>NC_080673.1:204706746-205006746 GCF_030445035.2 Dasypus novemcinctus
CCCCAACCCCAGCCCTGAGCCCCCAGCCCCAGCCCCAAGCCCCCAGCCCTGGGCCTCCAGGCCCCAGCCCCCAGCTCCAACCCCCAGCCCTGAGACCCTGGCCCCAGCTCCCAACCCTCAGCCCCAGCCCCGAGCCCCCAGCCCTGGGCCCCCAGCCCCAACCCCAGCCCTGAGCCCCCAGCCCTGAGCCCCCAGCCCCAGCCCCAAGCCCCCAGGCCCCAGCCCCCAGCCCCAACCCCCAGCCCTGAGCCCCTAGCCCCAGCTGCAGTCCCCAGCCCCAGCCCTGAGACCCCAGCTCCCAGCCCCCAGCCCCAGCCCCCGGGCCCCAGGGCCTGCAGTGTGTGGCATTTCAGCCTCAGTCATGGCTCTGTGACCAGGGTGGGTGGCCCTGCCCTGCTGTCTTCACAGTCAGCTGCCCACACCCTTGGCCTGAGCTGCTGGCCGAGGTGACCCATTCCACGCCCCCCAGTCCTGGCCCCCCACCCGCATCCTGGTCCACGCCCCCGTCCTTGCCACCCCCCCGCCCCACCCTGGCTTCTGACTGGGAAGGGAATTGGACCTTCCCCGCCCAGTCCACCCTCTTGGCTTCTTACCCTCCACCCTCTCCTCAGTAACAGTTGAGCCCCGGCCTGACAAGCCTCCCCCCATCCTGGGGGGGTCCAGCCTCCAGGGCCTCCCCCTGGCCACAGCAGCTGCCTGCCCCCATCTTGGCCACCTCCAGGCTGCCCCCGCCCAGAAGAGCAGCCCGCGTGCCTGCGTCTTCCTCCCTTTCAGTGACCGACTGAGGACACAGTCCCAGGCGCCCGGTCACTAATGGGGGGAGAAAGTCCGGGGACGTCGTTTTGTGTCAGGGGCGGTCCTGGCGTGTCCTGGCGCCCCCAGAGCCTGGCCAGGGCCGCCTGGCGCTCCCGGCGGTGAGCCTGGGCATGGCGCGGTGCCCCGCGCGCTCCCACCCCAGCTCCTGCCAGCGAGCCCGAGGGGAGTGCCTCCCGTGACGGCTCCAGGAACATCGCCCAAAGCCGCGGAACGCTCCAGAACGCTTCCTCACCGTCCAGGGCTGTTTCGCAATCCCAGGACCTGTTTCAAGGCCGTGAACTCAGAGCGGCGCCTCCCCCTGAGCACTGATGGAGCAGGGATGGGGAGACGGCTGGCGCGCGCCCCAGACCTGGGACATCAGCCACGTGGACCCTGAGCCCTCATTTCTGGTTCATTCCCCGAGCATTGATGAAGCGCCTACTGTGTAAGCTGGCCCAGATAAAGGGGAAATACCACGGGGTCAGGAGAGGGAGTACACCAGATGCCATAGGAGCAGCTCTGTGGCAAACTCCTATTCATCCTCCAAGGCCCAGGTCAGGTGTGCCCTTTTCTGCAAAGCCTTCTCTCACAGCCCAGGTGGACCTAGCTGTGCCTAAATACAGCCGAGAGCCCCTAAATGGCAGGTGCCATTGAAGGTTTACACGAAAGCAGTTCCTTCCACCTGGCCCGGCTCCTGCGTGTTAGCGTAATTAGGCCCCTTTGCAGGTGAGGAAGGTGAGGCTCCGAGAGGCTGAGTCACTTTCCCAGGCCACACAGCTATTAGGGGGGCTAAAGCCCCGGCTGGGGCTGCAGGCCAGCCCGCCTGGGCGGGGTGGACCACTCCAGGAGCAGGGACAGGGTCCCAGGCGTCCCCTCTCTAGGCCGGCACCTCCCCCTGCAGACACCCTGCATCTCCTCCCACTCCCATCGGGCCCTGGGGCACCAGCTGGGAAGGTCAGGCCACGGCCTGCCCCGCGGGCCGGCCCCCCTGAATCCCCCCTCCCCAAGCCCAGTGGCTCCAGCAGCCGCAGCGGCACCCCGGCCCGAGCAGGCTGAAGTGGACACATCATTCCATCTGCAGCTTCATCTATTTTGGCTTTTTTAGATTTTATTTTATTTATTTATTTCTCCCCACCCCCTCGTTATTTTCCACTTTCTGTGTCTGTTCGTCTTTGTTTCTTTGGAGGCACCAGGAACCAAAACCCAGGACCTCTGAAGTGGGAGGGAGATACCTAATCGCCACCTCCATTCTCTGCTTTCTTGTGTCTCTCATTATGTTTTTCTTCTTGTGTCTCTCATTGTGTGTCAGTTTGCCATTCCTGCCCATCATGGCAGCTCACTGTCTTTTCCAGGAGACACCAAGATCTGAACCAGGGACCTCCTATGTGGTAGGCGGGAGCCCAATCGCTTGAGGCATGTCCACTTCCCTGCAGCTTTATCTAAAGCACACGTGGGCCAACAGGCTCATGGCCCCCCTGAAGCCCCCACCGGCCCTGACCCCCACCCTCTCCCGGCCTGTGGAAGGCCAGACCCACCGGGGGCGGCCGGGCCTGTTCTCTGACCACGAGCCCTGTCCTGGCCCCACCCCTGCACCGCGGGGGCCAGGCCTTGCCTGGCTTCAGTCCTTTTTCCAGCTCTTTCCGTCTTTCATCTTTTTCTAGCTCCCTAAAAAACACAATTTTAGAACAAATATCTATGTATTTTCCTTTATTAAAATTCATACATGTCCATGCATGAAGTTTGGAAAATAACTGAAAAGTATAAAGGAAACAGGAACTATAATTCATTTCTCCACTGAGACAAGACTCCTCCTTCCCCTCCCCCTTCGCCCTCCCTCCCCCGACCCTCCCTCCCTCCCCCTCCCCCTCCTTTCCTCCCTCCCCCCCCCTCCCTCCCTAAACACGAGGACCTGCCTGTCCTTTGGGTGGTGATGGAGATAGAGGAGGGACATTCTGGAAGTTTCTGGGGCACACACCGGCCCACCCCCAGAGCAGGCATCCTTGTTTGGAGCAAGCCCCCAGCAAGGTGCTCCCTGCCCACCCACCATGGGGGGCCGCCTCTGGGCCAAGACCCCGGGCCCTCTTAGATAGGACAGCCTGACCCTCTCCAGGGCCGGGGGTGTCCTCAGAGGCTGGGGCGAGGGCGGCTCAGGCTCCCCGAGTTTGCCGATCGGCCGAGACCAGGAGAAGCTTCTGACTCGGACTTTGAGATGCCGATGAAGGGGGGCTGGGAAGTGGGGGGATCGCGTCCAGGGGGCTGCTTCTTTCATAGGGAGCCTTCATTCCTGCCAAGATTGTTTTAAACTTGGCGGCTCTTTCATAATCAGCGCCGTGTTGGAGATGAGGAGGCATCATTGTGTGTGTATGTATTTAATATGAGAGAGAGTGAGAGAGCGAGAGAGCGAGAGAGCGGGAGAGAGAGGGAGAGAGAGAGGGAGAGAGGGAGAGAGGGAGAGAGGGAGAGAGGGAGAGGGAGAGAGGGAGAGAGGGAGAGGGAGAGAGGGAGAGGGGGAGAGGGGGAGAGGGAGAGAGGGAGAGAGGGAGAGAGGGAGAGGGGGAGAGGGGGAGAGGGAGAGAGGGAGAGAGGGAGAGGGAGAGAGGGAGAGAGGGAGAGGGAGAGAGGGAGAGAGGGAGAGAGGGAGAGAGGGAGAGAGGGAGAGGGAGAGAGGGAGAGAGGGAGAGAGGGAGAGAGGGAGAGGGAGAGAGCGAGAGAGGGAGAGAGGGAGAGAGAGAAGGAGAGAGGGAGAGAGGGAGAGAGCGAGAGAGCGAGAGACGGAGAGAGGGAGAGAGAGAGGGGAGAGTGGGGTGCGCGCTGCCCCTGCCTGCGCCTGCCGCCTCCCTGCCCCTGGCGCCAGCTCCTCTGGGCACCCTAGCAGCGCCGCGTGCCCCCTCTGCTTCCTTCCTTTCTTTTTAATGACGCTGTGTGATGTGGGCTCTGGGTGGGGGCTGGTCATCTCTTCATAGATGACCTGAGCTCTCTGTGCCCTGAGCTGTGCTTTGGGACAGTGAGAGCTGCAGGCTTGCCCCTGGTAACCATGACAACTCCAGGCCTGGAGAAACAGTTTAGCAATGCAAACTCTATAAACTTTAAGTATTCGGGGAAAATGCAAACCGAATGTGCTAAAAGCCCATCTAGAATGTACGAAGCCCATGCTAAGAGCTTACCTAGGATGTGGAAGACACTTGCTAACTCAAGCCTATTGAGCCCTGAAACAAAGAAACTTTGGCCCTTCCTCAGTATAAAAAGAACTCAAAACTCTTGTTCAGGGCTCGGATCTTGAGTGAGAAGCTCTGAGCCCACTGGTCATAATAAATCATTTCTCCTTCCCACAATCATTCCCGAGTCCTGGCCTTTCTATACGCAAATAATTGAACCTCCCTCGACTTCTCCAGCAGCGGTGCCCTGCGGGGCGAGAAGCCACGTCCACTCTCACGAATCCATTTGTGGGGACGTTTGGCTCTCGCTGATCGCTCATCATTACAAACAATCCCGAAACCAACGTCCCCGCCCGTCCGCGCTGCTTCCTCTCCGGCTCGCCCCGAGGTCGGGGCCCTCTGGGCTCCCAAGCCGCCCCGTGCCACCCTGCCCAGGATCCCAGCCTGGGACGGGTGGGGCGGGGGCACGGCCCTTGGCAGCGTCCTCCTCTGGGCCAACGGGACCCCGTGCCCGTCGTGTGGCCAGGGGCAGGGGCTTGGCCTCTCTGACCCTCGGGTTTCTCATCTATAAAGTGGGGGCGAAGAGAATGGGGGTGAGTGTGCCCAAGTGCACAGGAAGTGGCCCCAGCCAGGGCAGTGCAGAGGGACTGCCGTGTGTCCCTCGGTGATGTGGCAGGGCCTGGGTCACACAGCCCGGTTTAGGAGCCCCCAGGTGCTGGGTCTGGGGGAGGCTCGGGGATGCGGAGATGAATAACGCGCCAGCGTGCCAGTCCTTAGGGACAGCCGCACCCACCAAGAGCCATCCCACGAGGCAGACAGCAAAGAGGGGCAGGGGGCGCAGGCAAGGGGGCTGGCCCAACGTGGAGCTTAATAGACACGTGAGACTTCAGGGCTCCCCCACCCACACTCTCAGCTCCCAAGTCTTGTCCGTGTGTCCCCAGACTTGCCCCAGAGCAGGCCCCGGGGGGGATCTGCTCAATTAATGAGAGAGCAAACAGGTGAGGGAGGGGGGGGAGTTCTGGGCAGAGCCCACTCAGGGCCGGGGGACAGGGGATGGCAGGGTGTGGCGGGCTGCGGGCTGCGGGCTGCGGGAGGGGCGATCGAGCAGCTGTGAGGGAGGGTGCTGACCACCGGCAGGGGCGGGCCGTGGTCTCCCAGGGGGCGGCAAGCTGCCAGGCCCTCCCGGCCCTCCGTCCTGGACCCCTCCCTAAGGTCTCTCTTGGTCCCAGGCACGGGAGAGGTGAGAAACGGATCACAGGGAAGCAGAGGCAACTCGCCAATATTTTTTTAAAGCTAATATTCAATGACGGCAAAAATGCATCGAGAAGTGTCCTGGTGGCAGAATAAGCCAGTAAGAACTTCCTAGAAGCACGGTGCTCTCTAGGTCAGGAGCCTTGTGGACCCTCCAACTCCTCCAACAGGGCTACACCTAAAGAGGTCATCGCAGGCGCCCGCAAGCGCTCGTGCGGTAAAATGTCCATCACGGCCTTGTTTATAGCAACATGGGGTCCAGGGATCTGGGGTTGGTTGGCTGGACGATAATAGCCAAACCAGCTGGGTTATGTGCGACTAAGTAAAGCATCTTTTCAAAAAATGTTCCAGCCAAGGGGAGGAGCTCACTCTAAAATGACAGTCACATAAGCAGAACGTGAGTACAGATGACAAAATAAACGCACCTGCCACACACCTGCTGCTTACTTGCCTCAGAGCCCCTCTTTTCTCCTGTCCTAGGGTCCTGGGAAATGTTCTCAGCGTTGTCCTCTCCCAGTACTGGAGGCCACGCGTCCAGAGTTGAAGCGCTGGCAGGACCGCACCCCCGCAGAGGCTCAGGGCAGCCCCTTCCTGCCCCTGCTGCCACTGGCACGTGGCCTCTCCTCTGTGCCCTTCCCCTTCTCTCCTGTCCCTGGACCTGGAGCCCACCCAAAGCCAGGCAGTTCTTGTCTGGAAATCCTCCCCTAATTCCATCTGCAGAGACCTGTTGTGGGAAACTGGCTTACCTATTTGTTGCTTCCTGTTATTGTAAATTACCTTACTATAGATGTTGCAAGTTGCTTCCTGCTATTGTAGAAGATGTTCTAAGTTGCTTTCTGTTATTGTAAATTACTTTACTGTAGATGTTGCAAGTTGCTTCCTGCTATTGTAGAAGCTGTTACAAGTTGCTTCCTGTAGCCCACAGCTTGCTCGTTAGCTTTCAAATAAATATGATGCGGAAACGAGAGTTGAGGCTCTCAGTTTCCAAAGCTGAGAAGTCCCCCGGTCCCATCTTTGTTTCCTCTCGTGTCTTTCTTTCTGTCCTTTCATTTCTTCAGTTCTGCGTCGCCTTCCCTTCGTGCAGACCTAGTGCTGAGCTGGTCTCAGCAGAGACCTTTTTCCCAAATACACTCACCTTCACGGGGACCCCCACACAGCCTCCCCACTCTGCTCTGTTGTGAGGAACGAGTCTTCCCAGGCTCCCTTGCCAATGGGTTCCCACTGGTGAGACGAGCCGGGAGACTGGGGCGCCTGCAGTTTGCCTGGTCTCTGCGGCCCCAGCCATGCAGGGCCACCGAGGGCCCCAGCAGCCCAGCCCCCTCTGCGCCTCCAGCCCCGGGGGTGGCGGCAGCTCCCTGTCGTTGTCGGGCTTCCAGTCCTCCCCCCACCAGTGCCGGAAAGAGCTAGGGTGGTCTCTGCTTTCCCTGCAGGACCCTTTTACACTTTCTATTCTGAAATAACTCCAGATTTAAAAGAAGTTGCCGTCGGTAAAGCGAGGTCCCCCGGACCGCCCCCGACTCTCCCCCAGGGCTTGTGCCTTGCAAGACTCCAGCACCGTCTCAAGGAAGAGCTTGATGCTGGCACTGCGCGTGCGTCGTCCTCGGTGCATGTGCCACTAGTGCGGGGTCTGGTGGCCACACCGCCTTCAGGACGCAGCGTCCCCGCAGCAACAATGCAGCACTCTCCCCGCGCTGGCCCTCTGCGTCACGGCCGCCGTCCTCTCCCCCACCGGCCCCCGCCCTGTCCCCGCTCTGTGACTTTGTTGCTCCAAGAAGACCCTGCAAACGGAAACGCAGCCCGGACCTGGGTGCGCAGGTAGCGCCTGGAGAATCTTCCGCGTTGTTCTTGATGGCTGAGTCGTGGCCGGCGCGGGCCGTCCCCTGTGACTCTGCCAGCGTCCGTTTGACCACACGCCAGGCAAGGCGGGTCATTTCCAGCTGGGGGCGGTGACACTGGCCGCCCTGAGCACGCGGGCACAGCGGCCTCTGGCGTGGACGCGGGGTCCTCGCTGCCCTGGGCCCCACACCCGGGGCTGGACGCTGGCGGGGACAAGAGCGCGCGGCTGCTCGTTTTTAAGGAACCGCAGAACCGCTTTCCGGGGTGGCTGTGCCATTTCACACGCACGGAGGAGAAAGTCCCCCCGAGGGTCATTGTCTCCGGTCGGCAGAATTAAAGGTCATCTTTAACCTTAATGTGTGTAGTTAGGCTTTTCCAAATTTTGTGACGTAAACGTACATTTTGTAATGAGAAAGAAACAATGAATTCTGCAAAAATATTGACGAGAATGAGAAAATTCTCACGGAAAATGCTGTTAAAAATGAAGCCACTGCCCTGTCCGTCACTTTGTAACACGCGTGCACACACGCTTGTGCGCTCACTCACCTGCACCCTGACCCTTGAGCCCGGGGCCGGGGGGGCCTCCGCGGGCCGGAGCTGCTGGACGCGCCATGGTGGCCTGGGAGGCGGGGGCGGCGTCCAGCTCCTGCAGGCCGTGCTTTCCCCGCACCTGCTGGCCCGTCCCAGCCCGGGCGCCTTGGCTCGCGCCGCCCCCGCCCCCCGGCTTCCCCTCCCCACCATCACCTTACTGCGAGACCCCCGTCATGGGGCTCAGACACCCCGCTGCGATTCGGCCTCATCTCAGGGGCCTTCGGGGCCGTTCACCCCTGAGCCCCTTCCAAGTCCTCTCTGCCAAGGGACCCGGCCGCAGGCGCCACCGGCCTTCTTTTGGGGGCCGCACTGCGCTCCCCACGGGGGCCGACTTCCTTTCATCTCCACGTGTCCTTGCTGCTGTCACGTCATCCTCCATGAGCACGTGTAGCTTTGATTATTAGAAGCGCCCGGTGACGATGATGGTAGACAAGTTGCGTAAAAGCGAGTTTTCCCAACTTGGGAGCCAGAGGGACACAGAAAGGGAGGGGTGGGCGCCAGGGGAGGGGGAGGGGCGGCTCCCTGTGGGGTCCACGGGCCTGCGCCCCCTCCCCAGAAGCCGCCCCCGCCGCCACCCCCGCCTGCCCCAGGCTGGCCGCCGCCCAGGAGAGCCACTGCATCTGTAGGTCGGGGTGACATCATCCCGCTGGCATTTCCTGAGCACGTGGGGACAGGCCGGGGCCGTCCGTGGCCCCGAGACGATGGGGTGGGGGGCAGCAGACAGGAAGAGGCGACCGCTGTTTATCGGGCCTCCGCCGCCCAGGGTCACGCCGGGTCACCAGGCCGCCTTGCTGAGGTCGGCGTGGACGGGCCTGGCGTCCTGGTTGCCTAGCAACGTCCCGCCAGCGGGGTGGCTTTGCCTTCTCTCTTCAGAGGACTCTCTCCCAGGCCTGCGGGCCAGAGGCCCCGGGGGGAGGGCCGCGTCCCCACGCCTGGGGCAGGGTCCTCCGGCTTCGGGGCTCCTGGTCGGGCCACCTCGTCGTCACGCGCCGCCTCCGCTGCCATCGTGTCTCTGAGCCCACATTGGCCTCTTCTTGGGAGCAGCAGGCGCCGGGGTCGGCACCCCCTGTGGTGAGAGGGGGGGCGAGGGCACGGAGCGCTTTCCGCAAACCATCGGTGGGGACACCCTGAAGCCGGGGCCATCTCTCGGGTTTCAGCGAGGCGGGGGGCAGCAGCCTGGGGCCGAGCATCTGGGGGGCCCTCACCAGCTTCCCGAGGCCGCGTTCCGGACACGGAGAGCCGGGTCAGCGGGCACAGCACCTGGTGCTTCTCAGCGGCTCCCGGATGCCTGCGGCGCGCTGCGCACCTCGGGAAGATGCCAGCGTGGGGCCGGGGCACGGGGGTGCTGGGGGGTGCCAGGACATGGGGGTCCTCGGAGGGCAGGCCGGGACAGGGGGGCAGGACCCGGGGGTGCTCAGGGGGCAGGCCGGGACAGGGGGGTGCTGGGGGGGCAGGACCCAGGCCTCTGACCTGCCCTTTCATTCTCCATAGCACAAATCACCATCAGATGCTTTATATTTATTTGCTCACACTCTGCCCCCCACGCGATGACCCCAGGGCCTTGGTCTCTTGATTGCTGTCCCCTCAGCTCCCTCCTGCAGGTGTGTACAAAGTTATTGAATGAATGAATGAATGAATGAATGAGTGAGTGAATGAATGAATGAATGAAGTACCTTTTCCTTTAAGAACAATTTTTAGAATACACTTTTTAATTTTTTTAAAAGACACTTAGATTACATAAATGTTACATAAAAAAATAGAGGGGATTGGGAAGCAGCTGTGGCTCAATCGATTGTGCTCCCGTCTACCATATGGGGGGCTCGGGGTTCACATTGCAGGGCCTCCTTGTGAAGGCAGCCTCGCCCACACGCCATGGAGAGCTGGTGCAGCAAGATGACGCAACAAAGGGAGACAAGCAGACACAGGAAAACTTGCAGCAAATGGACACAGAGAGTAGACAGCGAGCAAGCCGCAAGGGGAGAGAATAAATAAATACATAATAAATCTTTAAAAATACATGTATAGGGGATTCCCACATGTCCCGCTCCCTATCCCTCCCACCTTTTCCCACATTCACCCCCACCCTTCATTAGTGTGCTACATTCGCTGCAATTGATGAACACATTTTGGAGCATTGCCACTAAGCATGGATTATAGTCTACATTGTAGTTTACACTCTCTCCCACACAATTTTGTAAATTATGGCAACATTTATAATGGCCTGTATCTGTCATTGCAATGTCATTCAGAACAAATCCCAAGTCCTGAAAATGCCCCCATGCTACACTTATTTATCCCTCTCCCTGCCTCAGAACCTCCAGTGGCCACTGCCTCCACATCAATGATAAAAGTTCTTCCACTGCTAGAACCACAGTAAGTCTCCAGTAGAATACCAGTCAGTCCACTCTAGTCCTTCATTCATTCCCCAATCCTGAGGATTCTGCGATGGTGATGCCCACTCCACCTCTAGTTGAGAGGGGGCTTAGATCCCATGGGACAGATGGATGGGACTATCTTACTTGCAGTTGTAGACTTTCTCTGTACCTTGGGATGGTCATTGTCCATCATCATCTCCTTGTTAGTTGTCCTGGGTGAGTCCAATGAACTGGAGAGCAGGTGTTTCACCTCCGCTGAGACTCAGGACCCAGCTGGCACATGGACAGTCCAAAGATTTAAATCTCAAGGCCATAAACCTCTCAACTCTATTAGTAACTGTAGGTCCAAATAGAAGAGGCAGAAGAGCCATGTGTAGGGAACCACAACCGAGTCCAACTGCCACTCTGGGGAGCGTAAATTCCAAAGCAGGGCCCACTGGCAGGCGCCAAACTCCTGAGCTGTCTGCCCTGCCTATTGTGTCTGGATGTCTCTAGAGCCCTCAGGGGCCCAGCTGTATGAGGCAATATTTACTTTGGCAGTCAATGAGATCCTGCTGAGAAATGCATAAGTGTAACCTCTGGAATGACCTCCCAACTCACTTTAGCCATATAAACTCACTTGTCTTTACCTTTCCCCTCTTTTGGTCAAGGTCTTTTTCCAGTTGCACTGCTAGTTGATACTTGGTAGTGATCCCTCAGTGCCAGGGAGGCTCATCCCCAGGAGTCATGTCCCACGCTGGGGGGAAGGTAATGCATTTACGTGCTGAGTTCAGCTTAGAGAGAGTCCACATTTGAGCAACAGGGAAGCTCTCAAGTGGCAAAGGATAATTTCTGATACTTGTATTATAAACAAACTTCTAATTATTTAGACATAACTCTGGTTAACTGCCTTCCAGCTTCCATCTGTCCTTTACACCACAACTCCCTGTTAATAAACAAATAATTTCAATCATCTCTTGGGCAAGGAGTCTATGTCTAAGCCATCTTGTTTGTTTGTTTGTTTGTTTGTTTTTCTTTTGAGTTACTGGGGGCCAGGATTGAACCCAGGATATGTGGGAAGCTAGTGTTAATCACTAAGCCACATTGGCTCCCTGAGTTGGCTTTCTTATCTCTTTTCTTGTTTGTTGGTTTTGTTTTCAGGAGGCATCAGGAACTGAACCCTGGACCTCCCAGTGAAAGCAGGTGCTCAACTGCTTGAGCCACACCCACTCTCTAAGTCATCTTTTAAAGGGAGAGAAATGGGTACAAGTGCTGAGGCTTCAAAGCCCTAGTCATGACTTTGTGCTTTTTTCCCAAACTAAGAGAAAGATGGAAATGAAATTTTTGGGGGTGGGTGATGCATTGTCCACTGTTTTCTAATCCTCTAAGTTTCAGAGATGGCTGGGCTTGGCAGAGTCCCAGCCTCAGGCCACCAAGCAGCTCCAGAAGCATGGGTAGGGGCACAGGGACAACTACTCTAACGACCCTTCCACTACCCCACGTCCAGATGCCTTTGAACTTCCACACAACAATAAAACCCAACGCTCCCACCTAGTAAGAGGCAAACCAAGAAGATGGGACCCGCAGTTTCCTCACCGCGGCGGCTGGTCGTGAGACTGTGGCTTTTGTTCCTGCTTCCGTCGCCCGCCGCTCAGCCCAGCTGGCTTTGCCTTCAGCATGAACCTCAGCTGCTTGGGGTTCTTGAGCTGGTGGGGGGGACCCAGCCCAGTCTTGATTCCCGATGGTCTGAGCTTTGGCAGCCCTGCCTTCTCTGAGCCGTTACATGTTTTCATTAGCGTTTATTATTGGACATGTACGAAGAGCACCTTGGAAACTGCCCGGGTCCCAAGCCACTCCCCTGCCCTCACTGCATAGCGGCAACCCAAGTCCTCCTTTCAATCTTCAACAATCACCCTAGACTAACCCCCTGTTGCCCAATTCTCAGAAGAATGAGAAACCACACTGCCAATTTAATTTTTGTGTCCCCTGGTGGAAGCTTTGGGAACCACCACCCAGCAGAGCTCTGAGCTGCCGGGACAAGAAGCAAGTGAGCCAGGACCTGACGCCGAGGGGCACGTGGCTCCCAGATCCACGGCTATGGACTTGGGAGACCGGCACTGCGCACTGGCCGTGGACTTATGGCACCTGCTGCTTCCTGCGGGACGCCGCCCATCCCTTCCGGGTTTATCCCAGCTGGTGCCACCGCTGCCTCGACAGGCTGCCACTCACCTTGCAGTTAAGCCAGCCACTTCCGGACGTGGGGCTTTTGTGGGACGAGACAGCGTCCCCGTGTTTCGATGACTAATAATTACCGTGCCCCGTGTTCTGTGTTCGCCCCGCAGAGAGCAGCATCAGCCCTCCCCCCCAAAATCTGGTTTGGATGTGCAACTGGTGACGCTGCACAGGCCCCGTGAGGGCTGGAAAGGTTTGTCCTTCCCTGGACGGACTCTTCGGGGAGAGCAGGGCAGGCACCCGGGCTGTCTGGATGGGCTCGAGCAAGCGGCTGTGGTGTTGGTGGCTGGCCGGGGCTCTCGGCCGGGGAGGGGGCGCCTGGACTTTCTAACTGGCTTGTCCAGGTGCGGGCAAGAGGGGAAGGGGGCGGGACCTGAGCATCCTCAGTGGCCAAACGCCACGACGGGCCAGACCCCCGATGACTGGCACAGGCTCGTCCCCTGGACAGCGCTGCCCCCTCCAGTCCCACCTTGGACCCCGGCAGCCCGGGCTCGTGGTGGCAGCCGTGGCCGGGCCTCCTGGGTGAGGCGCTTCTGCTCAGGACCGTGCACGGCCCCCACAGGGCAGGGGGCGAGGTGGGCCAGGACGCCTGGCGCCGCCCTTCTGCCAGCCCGTTGCCGAGAGTGCCCCGGCGGTGGGCGCCCGCAGGTGGGCTCTCCCGGGGCACGGGAAGGCGCCCCAGGCCACCCATTTGGACTGGTTCCTCCGTGGGTGTCGTCCCCCAGCTCCAGGCATCTCGGCTCCAAGCCCCTCCCCCCCAGCCAAGCCCCTGGACCTGCCCACGGTTCAGTGTAGCCTCTGGACGGCTCACAGCCCAGACGAAGTGGACACCCCTGCATGGCTTGGTGCTCTCCCCAGGGAAGGGCTCCCGCCCACATCATCCTCGGGTGCGCCCTCAAGTGGCCTCTGACACTGCTCAGTGGGGCCAGCAGAGCCTCAGAAGCATCCGCAACCAAGCTCAAATCGTCTCCCTCCTCATCAACCGGTTCTAGGGAACTCCCTTGGAGAACACCCCAGCCTTCCTTTCTGCTGGGGAAATCCCTGTGTGCTGCTGGGGCATGTTTCTGGAAATGTTCCTTTCCTTATAAAGGGGAACAGACATTTCTGACATGGCCCTATCCCTTTTTTCCCTTCTTCATGCCTTGAACTTGGATGTGATGGCTGGAACTTCACCAGCCATTCTGTAGTCACGAAGAAGAGACCCAAAGATGGGAGGCAGATTTGGCTCAGTGGATAGAGCGTCTGCCTACCACATGGGAGGTCCAGGGTTCAAACCCAGGGCCTCCTGGCCCGTGTGGTGAGCTGGCCCACACACAGCGCTGATGCATGCAAGGAGTGCCGTGCCACACAGGGGTGTCCCCTGCGTAGGGGAGCCCCACACGCAAGGAGTGCGCCCCGTGTGAAAAAAGTGCAGCCTGCCCAGGAGTGGCGCCGCATACCTGGAGAGGTGATGCAGCAAGACGACGCATCAAAAAGAGACACAGATTCCCGGTACCACTGATGAAAACACAAGCAGACACAGAGGAACACGGCGAATGGACACAGAGAGCAGACAACTGGGGGTAGGAAGGGGAGAGAAAAATAAATAAGTAAATAATCTTAAAAAAAAAGAATCTGGGGAGGCTGGCCCTGCGTCACTGAGACACTGAAGCAGGCCAGCAAGCAGGCACTTGACCCCAGCTTCTTGTCCTTGTCCTGTGGGGAAAACAAACGCCTGTTGGTGTCATGCCTCACTAGCTGCTCTTCTGTTACTTACAGGCAAACGCACTCAGCTGCGTAGCGGCTGGTCGACGGGGCCTCACCAGTGAACCTTTCCGCACCGACTCCCTCTGATACGTGACATTCTGCCAAGGCTTCTGTGGGTCCCACTCCCACTCCTCGGGCCGGGAAAGGCGGCCTGTGGGATGGAGAGGGTCCGCTCTCCAGTGGAAAGGAGCGCTGCTTCCAGAAAGGGACCTGCAGAGGCCAAGTGGTCAGAACAGAGCCCAGGGTGCCGGGCTCAGTCTCGGCTCTGCCCAGCGCGCTCCAGCGGGGAGCTCCCCGGAGACTGCCGGAAACCCCGCGACCCAGGGGAGACCTGTCGGCCAGCTGCGTGGCCAGCGGGGGTGCGGCATCTGCACAGCGAGGCGTCAGCGGGCGCTGACGGTGGGGCCAGGTCTTGTCCAGGCTGTGGCAGGCCAGGTCCGTGCAGGGGGCTGGTGCCCCACAGGGGACCTGGGGACAGGGGGCAGGGCGAGCGCTGAGAGATGAGGCAGACGTTTCCCTGTGAAGAGCTCCCGGGGCATCCGGGGGGGGCACAGCGAGGGCCAAGGCCTGGAGACGGCAGTGCCTGTCGCTGGGGTTGGTGACACGGAGTAGGGGCGGCGGTGGGAGGTGGGGGGCTCCCCGGCCCAGTCCACAGCACCGCGAGGGACCTGCTGGGGGCCTCGGCATGGGCCTGCCAGGAAGGGGAGCGGGCAGGGGTGTGCTGGGGGGACGTCGTGGCCGGGCTGCGGGGGCGGGGCCGGGAGCGCTGCATCTGCAATAGAGACAGAGCCGGGCAGGCGGGCGGGGGGAGGCCCGGGGCAGGGAGCCCCCAGGGGTGCGCTGCCAAAGCTTCCTGCCCGCGAGCTAGAAAATTACAGGGTTCATTCGCAGGCGGATGGGAGTGCGGCCGCCCGCCGCTGTGGGGTCTGCCGGGAAGGAGCCCCCACGACCCTCCCACATCCTCGCGTTCATTCCTCGGTGGCCTCTGGTGGTCGTGGCCTGGCCGGGTTTTCTCAAAGTGCCACAAAAATGCCAAGACTGGTGCTGGCATGGCTGGGCACACAGCCGTGAAGGTCCCCACTTCCGCCCCGTCGGCCCTGCCCACACCAATGTGACCCTCTAAGGACAGATGTCAGTCACGCTCCTGTGCAGAGTCCAGGGCGCATCATGTTTGCACTCACAGCCCACCTCCCCAGACCCGCACCTCTGCCCAGCCCACATGTCCTGCCACTTCACCTGTCCAGTCCTCCACGTGTCCAGCCCATCACCTGTCCAGGCCCACCATCTGTCCAGCCCCATCACCTGTCCAGCCCTACCTACCACCTGTCCAGCCCCACCACCTGTCCAGCCCCACCACCTGTCCAGGCCCATCACCTGTCTAGCCCCATCACCTGTCCAGGCCCGCCTCCTGTCCATCCCACCACCTGTCCAGGCCCACCACCTGTCCAGTCCCATCACCTGTCCAGCCCCACCACCTGTCTGGCCCCATCACCTGTCTGGCCCCATCACCCGTCCAGCGCTACCACCTGTCCAGCCCCACCACCTGTCCAGCCCCACCACCTGTCCAGCCCCATCACCTGTCCAGCCCCACCACCTGTCCAGCCCCATCACCTGTCCAGCCCCATCACCTGTCTAGCCCCATCACCTGTCCAGGCCCGCCTCCTGTCCATCCCACCACCTGTCCAGGCCCACCACCTGTCCAGTCCCATCACCTGTCCAGCCCCACCACCTGTCTGGCCCCATCACCTGTCTGGCCCCATCACCCGTCCAGGCCGGACACCTGTCCAGGTCCATCACCTGTCCAGCCCCACCACCTGTCCAGCGCTACCACCTGTCCAGGCCCACCATCTGTCCAGCCCCATCACCTGTCCAGCCCCACCACCTGTCCAGGCCCATTACCTGTCTGGCCCCATCACCTGTCCAGGCCCTCCTCCTGTCCAGCCCATCACCCGTCCAGCCCCACCACCTGTCCAGGGCCACCACCTGTGCATCCCCACCCCTGCCCACATTCCAAACACAAGAGCCACCCTCAGGAAATCCAGCCCCCTCCCTCACATTATGCACCTCACTCCCCTTCCTGGGAGGGGGACTCTCAGACAGTGCCAGCGGGTGGGGCGGCTCTGGGGCTGGCTCTGGGGAGCGAATCCCTGTCCCTGACTGCGTCCAGCAGGGGCGGCAAGGCCCAGGGCCACGGACGCTGGCGCACACGCGGGGGGCCTGAGCGTCAGCCCCACCCCCCACCCCGCCACTGATCGGCCGTGACCTGGAGCAGGTGCCACCATCCTCTGAACCTCAGCTCCTCGCCCAGAATGTGCTGACAGGGGCCCCTGCAGGGCACTCAGTCAGGTGTCCTGCCGCCTGCAGGACAGAGCGCCCACCGGGCGGAGTGGGGTGCAGGGGAGGGGGCAGCGGAACGCACCTGTTCCAGCCCACCGCCTGGCCGCGGAGACTGTCCAGAACGACGACAAGAGGAAGCAAATTCCTTTTCAGCCAACCCTTTTTGCGTTAGTTGTGACTGCAGGTGGGAAACTGAGGCAGAAGTCTAGCAAGTTCTTGGTGGGAATGTGAAATGGTGCAGCCGCTGAGGAAGGCAACGCAGCAGCTCCTCAGAAAGTTAAATACAGAATCGCCATGTGACCTGGCAGTTTCACCTCTAGGTATCACCCAAGCAAGTGAGAACAGGAGCCCAAACAGAGGTGTGCACGCTGACGTGCCTAGCCGCGTTATTTACGATAGGCAGGGGATCAACACGAGTAACCACCGACAGCCAGGTGGATAAACGAACGGCGCATTCGCCGAGGGGCTACGATGCAGCCACAAGGACGAGTGACGGCCCGGGGCGTGCCGCAGCGTGGGCCAGTCCTGAAAACGTCGTGCTCAGGAGAGCAGCAAGGCCCTGCGGTCAAATATTGTACACTGTCACTTACGGGAGAGCCTGGAGGTGGCAAATTCACAGACAGAAAACAGACGTGAGTTTCCCAGGGGGTTGGGGAGGGGGCTTGCTTGGCCGGTACAGAGTGGTTTGGGTTTTTTTGTTTTTTTCAGGTACTGGGGCCGGGGATTGAACCTGGGACCTCGTATGTGGGAAGCAGGTGCTCAGCCACTGAGCAGTTAGCCCAAGTTTGGTTGTTAAATTTGTTTGTTGTCTGCATTTGATTTTTAGGAGGCCCCGGGGATGGAACCTGGGACCTCAAACGTGGGAAGCAGGTGCTCTACCACTTGAGCCACATCCGCTTCCCGGTATAGAATGTTTTTAAATAAAAAATAATTTTAAAAAGAGGTTTAAAAACGCAAAAGCAGCAGCAGCTGCCAGTCCCGAAGGGGCTGCGGGAGGGAGGGGCCAGGCCTGACCCGCAGGGTGAGACCAGGAGCGGCTGGGACGGCGGCCGCCCTCCTCTCCCTCCTGTCCTTCCGTGGGGGCCCGGGGTGGACGGCGGGAAACCGGGAGCCGGAGCAGAGGGCTGGCTGGCGAGGGGCTGAGCCCAGGGGCCGCGGCCGACGGGCCGCCCGATTCGCCCGGAACGGGGTGGTCCCGAGGCCAGGGCACCTTCAGGGCCAAGCCCGGGCCAGGCCAGCCCACCAGGACGGGGCGAGCGGTCACCTGCGCCCGGGAAGCTCGCCTCTGGCTTTGGGTCCCCGCCGAGGAGGCTCTGCCCTGGGAGGGCTGTGGGGCGGGGACAGTGACTGCCCTTGACCGGAGCACTAACAGGACCGGCCACCGCCTGGGGAGGTGCTGCGGCCCCCGCCGCGGGGAGGCGCGCGTCCCGGCGCTCGAGAAGGAGGCGGCCGCGTGCGCGGGCAGCGCCCGGGGTCCCCACCAGCGGCATTTCCTGCAGCCTCGTGACGACCGGGGCAGCGGGGGCCCCTCCCGCCCAGCGAGCCCGGCACAGAGCGGCAGGGCCCGGCCCCCGGTGCCGCTCTGGACCCGGGGTGCGGCCCCACTGCGGGCAGGAAGGAGGAAGGACACGGGCGCGGGCTGTGAGCCTGCAGTGCGCAGGGGCAGCGGCTGGGGTGTGGGAGCCGGGCTGAGCGGGGGCCGCAGGGGGCGTCCCGGGCGAGGTGTCCTGGGAACAGGGCACAGGATGCCCGATGTGCTGCCCCCAGGGCCGGAGGGCGGGGCCGGGCCGGGGCCTGGGTGCGGGTGGTGAGGGCGAGGGTGGGGGCTGACAGATGGGGAGAGGGTCTCAAGTTTAAGACCGAGACCGCCATCCACGGCATGCAGAGCTGGGGTACATTTGGTCCTTGGGGGGCAGAGAAACCTCGATTGGGACATGTCGGGCCTCAGACGCTTTTAGGTTAACGGAGCTGGATTCTGGGTAGAGCTGAGAGAGACACAGTGGAAAGAGCCATGTGTGCCTGTTTTAGGGAGGAGGAGACTGAGGGTCAGAGTAGAGAACACTGACATGGTCCCACACTGTGCCTGGAGCCCACGGAGCTTGGAGCTGGCTGCACCCCGGGGCTGGCAGAGCCATCCCACGCCGGCTGGGGGCCGGGTGCCCTGCAGGGTCCCACCACACACCTCCTCCAGGAGCGTCAGGCATCCGCCACAGCAGGAAGGCCAGGTGCCACCCAGGTGCTCCCAACACGTGCTGCCCAGAGCCGCCATCCCTCCTGACGGTTTCCCCATTCCAGACACCCTGGGCAGCGGGGCAGCGGTTTCAGGGAACCTCCTGTCCGGAGCGCGGAGGAGGGTTGTGAATGGGCACAGTCGGCTGGCATGGGGCTGGCGCCCCGGAGGGCCGCGCTGCTGGATAGGACACAGCCGCTCGCACCCAGGAGTGGGACATGGTAGAGCAGGGGTTATTAGGAAGGGCAGGGGCTGCAGGCGACTGAAGCAATCGATTGTTGTTTTCATACAAAAGAAGTGGGTGCAGCGCCGTGGCTGAGCGCCTGCTTCCCGGGTGCAATCTCCGGCACCTCCTAAAAAAATAGGCTCTTAAACATGAAACTCTGGGTTAAAGAAAAAGGAATTCTAAACAAAAGGAAAGCCACCGGGTGGCCCCATCTCACCCGGCGTTCAGGCAGGGCCGGTCCCGAGGACGCCAGCCTCCCCCCACTCCTCTCCTTCCTGCCTGCCCTCGCCTCGGCTGTGCTGGCCAGATCCCGGCTCCTGTGCAAGAGGCCGGAGCCCCGCCGCCTGGGTTAAGGAGCCCCGCCGCCTGGGTTCGGAGCCCCGCCGCCTGGGTTCAGGAGCCCCGCTGCCTGGGTTCGGAGCCCCGCCGCCTCGGTTCAGGAGCCCCGCCGCCTGGGTTAAGGAGTCCCGCAGCCTGGGTTCGGAGCCCCGCCGCCTGGGTTCAGGAGCCCCGCCACCTGGGTTCAGGAGCCCCGCCGCCTGGGTTCAGGAACCCCGCCACCTGGGTTCAGGAGCCCCGCCGCCTGGGTTTGGAGCCCCGCCGCCTGGGTTCAGGAACCCCGCCACCTGGGTTCAGGAGCCCCGCCGCCTGGGTTTGGAGCCCCGCCGCCTGGGTTCAGGAGTTCTGCCACCTGTGCCTCAGTTTATCACCTGTGTGGACACTTACAGGACTGCCCTAAGCACTAACACCTGTAGTGTGCGCCTGATGGCTAGAAGGCTCTCAACAATGTCACTGTTGTGATCCATTAGCCTGGTTGCCTCAGCAACCACTTCTCCTGCTGGGCCTCAGCTCTCCCTTCTGTAAATGGGGGTCGGCCAGGGGTCTGAGGGGCCTGGTGTAGGGTCCTACAGAGAGGCTGCCATAGGGTCCTGGCCTCGGGGCCCCCTCACTGGCTCCCTGACGCTTGCACTCTCTCGCCCTCTGAGTCCCTTTTAGGGGGTCACCTGATTAGGTCAGGCCCACCCACACTCAAGGCACTCAAGGGGCGGGATTACACAGGTGTGCACACCCAGAAGCCGGGAAGCTTGGGGGCCTAGCACCCTCTTTGGCTCTCAGACACCTGGGAGGCACGCCAGTCTCAGTTTCCAGCTGGAAAACTGAAGCTCAGGCTCAGGCCGGGAGCTAACAGAGAGAAAACAAAGTGGGGGCCCACCTGAGATATTTGCAGCCTTCTTCTGAAGACGAGGGAACTGATGTTTTCTCTATGGCCCCCAGGATCCAAAAATATTCAAAGGCAGGAGTTACAGGGGTAGAATTTAGCTCAAAGGAAGGAAGAACGTTCTAAAAACTGAAGGTGGGAAACGGACTTTGGCCCAGTGGTTAGGGCGTCCGCCTACCACATGGGAGGTCCGCGGTTCAAACCCCGGGCCTCCTTGACCCGTGTGGAGCTGGCCCATGCTCAGTGCTGATGCGCGCAAGGAGTGCCCTGCCACACAGGGGTGTCCCCCGCGTAGGGGAGCCCCACGCACAAGGAGTGCACCCCGTAAGGAGAGCCGCCCAGCGCGAAAGAAAGCGCAGCCTGCCCAGGAATGGCGCCGCCCACACTTCCCGTGCCGCTGACGACAACAGAAGCGGACAAAGAAACAAGACGCAGCAAAAAGACACAGAGAACAGAAAACCGGGGGAGGGGAGGGGCATTAAATAAATAAAAAATAAATCTTAAAAAAAATAAATAAATAAAAATAAAAACTGAAGGGACTGCCTAGACAGCGGGTGAGCGTCCTGTCCCTGGAGGTATGCGAGCCAAGGCTGCCTGGACCCGGCAGGAATGCTGGGGAAGGTTGCTCAGCTCCGCTGGTCCTGTTTGCCACGCGGCTCCTTTACTTCAGTCCCTGAGACATTCTTTGCTGCTGGCAGGATGGCCAGCTGGCCAGGGAACACTGACCCCCGTGGAGGGTCATCCTAGTCAGGCTGGAGCATGCCACCGTGTGGCCCCTGGAGCTGTGACGAGGGACAGGGCCCAGATGGGCTGAAAGACGCTGTGTGAGCCCCTGGATCAGACTGCACCTGAGGCTGGTACACTTTGGACTGTGACATGGTAAATCCCTTTTTGCGGAAGCCATTTAGAGTAGGCTTTTGTCACTTCCCATGGCCTAACTTGGGCTGAGGCCCTGGCTCTCCTGGCCCTGGTCCCCTGGTCATGCCTCGCCCCTGCCTGACCTCCTCCTGGCCTCCCACCGCCCTCGGGAGAGGGTCTGTGCTCCTTGGCGCAGCCCCTCCTGACCCCGCCGTCCCCCCACCCCCACCCCCCGCCCTCCAGGCTCCAGGCTCAGCGAACCCCTGAAAGGCAGCCCGGCTCTGGCCTCGGGCCTCGGCCCACCCGAGCCCTCTCCCTGGGCTCCCCGTCTCCCTGCTCTGCCTGGCAGCCCCCTCCTCGGCACTCAGGGCCCCTCTCCAGCACGCTGGAGGAAGACCCCCCCCCCTTAGTCCCCGAGGGGCCCTTCCTGAGCCCTGATCCCCCTCTGTGCCTGCATCCACTGCCTGGAGCAGACAACCTGGTCTAGATCCCGGCCGGCCCCATGCAGGCTGTGTGACTCTGGGCGTGTCACTCTGCCTCTCTGTGCCTCAGCTTCCTCACCTGCAAAACGGAGGTGGCTGTACCAGTTTTCGCAGGCCCTGAGTGCTGTGATGAGCTAGCTGCTGCTCCTGTCCCCTCTCTTGTCCCTCTCCCCGGGAGGGCAGCGGCCTGGCCTGGGGCAAAGCAGGGGAAGCAAGGAGGGGAGGGCTTAGGGGCTCCCTCGCTCCAATCCTGAGCCCAGCGCCTACCCGAAAGGCCGAGCCCCAAGCCGATGTGGGCTGACGAGCCTCATCGCTGGCCGGGGATGGCCCAGATGCCTGCAGGATCCCCAGAGTGACGTCAGCTTCTGACCTCCTCCTGGGCAAGGGTCGGGCTGGCCCGGACGGGGAGGGCTTGCCCCGAGGACCAGGGCCCGGCTGCCGTCTCCACGCACGGGCGGCAGGGGCGGGGGGCGACTGCTTTAGTTTCCCGGCTGCTGAAACAAGCACACCACACAACAGGCTGACGCACCAAGGGGGATCGATTGGCTCATGGTTTGGGGGCAAGAGAAGTCCAAAACCCAGGCGGCACCCAGGGGATGCTCGTCCCCCAAAGACGAGGCGCTCTGAGCTGCGGCCGCCTCGTCCGTGGCTTCCCCGCCACGTGGCCGTGCCCACGGCAGCGCCTTCTCCTTCCTCCTCGGGGTTCCGCGGCCATCCAGCGTTTGGCTGCCCCTCGCGGCGTCTCTTTCGGGTCCCATTTCCTCTGCTTCTAAGGACGTCGCCCTCCTGCCTCAAGGCCCACCTCCATTAATAGCATCTCCAAAGTCCCTGCTGACAGATGGCCTCACAGCCAGGCCCTGGGTTGGAACCAACCTGCCTTTATGGGGCTCGTGACTCCATCCCTTATGGGTGCGGTGCCCCAGGTACGGGGGGAGGCGCCCTGGGGGAGGCAGTCCCCGCCCCGGCCAGCGCAGCCTAGCTGGACTCACCTCCAGCCCAGTCCGTGCGAGCTGCCGTGGCCGCCGCCACGTGTGGCCGGGCTAGGGGACTGGGGCCCGGTCCCATGCTCGACGGGCTGCCACGTGGAGGGGAGCCTGGCATGACCCCCTAGCACATGAGTTGTGGCGATCCCCAAGCCCCATGTAGGGTCCCTTCTGACCCCCAAATCTGGGGTTCCTGGGGAGAGCTTCTCACGAACACGGCAGCATCTGCAGGGGGCCATGATGCCCCACTGGGCCCCGCTGCTGCTCCACTGACTGGGGGGACACCCAGTCCTCGCCGCGGCCGGCGTGCACGTGTGGAGCGGCCACAGAGTCCCGATGGTCTGGGAGGACGCCTCGCTTGGTAGAGGGTCCCCAGGCAGAGTGTGGGGTGCTCATCAACACGGTCTGGCTGTCTTCAGTCTTCACAGCCCTCTCCCCCAGTTCTAGAACCTTCTTCCCCTTCCCCGTTGCGTCTCCTATCCCATGTGCCGGCCCAATCCGTTCATTTAGCAAAGACGTGGGGAGCCCTTACCTGGCGTCGTATCTGCAGCCTCCCCAGGCTCGGGTGGGCGTCTGGCAGTGGGGAGCCGTCCCCCCACGAGTGAGAGAGGAGGGAGAGGACAGGCTCGTCAGCGTGAACGTCTTCCGGTCACTGCTCCTGAGTCAGCGCCAGGACCTTCCACCAAGTGTGGCCACCACTCAGAGCAGCTGCCCCCCAGCTCGGGGCGACCCCCGTCAGGCCTGGTGACTCACGGAGCCTCTTGCAGGGCTGCTAGGCTGCCTTGCCCCTGGCTCCCCCGAGGAAGTGGCCCAGACTCATGGTGGAGGGTGTCACCAGAACGTTCTGTAGCATCTTGTTTTGGACAATCCCTAGGAAACTTTTTTCTGACATGGACAGTGAGAGCAGTTAGGCTGCTGTAGAGCAACAAGTGTGGTTTTACCACATGGGCATCATGTTTTCCTCTTTGCCCTGGCTACCAGGAAGCTCAGAGCCAAATTTATGATCATACTCTAAAAAAATGATATCTCACGACGATAACTGGTGCATTAATCTCAGCTTTGACTTCCTGTTATTGTCCTACCACTCTTTGCTTTATTCGAATTCTTCTTCCATTTTCATCTTGTTCTTGTTTGTAAAGAGCCTTACAGAGTCGGGGGACCGAGGGAAAGGCAATATAAGTGAATGCGTGTGTGCATAAGAAGGCCACCCTCCGGCGTCTGCTGACAAATGACTGAGCTGACGGGCAAGGGGCTGGCGGGGTGCCAGGTGAGCAGAGGGCCGGGGCAGCTCCTGGAGGCCGGGCCCCTACCTTACCCTCAGACCCTGCCGTGCACCTCACTACCCCGGCAGGTCTGGAGAACAGGCTCCACCGTCCTTAAAGCGCCATTTGGGGGAGACCAGTCCTCAAGGCAGGGGTCTGGGAGGCTCAGAAGCCCGGGGAAGGGCTGGGCGGCAGCCCTGGAGGCCGGGGGTCCTGGCTGGGCCGAGCCCGAGGCTCTACCGAGCGGGGCCAGCAGGGGGCGCTGCTCCTCACTCCCGACACCCGGGGGCAGCTTCCCTCTTAAGAGGCCAGCGCTGGCCTCGGGCAGCAGGAGAAGAGACCGCAACCACAGCTGTCCTCTCACTCTGGGCCTCAGTTTCCCCACCTGAATGAGGGAATAGCCATCTCCTTGGGCAGGGGATCGTGAAGGTCAGCCAGGCGCCCTGGGGCGGCACGGTTTGGAGGGACGCGCATGGACTGGACGGTGAGCTCCACTGGCTCTGCGCCCCAGAGGCCGGTGCCCTGACCTGCCTCCCTCGGCCTGCGTCCCCTCTAGGGCCGTCAGGAACACGCGAAGCCTCTGAGCTGCCTCGGCGCCCGAGAAGCAGCAGGTGTCATCGCTGACAAAGTGTCGAGGGCTGTGCCAGTTCTGGTGGGTGGCACCTGCCAGCCCCGGGACCTCCCTGTGAATGAAAGCTTTAGAAGATACAGGCTGTGGGGCCCTCCCAGGTCTCCGATTCTCCGTCCCCTGGACAAGCCAGGGATGGACAAACTTGCCCTCCAGGAGTGGGCATCCCCAAGGGCCGCTGTGCCACAGTGCCTCCCACAGGCCACTGCCCTCCGCTGCTCAGGCTGGCGCCCACCCCCCCAGGAGAAGCCAATCAGGAGGCCTGCCCGGGGCTGGGGGCCTCCACCTCTGCCTGCCCCAGGGGCCAGCCCTGGGGCCCCCACCCCACCCCAGGAACATTCTGGGTTATTCCAAGGAATGGCCTGAAATCCCTCCGCATCTTCAAAGCAGAGGGAAAGCCGCACGTCCTGTTGCCCTTTGCCCCGGGGCCTGCGGTAAGAGAGCGCCACCCCCCCCCCCCGCCATCCGAACCCCCGCCTCCTGTGTGCTCAGCTCAGCTCTCAGCGCCTCTGCTGCCCCCCCGGCTCACACCCGGGTCCCCCCCACCCTCCCATCGTCCTGCGCCTGAGCCACGTCTGCGGTCCCACCTGCCCAGCGGTCCGCTCCCCGCGTGACCCCAGGCACCCCAGGCCTTCCAGGGTGTCGGCGCTGGGACCCTCACTCTCCCCACCTCCCCATACCCCTCTGTCCTGGAAACTGGGGTGAACGCAAACCACATCCGTGTTTTCGCCAGCGTCTCCTCCGAAAGCCTCTCGCTCCAGCACCGGGCGGCAGCTTGGCTCCGTCACGGAGAGAGGGCGCAGGGGCCCCTCGCCGCGTGGAATGCCGCCAAGCAGCCCCCGCGCGGGAGGACTGGAGACCGCGGCAGCCACCAGCCCCCCCGCCGGTCCTGCTGCTTAGAGGGCTACCGAGAAGTCCGGCTCTTTCCATCACAGACTCGCTGCTTGAGATCTATTTTTAATAAAATTTTATTGAAGTACACCATTCATGCACGAAGACACATAGACAAGTGCGTATTTTTTAATGTAACATTGTTTTGGTGATGCATATATCTTTAAAAAAATACAATTTACAAAAATGATGGGGGGTGGGGAGTGGGTTATACGGGAACCTCTTATGTTTTTTATGTTTTTTAATGTAATGTTCTTTGTGATCTATTAACTTTAACTGAAAAAGTGTAAAAGAAACATGAAAAAGTTGTGAACTTACAAAACAAACGTGCATGTCATGGCCCAGGACGCCCACGCAGCACCCCACCTTGCCTTGTTGTGAAACATGGGTTACAGGCTAGGAGAGAGTGGCGTCAAAATATTTCTAACTATAGCTCATATCTTAAGAGTTGGTGATTTTCCCTCTAACCCACCCGATTATTCACACCCTGCATCTGTATTACACAATCGTTAGAGGTGACGAGAGGACAGTCTCACGTCTGTCCTTGTAGCCACAGCCCATCTTCCACCGCTGCATCTCCCCCGGGACGCAGCCGCATGCTTTGTACCATCCAGTCAAAGCGCACGCGCTGCGGCCCTCATTTACATCGCAGAGTTATGCTGTCACCGCCTCAGTCAATTTTATAACACTTCGAGCACTTCAAAAGGAAAAATGCTCTCTTATACCCCTCC
The DNA here is from genome assembly GCF_030445035.2 of Dasypus novemcinctus. Classification (NCBI taxonomy): domain Eukaryota; kingdom Metazoa; phylum Chordata; class Mammalia; order Cingulata; family Dasypodidae; genus Dasypus; species Dasypus novemcinctus. The sequence goes on from NC_080673.1 coordinate 204,732,554, forward strand.
ATTGTTCTCCTTTAGAATTGATCTATCTTTTTTGCCACTGTTGCATGAGTATTACGATATTACTGCTAACTATCCCCCATCTGTTACATTAGTTGTAATTTTCCGGTGTATCACCCTATTCCTAACACATTGTAAAGAACCTTCTGATATTTATACTATGAACCACACTCTTCATCCACCACCGAAATCATTGTTATACATCCCCTAAACTATTCTCTAGCTGTCCTTCAATGACATTTCCTTCCCTAGACTCCCCCTTTCAGCCCCAATCACGGTTCTAAATCAGCAGGGCTGTACTCACTGTAACGTGTTACCATCAGCTCTATCCATTCCCACACTTTTACAGTAAACCCCATTACAAATACACCCTGTTAAAATAAACCCTATTAAAAATAAACCTATTAAAAACCTTACCCACGTTCAGCCTTAGCTGCATTCTCAACCACAGTCCACCTCCTAGCAAGCTGTACTCTAGAGCTGACCTCCGCGAGGTTCCTCACCCTAGCTAGTTCATGCTGGGGAGACCATGCCTTCTGTGGGTGCCTTATTTCCCACGACATAATGTCCCAAGTTGCACCCATGCCACCCTCACCTGGCAAGCCTGAACCCTCGGGTGACTCCTGTGTGTCCCGATTTCACGTCTTCTCACAGCCGACAGCACTCCCCTGTAAGTGCGTGCCACACTTTCTTCCTCCAGGGTTGCATGTGTTTTCACGCGTGTTCGTGCAGTCGTTCCCCGCCGCGACTTTGCAGTCCTGGGCAGGTGACCTGAGGCTTTAGCAGCGTCGTTCTGGGCTGGGGCGCAGCCTTCCCCTGGCGGGCACGAGGGGCTCATGGCACAAAAGGGGTGAAGGCCCACTCCGGGCTCTCGCCCTGCTCGGGCTCGCTGAGCTCTCGACTTGCCTCTGCGCCCCGCGGTGTACGCCCCCACCCCCACTGCGTATCCAAGTCCAGAGCCCCTCGAAGAGCTCCTCGGGCTCCCAGGCCCCCTCACCATCGCCCGACAGGGAGCCCCTCAGGGCCCGGCAGGGACGGGTGGCCCTTCAGGGCCACTTCCTTACTCGTGTTGCGTTGTGTCACTCTGTGCTGCACTTACTACACTAGGCGGTTCTTAATTATTAATGGTACGTTGTGCTGTGTTGCTACACTGTGTTGTGTTGCGTTATTACACTGTACTCCACTAGATTGTACCAGGTTCTATTATTAATCATTAATGTTGTTATGTTGTTACATTTTACAGTACTACACTTTACTAGGTGATATTATTAATGTTGTTACATTGTGTTGTGTTGTTACACTGTGCGGTACTATAGTACACTAGGTGATATTACCAATCATTAATGTTATGTTGTGCTGCGTTGTGTTGTTACACTATACCGCATATACTACACTAGATTACATTATTAACTATTAATGTTGTGTTGTATTATGTTATGTAATACTGCACTATGCTTACTAGGTGATATTATTATTAATGTTGTTGTGTTTTGTTGACATTACATTATTACAGTACAGCACTACACTATACTAAGTTATATTATTATTAATGTTGTTATAGCGTGTTGTGTTGTTACACTGCACCACACTATACTATACTAGGTTATATTATTATTAATGTTGTGTCGTGTTATGTTATACTGTACCGCACTGTACTAGCTATACTGTTGTTAACGTTATGTTGTGTTGTTACACTGTACTGCGCTATACTACTTATATTATTATTAATGTTGTGTTATGTTATATTGTACTGCATTGTACTAGGGTATATTTGCAGAATAAAATGAGAATCCAAACAGCTTCCAGGCCCTGCGGGCTGACTATGTGCCAGGCACGAAGTGCCTACAGGATTTCTCCATCAGGGTCTCCCCAGGCCTGGAGGCCCCACGGCAGCTGCAGGGCCCCCCAGAGCACGTCCAGCAAGCCTGAAGGAAGGGGGCTGGTGGAGCCGGGGCCCAGAGGAGCACTTCCTCAAGGTCTGTCCTCACTGGAGGTGGGGGCCGGGGGCAGGTGGGGGGTCCCCTCGAGGCAGGGGCCGAGGGTGTGCTCAAAACCAGGGACACCTACTCTTCTAGCCGAGGGCCAGAGCCAGTCTTTTGGGCTCTGCAGGTGCTGGGGACACGGATTGGGCGGGGGCCTGAGCTGGGCTCAGGGATTGGGGGGAGGTGGGGGCGAGGAGGCGGGTGAGGGTCTGGGCCGCTCAGTGCCGCGGGGGTGGGGACGGGGGTTGAGGACCCAGGAGGCGGCGCAGAGTCCCGGGGGCCAAAGCGGCCCCCTGACCCCTCGCCTTCCCTGCGTCTCCATCGCCAGGGCTTCCCAGACCAGACGGCCACCGGGTGGGCCCAGGCCCGGAAGGCGGCGGGCGGGGGCGATCGGGCCGGGGCGGGGCCGGCGGAGCGCCCGGGCCACCCCTTCCAGGAGGGCGGGCCCACCGGGCGCCTTAAAGCCGGCCCGGCCGCCGCCCGCAGCCCGTCGCCCGGAGGGAGCGCGCGCCCCTGCCCGTCTCCGCGCCGGGGATGCCCCCGCGCCCGGCCCGCGCCGCGCCCGCCTGAGCCCCCGCGCGCCCGGCCCAGGCGGCCCCCTCCCCGGCCCGTGCGCAGGCGCCCGGCGGCCCGGGCCGGTCCCCCGCACTGCCGCCCGCAGCCCCGCCGGGCGCCATGCAGGCGCGGGCGCTGCTCCTGGCCGCGCTGGCCGCGCTGGCGCTGGCCCGCGAGCCCCCGGCGCCGTCGTGCCCGGCGCGCTGCGACGTGTCCCGGTGCCCGAGCCCCCGCTGCCCCGGCGGCTACGTGCCCGACCCCTGCAACTGCTGCCTGCTGTGCGCCGCCAGCGAGGGCGAGCCCTGCGGCCGCCCGCTCGACTCGCCGTGCGGGGACAGCCTGGAGTGCGTGCGCGGAGCGTGCCGCTGCCGAGGGGCGCACGCCGTGTGCGGCACCGACGGGCACACCTACGCCAACGTGTGCGCGCTGCAGGCCGCCAGCCGCCGCGCGCTGCAGCTCTTCGGGACGCCCGTGCGCCAGCTGCAGAAGGGCGCCTGCCCGTCGGGTAAGCGCTGGGGCTGCGCCGGGGGCCCGCGCCGGCCACCGGGGTGCGGGGGTGGCTGCACCCGGGAAGCTGTGGCCAGAGAGGGTAAGGAGCCTGCAGGTCCTGGGCACAACTGAAAGGTACTTTCGAAGTCCTCCAGCCAGCCCTCTGATCTTCCAGGTGGGGAAACTGACGCTTAGAAGCACACACTGCTGCCCCAAGGTCATAGGATCTGTCAGGGTCAAAGGTGAAACCAGGGCTCTCCTGACCCCCCTGGGGTCGTGTCTAGCTCTGCATCTCCAGCTTCTGGCCTCGCCTGTCTTTTGTGCCATTTCCCGGGTCCCCATGTCCCTGCTCCAGCTCGACGGGTCCCAAGCAGCCGCTCCTGGCGGTGAACCTCCAGCGGTCCTTCCCTGGGGGGACACCCTGGCTTTCCTACCTTCCTTTCTTAATGCACCTGGAAGGCACATCTCCAGCGGGCTGTTCGGGAACAGTGAGCAAGTGGGGTCCCCGAGGGCTTGGCGCTCCGTGGAGCGGGGCTCTTGGGGCATGGGGATTTCTCAGTCCCTCAGAACCCTGGACCAGCCTCCCTGCCCCGGCGTTGGCTCTGGGCTACTCCTGGGGATGGAGGGGAATGCTGGAAAAGCCTGCTGCCCCTCTCCCTGTTTGGGGACCCTGTGGAAGGTAGTTCTGCTGGCTGTTCCACAGGGCCCCCCCAAAGCCCCATGCTGGCCGGGCCCCGGGCTCACGGAGCTGAGGCAAATCCCGAGGGACCGTCTCTGTGGGGCTCTGAGGACACAATGGGGGAGCCCCGGGGCCTTGGAAGCCTTGGGGGGGGGCGGCGCGTTTACGCTGAAGCGTGGAGCATGCGGGTTGGGGAAAGGCTCTCCAGGAAGAGGGAGGTGTGAGCGGACGCGAGGTGGCCCGGCCGTGCGTGGCGAGAGCTCTGCAGGGTCAGCTCAGAGCGGGGGGCGTGTGGGGGGCTGCGGGAGGGCGGGCACCCAGCCTGGGCGGGTCAGCAGGGACGGATGGCAAGTGGCTGGGCTCGTCACGCCAAAGAGCTTGGACTTGACCCCGTAAGTCAGGACTTCCCCAGTTGTGCCGCATCTGGGGAATGAGGTGGGGAGCCGGGCGCCCCGTCCCCCTAGTGAGGAGTCACGTGGCGCTGGCGTAGCTCCGAGGTCCTGAGAAAAACAAACAAAAAACCATCAAACCCAGGCCTTCCCAGGAGAATTTCAGTAGAGGGTTGTTTTCTGGCAGAACATGCATGGGGGTTCCAGGGAGCCCAGTCTGGGGAGCACCGCGGATTGGCTGGCGGGCCCTCGAGGGGCACCAAGGGGGCGTGGTCAGACGCACTCAGGCTAGAGGAGAGGGCGGGGCCTCGGCGGCTGGAGCAGGGCGGGGCGACTGATGCCCCAATGCGAGTCATCCCTTCCCCTGCCTGGTTGAGTTGGGGGGCGCCCCTCCGGCAGCCCCGCCTCCCCACGTGGTGGGCTGGGCATGGACAGGGAAGGTGGAGGTGGGCGAGGGGACCTGTGCACCCCTCGCTAATGAGGCGTCCTCTCTGTGCTCTGGGGACCCACCCGGGAGGCTGGAGACGCTCACAGGCTGTGGGGCGCAGGCGGAGACCCGGGCCCGTGGCAAGAGGGGCCAGACCGGAGGCCCCGCCAGGGGCAGGGTGGCTCAGGGAAGCCAGGAAGTGGCTGGCAGCCTCCGGGCCCCAGGCTGGCAGGGACCCCAGGTCTGGCGGTGCTGCCTTAGGTCACGGCGTCGGCCGCAGTGTCCGCGCCTGTAAGTTGGGGACTCGACAGCCCCCAGCGACCAGTGCCACTGCGGACAAACCAGCCGAGGCTCGACCAGCCGGTTCCCAGCACTCATGGGCCACCCTAAGGTGCTTCCTTATGTCAGGCCCCAGGGTCAGTGATCACCAAGGCAGGGCCAGGGGGGCTTCCCAGGAGGGGCGCTTGCCCGTGAAGACGTGCTGGAGCCCCCAGCGGAGCACGGCACGGCCTGCTGGGTGCAGGGAGGGACGCAGAGGCGGTGGCCAGCCTGGCTGGACAGGACCCTCGCGCCTGCCAGAACGCAAGGTGCAGGGGGAGGCTGGGAGCTGGGCCGGAGGTGGAGGGGGGCGGGGAGGGGCCCGGGGGCCAGAGGAGGGGGACGGGTCCAGGCTCCTGGGCTCCTGTGACCTTGAGCCTTGTCCCCAGCCCCCTGGCCTGCCTTGGCCCCGCCTCCTCGGGGCCGAGTTCAGGGGCTGCTGGGCACGTGGTGGCTGGGGCGCAGCTCTGCCAGGGCCCTCGCCCCCCGAGCCTACGATCTCGACCTGCCCGCGCAGAGGTGCCAGTCGAGGCGCGGAAAGGGGCTGCAGGGTCCCAGGCGCTGGGCAGGAGCTGCCTGTGCACTCTCAGCCCCAGCCCGCCTCCCGCAGGGGCGGCGCCCCAGGCTAGAGGCCGGCCAGGCTTGCCGAAGGACCCTGGGCGGCGCCCACCCCTCTTCTCTCCCGAGGGCCTGGCCAGAGCCGCTGGGGGAGGTCCCCAAATAGCAGCTCGTGAGGGGCCGCCGCTCCAGATGCTGCGTGTGGAAGTCCCTGTGTCTCCCCAGGGGGGGTCCTGTACCTCCTCTGCCCCTCCCCCCCAGACTTCCACCCCAGGTGAGCCCGCCCAGGCCCCGCCTTCAGGGCCCCCAGGTGTGGAGGTCTGCTCCTGTCTCCCAGCCCCGCCCGCTCCTGAGCTGGACTCGGCCTCTCACCTGCTCACCTGCCACTGGCTCGCCCTGGCCCCTCCTCCAGCCTCCCCAGCTCAGCCACGAGGCTGCCCTCCCCATGTGTTGGTCACCTTTGTCCCCCGCTTCCCCCAGCTGCTGCCCTCTCCACCCCGCTGGCCCTTCGCTGACTCGTTCCTCTGCTCGCCAGGAGGATCTGGAGAAGCCTGCCTGCCGGCCCCTGCAGGAACCCTCCGAAAGCCTCCCCGATGTTCCCTGACCCACGAGGCCCCCCGGCCCGCCCACCCTCTGGTACCGTCATGTGCCGTCCACTCATCCAGTGGGCTCCAGCCTCACTCCAACCTCAGGGCCTTTGCACGTGCTCGGTCCATGGCTGAAATCCTCTTCCCCTCAACGGCCATGTCCCCATCCCACTGGCCAAGATGTCCCCCCCGCCATAGCCTCCTCCACTGACCACTGAGCCTGGGCACTTCCCTTCGTTAGCTGTGACCTCACCCACGGTCTCTCCAGGCCCCTGGGCACCGCGTGGCTTCATCGGAGTCACCCAGGCCTGCCCTGAGTACTCACTGCTGGGCCGATCCAGCGCCAGGCAACGGCAGGTGATGGGAAAGAAACGGAGCGTCTGGTGACGTGTGTGCCCCACGTAGCCCCCTGCCCCGCCTTGCATGCCTCCGGTGACAGAGGCTCACACCCTCGGAGCAGATTCCCATCTCCTTCTCCAGGCAGAGCTCTGACCTGGCGAGGATAAATGCCCAACACAGAGGTCACTAAAAAGGGACGTGTCCAGAGGGTCTGTGCGGGGGGGACCCCTGAGCCCCCCAGCCCCGCCGCCTGTACTGCGGACAAAGGGGTCTCCGAGTGCGCAATTAGCTCAGAATTTAGGGCCCCAGGGCAGTTGACAGCGTGGCGTCTAATAACCAGCGTTTTCCGTGCAGCCGCAGAGCCCCTTTTGACAGCGGCGCTGGTTCTATTTGTTTAAGCAGCCGGTGGGCGTTTGATTGCTAATCCTCTTAGCAGCTTCCCGGGCTGTGCCTGCCCTGGAATTCAGCATTTGGGACTAATCAGGCGCGATGACGCCTCCCCAGCCCCCCCCCCCGCCCCTCCGCCCGTGACAGTGGAGCTGAGCCGCGGCAGCTGGCCCTGCGAGGGTGGCCGGCCGCCAGGCGCCCCCGCCAAGGCCGCTGCGAGCCGGGAGCCCCGCCAGAGGGGACGCCGTGCAGCTGGCCCGTCTCCACCAGGGCCCGGCCCCGGAAGCCCCTCACCCTCCGCTGCTTGGCCTGACGGCCCGGAGGCACAGCTGGGACTCCCGCGGCCGCACCTCGGGGTCTCCCTGCCCAGGCCCCTGTCCTTCCGTTCACCTCCACGCCCCACCAGGGCCAGCACAGACACCTCGAGCTCGCCGACCCTGCGTCGTCCGCCCCCTGCCTGTCACCCACCATCCGGCAGACTCCCCGTCCAATCCCCCATCTGTTTGGCGAGATCAGGTGTAGATCAGGGAGGGCTTGCTGGAGGAGGTGGCATCTAAACAGAGCCGTGCAGAGGAGGGAGGCAGAAACGCAGAGCCGAGGCTGGCACCAGCTTGGGAAGCCGTGGGGGACTCTGGCCTCCAGGCAGCAGGTGCCCTTGAAGGCTGGTGCATAGAGGGGTGCAGAGTGGGCCCAGGGGCCCAGCTTGCAGGGATTGTGGTGCCCCGGGCTGGGGGAGCCAACCAGGTGGCGGGAGGGCAGGGTAGATGGGCGAGGGCAGCCCGGATGGATGATGGGACCTTTTGGACACAGAGGAGACCCCGGGTCGTGGGGGGGACACGTAGCAGGGGCGGCTGCCGGGCGTGTTCGGAGGGCGACACCCTGCTGCGTGAGCTGGAGCCCGCGCATGGGTGTGGCCCGCTGGTCCGTCTGTCTGTCGTGAAGCATGCTGGAGGCCGGCCAGGCTGCCTGAGCTCTGGGGAAACGAGGCAGAGCAGATCCGCTCGGCGCCCGGGGGCCCTGGGGCCCTGAAGACTAGACGGGGTGTGGGCGTGAAGCGCGGGGCCAGGCGCGGGCTGCGTGGCCCGGGCTCCGCCTCTCGTGGCGCTGGGGGGCAGGCGGCGGCGTGGGCTGCGGGCGCGCAGCCTCCCCTTCCCCCTCCGCGGGCCGTGTCGTCGCTGCCTCTCACCGGAGAGGGCTCCAGGCTCGGCGCGTGCCCGCGGCGTGGCGGGCGCGGCTCTGCCCGCGCAGCTGGAGGGCGCGGCCGCCACGCCTGGGCTGAGAGCACGGAAGGGGCAGTGGGGAGCAGCGCAGAGCCACGGCGACGAGGACGTGGCCGGGACACGCGTGGGCCCTGGCCACGCTCCAGCTCGGCCACGGCCCGCGGCGACACCACGAGCGTCCTCAGCGCGCCCTGTGCCCAGAACCCCCCTCAGCGGGCCGCCGGAGCCTCGCGGGAGCTGGGGCGGCGGCACTTCTCAGGGTGGGCGCGCGATGGCCGCGGGCGGCGGCTCTGAGCCCTGCCGGGCCAGGTCTGGGTGAGGGACCAGCACCCCTCTTTTTTATTGCGGGAAAATGCACATAACGTGAAATGAACCCTTTTAGAGTGAACACACCTGTGGCGTTGAATCTGTTCACGATGTCGTGCAACCACCGCCGTAAGTTTTAGACTATTTTCATCACCCCAAAAGAAACCCCGTACCTGTGAGCACTCACCCCCCATTTCCCCCGAGACCCCAGCCCGGGGATCCGCGAGTCGGCTTCCTGCTGGGTTTGCCTCCCGGCGCCTCCCGCTCCCGGCGTCCCACGACGTGGCCCCGTGCGTGGGGTGCTTTGCTCAGCGCGACGTCTCCTAGGCCCCCCGGGGCTGCAGCTCGGGTCAGAAGCTGAGCTCCATCCCGGCTGGAGGCGGCCCACGTGCGGAGACCCTCGCTTTGTTTCCGCGTCTCCGTCACCTGTCGTCGGACTCGGGCTTGCCCCGCCTTCCGCCCGCAGCACCCCGCTCTTGATGAAACGCACACAAGCTGGTGGCAGATCCTCGCCCTCCTCCTGGCCCCCCGCCCGGCCGGGTGTGAGACGGGACAGGCTGGCCCCGCGCCGAGGACAGGCCGAGGCAGTGCCCTCCCGGGGGCCGGGCGGCCGACGCTCTGGCCGGGGACCAGCGTGGAGGGCCAAGCGTGCGGGCCACGGGGACGACGGGCTGGCCGTGCCACCGCAGGCGGTCCCTGACCCCACTGGGGCTTGTCTCCCGGCCTGGGAAACCGGTGAGCCGCTCCTGCTCTGCAGAACTGCTGCGGGAGTGACAGCGAGTCCTCGATGCCGGAGCCCCCCTGACGCCCCGCTTTGGTGCGTGGCCCCCTGAGGGGAGGCAGCCTTGCCCCCATCTCAGGCTCCGTGGACCACCCCTGGGGCCATGGACCACCCCTGGGGCCGTGGACCACCCCTGGGGGCTGTGGACCACCCCTGGGCTCCGTGGACCACCCCCCTGGAGCCTGTGGACCACCCCCTGGGGCCATGGACCACCCCCTGGGGCCATGGACCATCCCTGGGGGCCGTGGACCACCTTGGGCTCTGTGGACCATCCCCAGGCCCCGTGGACCACCCTCTGGGGCCGTGGACCACCCCCTGGGGCCGTGGCCCCCCCCCGGGAGCCGTGGCGGGCTCTGCGTCCACTGCCCTTGGCAAGGGAGCCGGTTCATTCAGGGACACGCCAGCTTTCAAGAGAAAAGAAAACCCCGGGAGCCCTCCTGGGAACAAACTCAACCCAGCAGGCGGCTCCCGGGCCTCAGAGCCCGCCCCTGGCAGGTGCGTGGGCCTGAGTGGGGGCCGGGGGGCCTCGAGGCGGCCCTTGGGCCCGCGCCTCTGTGGGACGTTCACTCCCTCGCTCGTCCGCTCCTTCTCTCTCTGCCGAGCACCGAGGGCCGCGCAGACGTGAGCCAGGCCATGCTCCGCCTCGGGCTTCCGGGCCACGGGACAGTCCGGTGGGACCGGCCTTGGGAAGGGGGTACAAGGAGCCGCAGGCCTGGAAGGGAGTGAGGTCATCCAGCCTGCAGTCAGGGCAGACTGCCCAGAGGAGGTGCTGCCTGCCTTGAAGGAGGAGGGGAAGGGCGCCAGGGAATGGCATGTGCAAAGGCACAGAGGAGCCAGTCTGCATCAGGACCCCGAGTCAGGTGCAGAGGGCAGCGAAGCCAGCGATGAGGCTGCAGAGGCCGTGCGGACCCGGCATCCGGGTCTTTGACAGCCTGTCACAAACTGCTGCCTGGCCTGCACCGAGCTCGGTGGCTTAGATGGGACCTCATGGTCGGGGCCTTTTCTCAGCTGTCCACCGGGGGACAGAGGGGTCTGTTGACTTCAGGGCGCAATAGAAGGTGCACGGACCTCGGAGTTTGGGGAGCAGCCTGGGCCCTGGCTCTGCCCGTCTCGTGCCGCAAGGGCTCACATGGACAGTTGAGCTGGTCGTATACTGCACCACTCCAGGAGGAGCCGGCCGCCCTGGGATCTCTGTGAACACCGTGTCCTGGAGGCCTCAGTTTCCCCATCTGTTCCACAGCCCACCTCCATGCCCCCGGAAGCCCAGTCCTGCCGAAGGCCGCGAGTGGAGCCGCGGCCCCGGCCTCCTCCCTGCCGGCTCGCCCCACCGCTGCTCTGTTCCCGACACCTCCCCTGCTCCACTCCCAGGAGGTGCTGCCTGACCCCCGGCCTCGATGGCCTCGATGGCCTCGATGGCTTGGCTCCCGGCGAACGCTTCCCGGGCTTCGGAGCACCGTTTATTTTTGTGTTGAAAAGGAAAGAAAAGGCCGGCAGCTGCGTCTGCTGCAGACTGTTGACTTCAGAGCTTGGGCGGGAGCACGGGCGGGGGCAGGGGCGCCTGAGGCCCAGTAAACAGAGTCTGCGTCCCAGCAGTCCCTCGGGGAGACGGTGGGAGCCGCGGCCGCCCTTCCCACTGATTCACCGGTGATTCATCCGCAGCCCCCACCCCCGGCCCCACCACCCACCGCGACCGGCTTAAAGCGACAGGGCCTGGCGGGGTTGGGGCTGGGGCTGCCCGACCCAGGGCCCTGAGGCCCGGGGAGGCCCAGGGAGGCTTGGAAAGGCCCGAGGAGGCTCTGGAAGGCTTGGGGAGGCCCAAGGAGGGCCGGGGGACCCAGGGGGAGGTCTGGGGAGGCCCGGGGGCCCCAGGGGAGGCCCGGGGAGGCTTGGGGAGGCTCGGGGAGGCCCAGGAAGGACCGGGGGACCCGGGGGGAAGTCTGGGGAGGCCCAGGGGGCCCAGGGGAGGCCCGGGGAGGCTTGGGGAGGCTCGGGGAGGCCCAGGAAGGGCCGGGGGACCCGGGGGGAAGTCTGGGGAGGCCCAGGGGGCCCAGGGGAGGCCCGGGGAGGCTTGGGGAGGCCCAGGGAGGCCCAGGGAGGCCCAGGGAGGGCCGGGGGACCCAAAGGGAGGTCTGGGGAGGCCCGCGGGCCCCAGGGGAGGCCCGGGGAGGCTTGGGGAGGCTCGGGGAGGCCCAGGAAGGACCGGGGGACCCGGGGGGAAGTCTGGGGAGGCCCGCGGGCCCCAGGGGAGGCCCGGGGAGGCTTGGGGAGGCTCGGGGAGGCCCAGGAAGGACCGGGGGACCCGGGGGGAAGTCTGGGGAGGCCCAGGGGGCCCAGGGGAGGCCCGGGGAGGCTTGGGGAGGCCCAGGGAGGCCCAGGGAGGCCCAGGGAGGGCCGGGGGACCCAAAGGGAGGTCTGGGGAGGCCCGGGGGGCCCAGGGGAGGCTTGGGGAGGCTTGGGGAGGCCCGGGGGGCCCAGGGGAGGCTCGGGGAGGCTCTGGAAGGCTTGGGGAGGCTTGGGGAGGGCTCGGGCCCCCAAGTCCGCTGGCCAGCCCTGGGGGCCAGGACTGCCTGCCGCCCCCAGCCGAGTGACCCAGGAGCAACTTTCCCTCCCGACTTTGGTTTCCTGGGCCAAAAAGAGGTCTCTTTGGTTCCTGGGCTGCTTGTAGGCATACTGGGTGCTGGGTCAGAGAAGGCCAGCCCAGCATCCTTGTCATTCATTCATTCATTCATTCGTCAAACGTGCACAGAGCCTGCCGTGGCGTGGCCCTGTGCTGGCTACTGCTGGGAGAAGAGCGGTGGCCAGGCAGGCCGTGTCCTGCAGAGCCCACGGCCGGGGCCCGAGGCGCGCGCGGGCGGAACCTGCGCCCACGGGCCCTGCCCTTCCGTGTCCCCACCTCCCAGCCGTCCCCAGGGACCTCGGGCTCGGGCCTTGCCCTCTGCCCCTGGTTGGTGACCTCAGAGCCATCCACATGTCACCTGGCTGTGGTAGAAAAGTCAGCAGTTTCCGGAAGGAGTCAAAACTCCCCCTAAAGCTGCACCCCCACTCGACCCAGTCCCCACCACGGAGTATTTGGATGCTCTTCCTGCCAAGCCTTTACTTCAGAATATTTTGCAGAGGTTTTTTTGGGTGGGTCGTAAAAAAGTCACCACATAAAACATTTCCATATTTTAAGTACTGTGTGGACAGCCTACATTTGAAAGAAAAGAGTTCAGCAGGGGCCGTGCGTCCACAGCTCCAGGCTGCGGGGTCTAACCTCAGCCAGGCCTGAGCAGCGCTGGGGGGCCCTGCCACCTGCCTGCTGGGGTCCCAGGCCAGGGCAGGGGGAGCTGCGGCCAGGCAGGACAGGGCCCAAAGGGTCTCTGGCTCTCGTGGTAGCATGAGCATGTCAAGACACGGTGTCACAGCTCAGAGAGGGCAAGCGATTTGCCTGAAGCCACACAGCTGCAGAGTGGCCGGGCCTGGATGCACCCGGGCCTGTGTCCCTCCTAGCCTGGGGCCCATTCCTGGGCTGGGAGCCGTCGGCAAGGAAGGCCGAGCGGACAGGGTCCAGACCACGGGGTGCTGGTCTCCGGCGGGGACCCCTCGCGCCCTCAGCCCAGTCCTGGCACGCAGCGGCCCTGCGGCTGACGGCAGCAGAAATCCGAGCCGGCGAAGGTTTCAGGGAAGTTCGCGAACTCCCTGGCAGAGCTGACGGGCGCGGCCGAGTTAGACAAAGAGGCAGGCAGCTTCCCGGGGGCGTCGCGGGGGCCTGTGCCACGGCCGGGTGGGGGCAGCTCGGAAGGGTGACCCCAGCTCCCATGGACCCTCGTCCAGGCCCGCATCAGCCCTGTGGGACCCTGCAGGCCCAGCTAGAGCCGGGAGAGGGACGGTTCTCTGGTGTGAGGACACTGCACACGGCTTCCATGCTGTGTGGCCCGGGGCACGTGCCGGCACCTCTCTGAGCCCCTGGCCGGCCTGGCAGGTCCAGTACAGTGGTGTGAGGACACTCGGGACACTCGTTTGCCCTTCCCGGGGAAAGCGAGGCACCCCTCGCCAACGCGAGTGTCACCCCTAAGTGTGGGGCTCTTCCAAGCTCGGCGGGGATCCTGGGACTCGGGGGTCTGATTCTGGGCTCTTCCCCTGCCCCACCCCGGCGGGGCCCTGGGAGCGGGGTCCGCGTCTCGCTAACGTGCCTGGTTCTTCCGGCCAGTGCAGGTCTCCACCAGCTGACCAGCCCGAGGATGAAGTTCAACTTCATCGCCGACGTGGTGGAGAAGATCGCGCCGTCCGTGGTCCACATAGAGCTCTTCCTGAGGTGCGCAGCCCGCGCCGGCCCCACGCGGCTCCCCCGAGGCTCCCGGCCCCCTCTGCGCCCGCAGCCTGGGACACAGGGCCGGTGGCCTTCCAGGCTCCCGGTGGCTGGGCCGCGCCCTGGATGGCTGCCTCGCTGGCGGGAGAACCGCAGCTTTGGGCACCGAGTCGGTGTGCGCCCGGCGGCCTGGCCTGGGCACCTGCTGGGTGGGTGGCTGCGCCATGGACCGCCAGTCTAGAAGCGGCTTGAGACCTGTGCTGGAGGGCGGAAAGGCTGGGGCAGGGGCAAGCCGGCGGCGAGGAGGGCGCTGGAGGCCGTGCGCGGGGGGCTCCGCGGAGTGGGCAGGGAGGGGGCACTCCTGCCCGAGCTCAGACCCGAGGGTGCGTGTCCCGGGGAGGGCAACGAGGCCGGGCAGGGCGGCCAGGGGCTGGCGGTGGCTCCCGACAGCCGGCCGTTCCTCCAGCCGGGGCCTCCTCCCTGGAACTTTCTGGGCAGTGTGGCTCCCGGAGGCAGGCCAGCAGCCTGGGGAGGGCCTGCCACGCAGCCTCCTGCTGTGCCCCCCGCCTCCGCCCCCCGCGATCGGTACCTGGCGCCTCCTTCCCACCCCGTGCCCCATCTGGGCCTCCGTGGTCTAGGCGTGCCGAAGCCCCTCTGCTGGAAGACGAGGAGGCTGCCTTGAGAGAAGGGGGCTTGGCTCACGTGCTCCCGGGGCCCCACCTGCCCTCCTGGGCCCGCTGGGGCGGGGGGCCCCAAACACAGGACTTGCCCACGGCTGTGTCCTTGTCCCACCCGGCAGTGACCTCCTCTGGGCAGGGGCCGAGCCCAAGCCATCCTCGAACTCCCAGAGCCCAGCGCCTGCCCCAGCGCGGCTGCCCAAGGAGCGAGTGAATGAGTGAAGGGGGGAGTAAGTGAGTGAGGGAATGAGTGAGTGAATGAGTGAGCAAATGAGGGAGTGAATAATGGAGTGAGTGAATGATGGAGTAATGGAGTGAGTGAATGAATGTGTAAGTGAATGAATGAGGGAATGAGTGAGTGAGCGAATGAGGGAGTGAATGAGTAAATGAGGGCGTGAGAAGGTGAATGAGGGAGTGAGTGAATGACAGTGACGGAGTAAGTGAATGAGTGAATGAGTGAGTGAATGAGGGAATGAGTGAGCAAATGAATTAGTGAATGAGTGAATGGATGAGTGAATGAATGAGTGAGTGAATGAGGGAGTGAGGGAGTGAGTGAATGATGGAGTAAGGGAGTGAGTGAATAAGTGAATGAGTTAGTGAGTGAATAAGGGAGTGAGGGACTGAGTGAATGAATGATGGAGTGACAGTGAGCAAATGAATGAGTGAATGAACGAGGGAGTGAAGGAGTGAATGAAGGAGTGAATGAGTGAATGGATGAGTGAATGATTGAATTACTGAATGAGTGAATGGATGAGTGAATGAATGAGAGTGAATGAGCGAGTGAATGAATGAGTAAATGAATGGATGTGTGGACAAGTGCGTGAGTGAATGCATGAGAGCTCGGGAGAGCAGGGCGAGTGCGGTCTGGCGCCCCGGCAGGCTCCCCTTGCAGCCCCCTGGCGGGCATCCTCCTGTCCTTGGCAGGGCCCTCCCTGGCTCCCGCCCCCCATTCCCCGCCCCCTCCCCCTCCCCCGGGCAGGCCTGAGCGGGTCCGGCAGCCCGGCCCGGGAGTGCAGCCCCCAGTGGCAGTCCTGGCTTCTCGGAGTGGGCAGTGCTGGTTCTGGGCCCCCTCCCCGATGGAGGTCGGCTGGTGTCCTGCTGCCCTGAGGCAGGGGTGGGGCTCCCGGGCCTCACCAGGAGTGGGGAGCAGAGGCGGCTCGCGCCCCGATTCCTGGCTGCAGCCCGGGCTCGCTGCTGCCCCAGCCCCAGCTTGCCTCGCCACCCGCCTCCCCGTTCTGGAGGACAGAGACCGCATCCTGCGTGCCTCGGAAGGTACCGGGTGTGAGGTGCGTTGAGCAGTGAGAGGATCCACCTCCAGGGACCTACTGTGCGCCCGGGGGGTGACCTGCTCAGGATGGTCCAGCACACCTGGTGGGCGCCCGCCTCCGCGAGGAGCACGCCCGGCGTCCGTGGGCTGCTGCACTTGTCCACGGCCGCCGACCCGCTGGCAAGCGTGGGCTCAGGCAGGCCCCTCGGCCTCGATGGCCGCCCCCGCGCCCCCTCCGTCCTTGGCCCCCGAGAGGCAGGCGCTGCCCTTCTCAGGTTCTACACGGGGAAATGGAGGCCTGGGGACGCCCCCAGCCCATGCTGTGTCCCCTGCAGCACGCTGACCTCCCGTGGCCCTTTCCACGGGCCCCAGCCCCTGAGACGGGTCACCAGGCAGATGGCAGGCGGCGCACGCCGAGCCGTGGCTGGGAGTGGCCAGAGGCCCGGGCTCCGGGGTCCCCACCCCTGCTCTGCCCGGACCGGGGGCTCCCTGCCCTGCCGGCCCCCTGGCCCGAGCCGCCCTGAGCACCCGCCCGTGCCTCTGCCCCCTGCAGGCACCCCCTGTTCGGCCGCAACGTGCCCCTGTCCAGCGGCTCGGGCTTCATCGTGTCGGAGGCCGGCTTGATCGTCACCAACGCCCACGTGGTGTCCAACTCCAACGGCGTGTCAGGCCGGCAGCAGCTCAAGGTGCAGCTGCAGAACGGGGACAGCTACGAGGCGGCCATCCAGGACATCGACAAGAAGTCCGACATCGCCACGATCAAGATCCACCCCCAGGTGAGCCGCCGGGCGCGAGCCCTGGGGCGCCCACGCCGCCTGGTTCCCGCGCTCCGGGCCTCGGGGTGGGCCGGCGCAGCCTTCCCAGGGGACGCTGGAGCAGCCGAGGCCCAGGGGGCGACGGTCACGGCCCGAGCGAGACAGAACCCAGCTGTCCGGGCTCCTGCCCGCTGGTTCCGGAGCTGCGGGATGCAGGGCAGAGCGCGGCCGCCGCCAGCTGCCGTCCAGGAACTGCGCAGCCCACCGCAGCCCCAGGACCTTGGCCCTCGCCACCCCCCGGGGGAAGAGCTCCCAGGCACGCCCTCCCCGGCCCACTCCTGGGAGGCAGCCGTCCCCGGGGAGGTGCCAGGGGCCGGTGGGAGCGTTTGGGACGTGTGCCCCTGCCCCACCGCTCCGCCCGCACCGGCATTTCTAGAAGGGCTCCTCTGGGACAGGCATTGCACCCCGCTTACTCTTCTGAGGGTCCCCACAGCCCTGGCAGGAAGGGACCGTTGTTATCTTGGTATTTCACATGGGGAAACTGAGGCTCACCCAGGACCTCACCTGACCAGGGGCAGGGCCAGGCTGACGGCCCCTTGGCGGCGTTCCGGCCCTCCCCGAGCTCCTTCCTTGCTGCGTGCAGGGTTTTATCGTCACTTCTCCGTGAGGGCCGCAGAGGGGGTCCGTGGCTTTCCTGTCGGGTCGGAATTTCCGCCGGATCCCGGCAAGCCCCGCTGGGCCGCGCTCGGCGCCGGCTGCGGCTCCCCCGAGGGAGGGACTGCGGCACTTGCGCTGATGAATCTTTGCCAGGAGCTTCCAGGAGAGATTTAAGCATTGAAAGGAATTGCCGACCGTGGGTGTCCCCCGCTCTGGAGCCCCCTCACAGGCGCTTTTGAGTCTGGGGGTGTCCCCTCCGCTTTAAAGAGGGGAAGCCCGAGGCGGGGGGCCGGAGGGCGCGCTCAGGAGCCAGGGTGGGCCGCCTTCCCAGCGAAGGCCAGGGAGTCGGGCGTTTTGCCTTGCAGCCCGTACGTCTGTCGCCAGCCCCCCCGCCGTAGTGCGCACCAGAGCAGCCCAAGGGCACACAAGTGGCGGGCCGCGTCCCAATAAAACTTTATTTACAAAAATGTCAGGGGCGGAGCAGGACCTGAGCCGCGGTGTGCTGCCCCTTCTCAAGGACCCCCCTGGGGGGCTGAGCCCAACCAGGCCCCAGCCTGCCTGCCTCGAGCCTCTCCCCTTCCCACCGCTGTGGTGGGATCCAGGGGGGGATGGGGGGCCACGCCCCAGGTGTGACGTCCAGGTCGCCAGCGCCTGCTGCGCCCTCTAAAGCCCGCTCGAGGGCCCCGACCTGGGCCGCGGCCCCACAGCCCACACAGCGTGTCGCCCAGCCCCCCACAGCCCGCCGCACCCCAGAAGTGTCGGGAGGGGCTCCCAGGCTTTGCTTCCTCCCACTCGGCCCGATGGGCAGAGAAGCCCCGTGTCAGCAGAGGATCCCAAACGCCCACCCCCCGGTCCTCGGGTGCTGGCAGATGCGCAGGGCCGCCCGGCGCCCTTTCTCAGCACCGCGCGCCCGCGCCCCGGCCTCTGTTCTGACGCGGTGGGCCCCCGCTGCTCCCCTCCGCCCGCTTCTCGTCTCTTCCTGTATGGAGAGCTGTTAGGACGCAGGCGCGCTTGATGGCACAGAGGCACCAAGGAGCAGGAGGAGTGCCGAGGCGGCTGCGCAGCGGGGCCGCGGGGCCGGGCCCGGCGGTGAGCACGAGGTCTGCTCTCCCTGAGGCCTTTACAAAAAACTTTTTATGGACGTTTTGGAAGTTTATGAAATAATTACAGCCTCACGGGGAGTTGCAAGGATAGTTCAGATAGCGTAGAAACAAAGCAGATCGGAGCTTGCTGGGAAGGGCCTTGCCCGGTGGCTGCAGAGCGTCGATATATTCTAGAAGTCTTGAAAAGAAAAAGTCGCCCAGGGGGTCCCCGTACCCTTCCTGTGACTACGAGACGGCGTCGAAACCGGGAAGCCGCCGTTGGCGTGATGCGCCGCGCTTTCTCGGGCTGCGCTGTTTTTGCGTGCGCGCACGGGCGTTTCAGCGCCTGCTGGCGGGTGCTCGTGATTCCTCCTCCTCGTGCTCTGGGAAGCTTCTGGAACGCGGCCCTGCCCTGGCAGCTCCCGGTCTGGTTGCAGAGTGGCGGGGCCCGCGGGGTGCGTCCGTGAGCAGGGGCGCAGGCCTGTCGTGGGCCCATCCTGGGAGCTCGGGCTGAGCTGGCTCCCCGGAGGACCTTGGTGGGGCCCCAGGCCCCTGTGCGCCCCCAGCCGCGTGCATCCGTTTGGGCGCAGGTGCATTTTAGGGGGAGGGACCGGGAGCTCGTATGTGGTTTTTGGAGGAGCCCGTGGCCAAAGCTGTTAGAACCAGGGGGCTGGGAGGCCAGAGGCGGTGCCCGGGGGACCCTGTGGGCCTCGTCCCTGCCCCCCGTGGCTCTGCCTCAGCGGCTGGCTGCGCCGCCTTCCCCGGGACCCCCCGGGGGCCGCCCTGACCCGCCGCCCCCCGCAGCGGAAGCTCCCGGTGCTGCTGCTGGGCCGCTCGGCCGACCTGCGGCCCGGGGAGTTCGTGGTGGCCATCGGCAGCCCCTTCGCGCTGCAGAATACCGTGACCACCGGCATCGTCAGCACGGCCCAGCGCGACGGCCGCGAGCTGGGCCTCCGCGACTCGGACATGGACTACGTGCAGACGGACGCCATCATCAACGTGAGTTCCTGGCACGGCCGCGCCTGGCGCGCTGGTTCCGAAGGCCCTTCTTCATGTCGCGTGGCGCTCGCTCCCCGGGACGCCCGCCCCAGGGTCCCGGCTCTGCCCCGGGGATTACAGGCTACCACCCGGTGCTGGGCAGCCTTTCTGGGCCCTAGAGGCAGGGTGGGGCCGGCAGTGTCTTCTTCCGAGTTGCCTGCCCTGGTCACCGTTTCTTTGTACCGTCCTCCTCCTCACCATCAAGGCAGCCAGGACGTTCCCACAGCAGCTGCCCCGGGCTGGACGTGGTTTCGGCGCCCTGCTGGAAATGCCGGCCGGGATAGAGGCTCTGCGGGGCAGGCAGGGCAGGAAATAGGGGTCCTGCCTGCCTTGGCCGGGGTCCCCCAGCTGCAGCCAGAGACGGCGACAGGGTCAGCACAGGACCCCCACCTGACCACAGGCCCGTGGCCTTGGCTCTCCGACCTGCAAAGCAGGGGTAGCCGAGGCCTTCCCGTGCTGCTGGGAGTGGACTTGCCGCTGCTTCTCTGGGCCAGTTAGGGTTGTTGGGGGTCGGACAGGCGCCAGGGCCTGGCTCACGCCGCTTCCCTCCCTCCCCCTTGCAGTACGGGAACTCCGGGGGACCGCTGGTCAACCTGGTGAGTACCGCGGGAGCCGGGCTCGGCTGTTCTGGGGCTCTGGGGTGGCACAGCCTCGGGGTGGGGGGGCAAAGCAGACCTGGGGGGTCCAGAAAGTGGCCCTCGTGTTGCAGGCCAGGTAGGGCAGGGCCCCAGGGTGCAGGCTGCCCGGGCCCCTTAGGGGACGCTGGCATCAGTGGAGGAGTTGAGGGGTCCCCGAGGAGCAGCCGGTCAGGGCAGGGGAGATGCAGGGGGCGGCCCTCGCTGGGGGTCTGGGGCAGGGCCTCTCCCTGGGCTGCCGCATCCCCCCGCTTCAGTGCCCTCCACGTCACCCCTCCTGCTCTGGCACCCAGGGTGGGTGCCTTCTCATCCCCGGGGAGCTGGTCCCAGGATAAATCAGGAAGCTCTTTTTAGAGCTCGAGGCACGGCGGAGAGGCACGTGGGGTCCCCCTCAGCTAGTCCCCTCCGTCGGGGAGTCAGACGGGGACAGACCCAAGGACTGACAGCCAGCATGCATCGAGGAGGCCTTCCTGGAGGAAGGAGCATTTCCCAGGCTGTGTGGTCAGGAGGGAATGGAGGGGCTACGGTGGGATGCAGGGTGGAGGCCCTCGGGTGGGTGGAGAAGCTGGGCAGCTGCCGGTGCTGGAGAAGCCCGGGAGGGGGAGCAGACGGCGCGAGGAGGCCGGGGGGCCGCGTCCAGAGGGCCTCAGAGCCGCCTGCGCAGGGGGCGCTCCTCCCCGCCCCCTAGGAGTCCCCAGGTGAGCCAGCAGGCCCTGGGGTTGGCCCGGAGGCCAGGAGGCTGCCCTGAGGCGGGCAGCAGGGGGACAGGCCAGAGAGGCCGAGGTGGACTTCCTGGCCACGCTGCAGGGGGGGAGCCCAGGAGGCAGGAGGGCAGGGGAACGGGTCAGCGAGGCTAAGGTGGACCTCCCCGGCCACGCTGCAGGGGGGGAGCCCAGGAGGCGGGCAGGCGGGGGGACAGGCTAGCGAGGCTGAGGTGGACCTCCCAGCCATGCTGCAGGGTGGAGCCCAGGAGGCAGGCAGCAGGGGGACGGGCTACCAAGGCCCAAGGTGGACCTCTCGGCCACGCTGCAGGGGTGGAGCCCACACTGCAGGGGTGGAGCCCAGGAGGCAGGCAGGCAGGGGGATGGGTCAGCGAGGCTGAGGTGGACCTCCCTGGCCACGCTGCAGGGGTGGAGCCCAGGAGGCAGGCGGGCAGGGGGACGGGTCAGCGAGGCTGAGGTGGACCTCCCCGCCACGCTGCAGGGGTGGAGCCCAGGAGGCGGGCGGGCAGGGGGACGGGTCAGCGAGGCTGAGGTGGACCTCCCCGCCACGCTGCAGGGGTGGAGCCCAGGAGGCGGGCGGGCAGGGGGACGGGTCAGCGAGGCTGAGGTGGACCTCCCCGCCACGCTGCAGGGACCTCCCCGCCACGCTGCAGGGGGGGAGCCCAGGAGGCGGGCGGGCAGGGGGACGGGTCAGCGAGGCTGAGGTGGACCTCCCCGCCATGCTGCAGGGGTGGAGCCCAGGAGGCGGGCGGGCAGGGGGACGGGTCAGCGAGGCTGAGGTGGACCTCCCCGCCACGCTGCAGGGGGGGAGCCCAGGAGGCGGGCGGGCAGGGGGACGGGTCAGCGAGGCTGAGGTGGACCTCCCCGCCACGCTGCAGGGACCTCCCCGCCACGCTGCAGGGGGGGAGCCCAGGAGGCGGGCGGGCAGGGGGACGGGTCAGCGAGGCTGAGGTGGACCTCCCCGCCACGCTGCAGGGGGGGAGCCCAGGAGGCAGGCGGGCAGGGGGACGGGTCAGCGAGGCTGAGGTGGACCTCCCCGCCACGCTGCAGGGACCTCCCCGCCACGCTGCAGGGGGGGAGCCCAGGAGGCGGGCGGGCAGGGGGACGGGTCAGCGAGGCTGAGGTGGACCTCCCCGCCACGCTGCAGGGGGGGAGCCCAGGAGGCAGGCGGGCAGGGGGACGGGTCAGCGAGGCTGAGGTGGACCTCCCCGCCACGCTGCAGGGGTGGAGCCCAGGAGGCGGGCATGAGGCTGGAGACCCGGCCGAACGTGAACCCCGAGCCTCCCCCGGGGCAGCTCCCGCGCCGTCCGCGAGCCCCCGGTGGGGCGTTGACGGCGAGCGCGGGGGATGGGGCCACGGGGCGGCGCTCTGCGGCCCAGGGCGGCCCGCTGTCGCTGAGTGGCCGCCCCCTCTGGCCTCCCTGCCCAGGACGGCGAGGTCATCGGCATCAACACGCTCAAGGTGGCGGCCGGCATCTCCTTCGCCATCCCCTCAGACCGCATCACGCGCTTCCTCGCCGAGTTCCAGAACAAGCACGTCAAAGGTAGGGGCGCGCAGGGCAGCGCAAGCGGGCTCTCCTGGGCCGCGGGCCCTCAGTGTCCCGCTCAGGGACCGGCCGTGGGAGCGGACGCGGGAGGCCCTGCCAGCCTGGCCGCCTGCCCCACTTCAGGTGCCCCGTGAACCGTGCTCACTCCCAGACTGGCCCTTCTCCCTCCCGAAGCCCCAAGACCCCTGTGACTCTTCATCCGGGCCTTGCCCAGGACCCCTCCCTCCCTCAGCTGCCTCTTGGTGGCCAGAACCTAGTGCTTCCTTCCTTCCTCATCCACCCATCCATCACCTGCCCACCGCCCTCCACCCAGCCACCTAGCTGTCCATCCTTCTACTCACCCATTTACCCATCCTTCCATCCATACATCCATCCACCCATCCATCCATCCATCCACCCACCCACCCATCTACACATCTATCCATCCATCCTTCTGTTCACCCATCCTTCCACCCATCCTTCCATCCATCCTTCCATCCATCCATCCATCCACCCATCTACACATCTGTCCATCCATCCATTTACCTATTTACCCATCTTTCCATCCATCCACCCACCCACTCATCTCTCCATCCTTCTACTCACCCTTTTGCCCATCCTTTCTTCCGTCCATCCACCCACCCACCCATCTGTCCATCCATCCTTCTATTCACCCATCCACCCATCCTTCCATGCATCCTTACATCTATCTATCCACCCACACATCTATCCACCCACCCACCCATCCTTCCATCCATCTGCACATCCACCCATCCTTTCATCCATCCACCCGTCCATCCTTCTTCCCATCTATCCATGCATCTACCCACCCGTCCATCCACCCACCCACCCATCCTTCCATCCTTCCATCCATCCATCCATCCTTCCATCCTTCCACCCATCCTTCCATCCATCCACCCACCCATGTTTCCATCCATCCATCCATCCTTCCTTCTATCCTTCCATCTATCCATCCTTCCATCCATCCGTACATCCACCCATCTGCACACCTATCCTCCCATTCCTCCTTCCATCCATCCATCCGTCTACCATCCACCCACCCGTTGCCACTCCTCAATGCTCCCTCTGTGGGTAGAGTGCCCGGTGTGGGAGGAGAGCCTGAACCCCTGGTTCTTGAGCCACCCTGCTCTTAGCCTCCTTCTCACCCCATCTGAACTGCAATTCCTGGCCTGGCCTGTCCACTCCTGGAGGCGTGAGCTCCCAGGGGCAGCTCTGGCAGGGGCCATGCCTGGGCACAGGAGCCTCCCGAGGGAGGGCTTGGCAGTCGCCCTCCCAAAGCCAGTGGTTGCAGCCGCTTTCCAGAGAAGGGTCAAGCGGCTGGTGATGGCAGGGCGTTTCCTGGCAGCGCTGCCCTCGCCGCGTTCTTTTCAGCCCCGTCTTTCTCCCACGTGAACATCCCACTCCACCATTGCCTGTCCCTCCGGCCAACGCCCAGGCTAGACCCTGCCCTGAGATCCACTCCTTCAACTGCCTCCCTTCTCCCTGCAGCCCCTCCCCAGCAGTTCACTGAGAGCGGGGGCTTCCCCAGACCTGCCCCTCCTCCATGACCCTGCCAGCCCACGCACCCCGGCGCAGCCAGGACCAGCGCTCAGAGCCGGTCCTGTGGTGTGGCCGACGACTCCTCCGTTTAGTCCCCTAAGGGAAGATAACCTGGAGCCTGGGCAAGCCTAGCTTTCCTGAAGGAGCTGCAGGCTTCCTGTCTGGGATGGTGGGGACTGTCTAGCCCCTCAAGCTCCTTTCCCCTTGGCCACTGGGAAGCTCAGACCTCGACCTGGGGCTGCACCTTTGTTCCTGCTGTGGCCTTGGTGCTGCTGTGCTCTCCTTCCCCTTCCTCTCTACCCATGGACCCTCTGCCCTGTGGTCACCACCTCCATGGCCCTCCCCACGCCCCCACGTCCTCACCTGGGGGCTGCAGCCTCCCTCGCCCCACCCCTGCCCTCCCCCACCCACCATCCCCCTGCGATTTTAAGGCAGTCCCGACATTTCTGTTTGAGACGCTCTCTTGGGCTGAAAACCAGAGCCGGCAGCGCCCTCCAGACCCCCTGGCCCAGACCCCCTGGCCCAGACCTCCTGCCTCTCTCTGGCCTCACTTCACACATGCCCCCTTGGCCCTGGGGCCCACGCTGGCCTGGGCAGTCCCGAGAGCCACCAAGCCATTTCCTGGCGGAGTGTCCAGACGGCGTCCCTCCCGGTCCCGAGCCCCAGCTGGGGGAGTGCGCGGAAGCCGGCGGCCCACGCGGCGTGGAGGGCACAGGGCGCATGTGTGGCAGTCGTGCAGGCCCATGGTTCTACCCTAAGAGACGAGAAACGTATGACCCAGGTCGCCCGGGACAGTAGCTGCCGTCTTGGTGGCTGCCGTCCACACCCGGGGAGGCAGGCCTGATTGGTTTCCCCTTTACAGAAGAGGAAGCCAAGGCACAGGGAGGTTCAGCCACTCACCCAGAGTCACACAGCAGAGAAGCGTCAAACACGGCCGCCACCCAGGGCTTCTGTCCATCTGTCCGGGTGTTGCTTCCACCCCTCTGGGCCACCTTCCATGGCCACTTGGGGCATTTGGGGCAAAGGTTAAATTCATTCACAGGAACTTACGTTGACGCTAAGAGTGCACAACGCTCCTTGTAGCGTGGTTTCCAAATTTTACGCCCACTGGTGGAGTAGCTCATGGGCGGAGGTGGGATCATTACCCAGAAATCTGCCATTGGGACGTTTCCCCCTCGGAAAGGGGTATCTGTTAGTCTAAGTCTCCGTCTGCCTATCTGTTCATCTAGAGCTGTGTGTGCACAGCCCCATTAGTTCAGTGTCTGTGTCAGTTTAGGTCTGTGTCTATAGCTCCATGTTCTCACATCCCTCTCTACACCTAGATGTATACCTGTTTGGGAGCTCTGTTGAGGTACACTGACATGAAATAACCTGTTCGTCTCTAAAGCATGCAGTTCGCTGGTTGATGTATGTACACACCTGGAATCCACCCACAAGTCGGGGAGTGAACACATCCTGGACACCCCAAAGTGTCCTCACGCCCCCTGGAAATCCCTCCCGCCTGCTGGCCCCTGCCCACCCCTTCCCCAGGCAGCCACCCATCTGCTTTCTGTGGCTGTAAATCAGTTTGCATTTTCTCTACCTGGAATCCGCGCTGTGCTCGCTGTCCCTTGACCGGCCTCTGTCCCTCCTCAGCGCCAGTGCTCGCAGATTTGTCCAGGGTGTATGTGTCTCCACAGTTCTCACTTTCTCTGGGGACGCACGGGCAGGGCGCGCCTTCTTTATGCCTGCGAAGACGGGCATTGGACTTGTTTCCCCTTGTTGCCTGTTACAGTGAAGTTGTTCTGAGCCTGCAGGAACAAGCCTTGTACGGACAAAACACTTCATTTCCTCAGCATAAACACCAGGGGGTGAGGCTGAAACGTAGAGTAGGTGTTTGCCTAACTTTTTGTTCTGTTTTTTTTAAGGGTTTATTTTATTTATTTCTCCCCCCACCCCTGCTCCCTCCATTTTCTGCTCTCTGTGCCCACGCGCTGTGTGTTCTTCCGTGTCTGCTTATATTCTCATTAGGAGGCTCTGGGAACGCATCCTGGGAGCTTCTGGAGTGGGAGAGAGGCGATTACTCTCTTGCGCCCGCTCAACTCCCTGTTCTGCTACATCTTATTTTCTCTTCTCTGTCTCTTGTTGCGTCATCTTGCTGCAGCAGCTCTCAGCATTGGCTGGCACTCCTGCACAGGGCGGCTTTCCAGCGTGGGCCAGCTCTCCACGTGGGCCTGCCTGCCCTCGTGAGGAAGCCCTGGGTATCGAACCCTGGACTTCCTGTATGGTAGATGGAAGCCCAGTTGGTTCAGCCACATCCATTTCCCTTGCCTAACTTTTTGAGATGCCTTCAAGCTGCCTTCCAAAGTGGTTGGACCAGTTGCATCTCCAGCAGGCGTGTGTGGGAGCTCCGGGCCAGCTCTTGGCAGGGCTGGTCTTTCTACTCCTAGCTCTTCTGTCAGCTGCGGAGAGGTGTCTCATGGAGCTTTTGACTTACGTTTCCCAAATGACCAATGATTCTGAGCATCTTTCACATGCTTACTTGCCATCCATGCATCTTCTTTGGTGAATGTCTGTTTGAAGACATTGCCCACTTTTTAAAAAATTCGGTTTGT
Source organism: Dasypus novemcinctus (assembly GCF_030445035.2). NCBI lineage: Eukaryota > Metazoa > Chordata > Mammalia > Cingulata > Dasypodidae > Dasypus > Dasypus novemcinctus. Next base: position 204,758,368 of record NC_080673.1, read on the forward strand.
GTTTTTATTATTGAGTTTTGATTTTTAAGAGTTCTGGATACAATCTTTTTATCAGATATGTGACTTGCAAATATTTTCCCCCCTCATCTGTGGCTTGCCTTTTCGTTTTCTTAACAGTGCCTTTTAAGGAAGAAAAGTTCTCAATTTTGATGATTTTTATCAATGTTTTCTTTTATGGAATGTGATTTTGGTATCATGTCAAATCTTTACTAACATAAGGTCACAAAATATTTCTTCCATGTTTTCTTCCAGAAATTTTACATTTTTAGTTTTTTTCTACTTAGGACTATGTTGCATTTTCCCCCCTTCTTTCAACCTTTTTATTAGGTATTACCTTCATACCAAGTAATGCAATTTAAAAATAAGATATTAAAACGTTAAACTGGTAGATTATAAACATGTTAGAGTTTAGGCATTTATTTTCATCTGAATAACTTCTAACTGGCATATCCATCTGATTCTCATTTTTACAGTAACGACAATTGCAGGATATTGGTTTTTTTAAGCAGTTTTATTCACATACCATCCAATCCATCCAAAGTGTACATACAATAATGGCTCTCAGTATAATCACAGAGGTGTGCATTCATCACCACAGTTTTAGAACATTTTCATTACCCCAAAAAGAACATTTTCATTACCCCCAAAATGATGCATTTTAGTGCATTTTTTAATGCGGTGCAAGGTATCGATCAAAGTCTGTTGTATCTGTTTTTTGGGTGTTGTTTTTTTTTGCATCTGAATATTCAACTTTTCCAGCACCATTTGTTGGAAAGACTATCTTTTTTCCACCAAAGTGCCTTTATAGTTTTATATATTAAAAAAAAAAAAAAAAGGGAAACGGACTTGGCCCAGTGGTTAGGGCGTCCGTCTACCACATGGGAGGTCCGTGGTTCAAACCCCGGGCCTCCTTGACCCGTGTGCAGCTGGCCCATGCACAGTGCTGATGAGCGCAAGGAGTGCCCTGCCACGCAAGGGTGTCCCCCGCATAGGGGAGCCCCACGCGCAAGGAGTGCGCCCCGTAAGGAGAGCCGCCCAGCACGAAGGAAAGTGCAGCCTGCCCAGGAATGGTGCCACCCACACTTCCCATGCCGCTGACGACAACAGAAGCGGACAAAGAAACAAGACGCAGCAAATAGACACAGAGAACAGACAACTGGGGGAGGGGAGGAATTAAATAAATAAATAAATCTTAAAAAAAAAAAAAAGGGAATGCCCATATGTAGTTCCACTTGTCTGTCTTAATTCCTCTAGCTTCGTAAAGCTTTACGCTAAGCCTTAAAGTTGGGTAGTACAAGTTCTTAACTTGATTTCTCCTCAAGTCCTTGGGCTCTTGTAAGTCCTTTGCATTTCCATATGAATTCTAGAGTCAGTTTGTCAGTTTTTACAGAAAGCCTTCTGATAATTTGATTGGGATCGCCCTGGATTTATAAGTGGATTTGGTGAGAAGCGGCATTTTAGCAATGTTGGATCTTCTCACCCATCAACGTGTAATAGCCCTGCATTTATTTAGATCTTCTTTGGTTTCTCAGTGTTTTATAGTTTTCAGTGTACAAGTCTTATCCATCTTTGTTAGATTTATTCCTAGGTCATATTTTATGCTACAGTACAGTGTTTTCTTTTAATTTCCAGTTATTCATTAGTAGAATATACAAATGAAAAATTTTATTGTGTATTGATCTGACATTGTACAACCATGCTAAACTCACTTATTCGTTCTCATAGTTTTTTGGTAGAGTCCATCAGATTTTCTACATAAACTATTACGTAGTCTGCAAATAAAGATAGTGTTACTGCCTCCTTTTCAATCAGGTCTTGCCTGGCTAGAACCTTTAGTTCAATAGTGGATAGAAGTGGAGAGAGCAGACATCCTTGCCTTGTTCCTCATCTTAGAGACAATGCTCAGTTCAGTCTGTCACCATTAAGTATAGGGTTTTACAGATGCCTGTATCAGGTTAAAGAAGCTCCCTTGTTTTTCTAGTTTTTATTGGGCATGGATTTTGGATTTTATCAAATGCTCTTTCCACTTCTTTTGATATGATCATATGTGTTTCCTTTCCAGTCTGTTAATATGGGGAACTGCATTTATTTATTATTTTTTTTGAGGCGGGGTTGGGGATTGACCCTGAGACCTCAAAAGTGGGAAGCTGGTGCTCAACCACTGAGCCACATCAGCTTCCTGAGTTGTTTTTTTTTAGTTTGTTTGCTTGTCGTTAGTCTTTGTTTGTAGGAGGCACCCAGGACCCAAGCCAGGGCCTCCCATGTGGAAAGCAGGTGCTCAACCGCTTGAGCCTCATCCACTCCCCAGTTGATTTTTGAATGTTAAACCAACCTTGCATTCTTGGGATAAATCCTACCAAGATGTGCTGCGTTATCCTTTTCTAAGTACTGTTGGATATGTGCTAAAACTTTTTAATGATGTTTTGCATCTATCATCACGAGGGAGCATGTCTGTGGTTTTCTTATAATGTCTTTGTCTGGCTTTGGGTATCAGGATAATAACTTGAGAATATTCACTCGTTTTCACTTTTCTGGAGGAGTTTGTAAATTTGGTATTATCTCTTGCTTTTATTCTTGGTAGAATTCTCCAGTGAGGCCATCTGAACCTTGGGTTTTCTTTGTGGGACGACTTTAAACCACAAATTCAATTTCTTTAGTCTATTGAGGCTTTAGTCTATTGAGGCGATTCAGATCATCTGTTTCTTCTTGAACAAGCTTTGGTGGTTTGCATGTTTCAAGAGATTTGTCCATTTATCTAAGTTGTCAAATTCAGCAGCATAAAGTTGTTCTTGATATTCTCTTGCTACCTTTTTATTACCTGTGAAATCTGAGGCCTCTCTCCTTCCTGAGATGGATATTTGCATCATTTCTGGTTTTTTTTCCTGGTAAGTCTGGCGAATGGTCTCTCAATTTTATTGATTTCAGAGATTTAGCTTTTGGCTTGATTATTTTCTCTGTTGTGTTTCTGTTTCCAGCGTCACTGATTTCCACTCTTACCTTTATTGTTACATTTATCCTGCTTGCTTTGGATTTTGTGTGATTTTCTAACGTTGAAGATGGAAGTGAATGTTGTTGGTCTGAGACTGCTTTTCTAACAGGCATTTCCTTCTAAGTACTGCTTTACTGTATCCTGTGCATATTTTTTAAAAATTAATTTATTGGAATATATCACTCATACATAAACATACATAAACAATAAGTGTATAATAGTAGTTGTGAATTTACAAAACAAACATATATAACATCATACAGGACTCTCATAACTCACCCTACCACCAATAACTTGCATTGTTGTTAAACCTTTTTAATTAATGATTAAAGAGCATTGTCAAAACATTACTGCTAACCGAAGTATTTTTCCCCCAACCAACCCTATTATTATAATCTTTATATCATTTATCCATGAACATATACAAACAATTAAGTGTATAGTAAAAGTTGTGAACTTACAGAGTAAACATGCACAACATCGTACAGGGGTCCCATATATCAACCCTCCACCAACACCTTGCATTGTCTTGAGACATTTGGTACAAATTATGAAAGAATATTGTCAAAATCTTACTACTAATCATAGTCCTTATCTTACATTTGGTGTGTTTTCCCCCGAACCCACCCTATTATATATTTTTTTAATATATTTTTTATGACAGAAGTTGTAAACTTATAAATCAATCATGCACATGTGCAGAATTCCCAATCAACACCCCTCCATCAACACACCACGCTGTGGTGGAACAGTTGCTAACAGATAAGATAATATCATCTGATTGTTACCGTGTCCATAGTAAACAATTTGGCTCACATTTTCCTTACTGCCTCAGTATCAACACAGTACATCTTTCGCATAGATGGAAGAAGATTATATTATTACTACTAACCATAGTCCATAGGTCACTCCAGCTGTATTTTTCTCGTGCTTCTCCATATTCCCACCGCCCTGCAGTACTGATGTACATTTGCTCTAGCACACACAGGACACTCTTGCATCTGTGCCATGAACCACAGTTCTCATCCACCTCTTGGTTTACTCTGCTGTTCAGTTCCTAGATTATTCTCTAGCATTCTGTCACTTGGCCTTTACATATCTAGACTACCATTTTCAGTCACATCCCAATTTATAAACTAGCTGTTACTTTCTATGTTACCATCCACTCTATATGTTTCCACACTTTCACAGTAAGGCTAATTAAAACTTCTACATACATCAGTAGTCCATCAGTAATCCATACCAGTCTTCCTCTTATCTCCTTTAGGATGTAAACCACTCTCCATGTGGTGCAGCAGTGCTCCAAAATGTATTCACCAAATGCAACGAATGTGCCACGATGATGAAAGTGGTTGCTGATGTGGGAGGAGTGGTGAGGGGGGTGGGGGATATATGGGGGATAAATGTAACATTTAAAAAATAAAGAGGGGGAAAAAAAAGAATCCACCACCTACCACCAGGTCTTGAAGGTATTTTCCTACAATTTCTTCTAGATGTTTTATTTTTAGGTTTTTGATCCATTTTGATTTAATTTTTGGATAAGGTGTGAGATGGGGTCCTCTTTCCTTCTTTCAGCTATGAATATTCAATTCTTTCAGCACCATTTTTTGAATGGATTGTTTTACCCAAGCTGTGTGGGTTTGACAGGCTAGTCAAAAATCATTTGACCATACATGTGAGGGTCTGTTTCTAAAACAGAAATTTGGTTCCATTGTTCTATGTGTCTGTCTTTAGGCCAGTACCATGCTGCTTTTACCACTATAGCTAGGTAATATGATTTAAAGTCTGGAGATGAGGGTTCACTTTTCCTTTTTATGATGTTTCTGGCTATTCAGGACCCCTTACCCTTCCAAATAAATTTGATGATTGTGTTTTCAATTTGTTTTTTTAATGCTGGTGGAATTTTTACCAGGATTGCATTGAATCTGTATATCAATTTGAGTAGAACTGACATCTTAATGATATTTAGTCTTCCAATCCGTGAGCATGGAATATTCTTCCAATTATTTAGGGCTTTTTTGATTTGTTTTAACATTGAATTGCAATCTTCTGAATACAAGTGCTTTACATCATTGGTTAAGTTTATTCCTGACTATTTGAGTTTTATCTGTGATATTTTATTTTCACCACTCTTTTGTCACTTTTAGTTCCTTTTATTGATATAATCTTCATTTCTAGACTCTCTTCCAGGCCTCTCTCTTCAGTCTTTTCTTTCCAGACTCTAGCACACCCTTTAGTATTTCCTGAAAATCTTGTCTCCTACTTAGAAATTCTCTCAGTTTCTGTTTATCTGTGAATATTCTAATCTCACCCTCATTTTTGAAAGACAGTCTTGCTGGATATAAGATTCTTGGCTGGAAGTTTTTCTCTTGTAGTATCTTAAATATATCAGACCACTGTCTTCTTGCCTCCATGGTTTCTTGTGAGAAATCAGCACTTAATCTTATTGGCTATCCCTTATATGTTATGCATTGCTTTTCTCTTGCTGTTCTCAGAATTCTCTCTTTGTCTTTGGCCTTTGACATTCTGATGAGTATGTGTCTTGGAGTTGGTCTATTTGGATTTTTTCAGATGGGAGTATGTTGTGCTTCTTGGACAGGGATATCTATGTCCTTCGATAGGGTTGGAAAATTTTCTACCATTATTTCTTCAAATATTCCTTCTGCCCCTTTTCCCTTCTCTTCTCCTTCTGGGACACCCATGACACATATGTTTGTATGCTTTTTGTTGTCATTTAGTTCCCTGAGACCTTGTCCAATTTTTTCCATTCTTTTCTTCATCTGTTCTTTTGTATGCTCACTCTCAGAGGCCATTTCTTCAAGCTCACCAATTTGCCTCCTCAAATCTGCTATTATAAGATTCCAATGTTTTTTTAAAATTTCATTTATTGCACCTTTCATTCCCATAAGATCTGCTATTTTTCTATGTATGCTTTCAAATTCTTCTTTGTGCTCATCCAGTATCTTAATATCCTTAATCTCTTTAGCCATCTCACTGAATTTATTAAGGAGATTTGTTTGAACATCTATGATTAGTTGTCTCAACTCCTTTATGTCATCTGGAGGCTTATCTTGTTCCTTGAACGAGGCCATAGCTCCTGTTTCTTGGTGTGGATTTTAATTTTTTGTTGGTGTTGGCATCTGGCTTACTAGAGTATTTATTCTGGGTACAGTTTTTCTCTTTAGTTTAGGGCTTCCTGCCCTTTTCCCTTGCTGGTTGTGCAGTAGGAGCCAAGGTTATAATTGATGCTGTAAGCTCTGGAGGCTCAAGCTGCCCTCATTGCACCAGGTACTAATGAAGCTTCTTCCAGCTTTCTCCTTTCCCAGGGGTAGGGACAAAGTCACAGCTGTGTGGAATAATCCAAGTCGTGCAGGCCTAGACTAGTTCCCCAGAGAGACTAAAGTGGCTTCATGCCTCTTTCTCTGCTGCCTGGGGCGGGGATGGAGCTGTAGGTGTGGGCAGCAGTCTTTGCATTGTAGGTCCAGGATGACCGCAGTTGCCCCGGTAGGCTTCTGTGCCAGCCAAAGGTACCTGCAGCCCCCTGGATAGGCTGGTGTGGGGGTGGGGTGGGGTGTCCCCCAGCCTCCCTGCCAGAGGCGGGGCTGAAGCCTAAGCTAGGGCTGCAGGCCCATGAGGGTGAAAGAAACCGGTTCCTCCAGTCACTGTGATTCGGTCAGCTGGGCTTCCCTCAGCCTGGGGGCGGAGTCAAAATGGCAGCCACTGGCCTCTTTCCGACTTGGGCAGATTCACACCCCAGCTGTTCCCAGGGTTATATCTTTGCCAGCTGAGTCTACCAATCACTAGCCAAATTCGGCAGCCAACTGTCTCCTCCTTCCCTGTTTTTGGGAAACGGAGCTTCCAATTCCAACCACAGAATAGCTCCCGGGGCAGCTTGTGCTGCCAGAGTAGAATAGTCACTGGTGCCCACGGCTTGGCCGGTAATTTTCCAGAGATCCTGGCGCAGGTCCCTGCAGCTTCCTCCCTGCTGGAGGTGGCACTGGGGCCTAGGCTAGAGCTGCCATCTGACCTGCATGGAAAGAAGCCGTTCCCCACCAGCACTGCGATTCTCAGTCTGTCCCGCTTCCCCCAGTGCCAGGCACAGAGTTCAGGTGGTGGCTACCAGCCTCTTTCTGACTTGGACAGACTCAGACTTTAGCTGTTCTCAGGATTATACTTTGCTCAATTTACTCATCAGTAGTTGCAATTGGTGCCCAACTGTCTTCTTCCCCCGTTTTTGGGAAGTGGAGCTTTCAATTCCAGCTGCAGAACAGCTCCCAAGGCGGCCTGAACCTCCGGTGGAGGATGGCACTGGCCTCCGGGGCCTGGAGCCTCTACTTATGGATCTTCTCTGCAGATGGGCATCTCCTCTTTCCATTCCTTCAAGGGTGTTGCAAGATGCTCTTCTGGTCTCCTGGAGCCCCCTAACAGGTGCTTCAGCAACTCCAGAGAGCTCTGGGTGTTTGCTAACTGCCTGTAGCAGGAGCTGACTCTACGAGCGCCTTACTCCACCAGCATCTTGCCGGTTCTTATCCTGTGCATTTTGATTTGCTGCCTTCTCATTTTTATTCAATTCAAAAGACTTTCTAATTTCCCTTTTGATCTCTTCTTTGAAGATGGATTATTTAGAAGTGTCATTTTGTTTCCATGTATTTTGGAATTTTCTAGGTAACTTTCTATTAATTTCTAGTTTAATTCCACTGTGGTCAGAGAATATACCTTGTATGATATGAAAATTTTAAAATTTATTGAGTTTGTTTTATGGTCCAGAATATGTGAATGTCATTTCTGGGGCCATTTCAGTTGACTGAGTTTTCTCTTTAATAAGGATCAAGTTTTCTTGCTTTTCTACATGCCTGGAGGTTTTCACGTGGATTCCAGACCTGATCAATTGTCCCTTGTGAGTGCTTGATACTTTGTGTCTCTGTGAACATCCTTGCGCTTTGTTCTGGAATATGGTTCGGCTGCTTGGAAACAATTCGAGCCTTGTGGCTCGTGCTTGAGCCTTGCTAGGTAGACCAGAGTAGCATTTCATCAAGGGTCAATTTTTACCCACTGCTGAGGCTGTGCGCAGACCAGGGAGAAACATCCAGGCTGGCTGTGGGGCCAAACTGCCTGACCCCAAGCCAGGGGTCATTTTACTAGGGAGTGGCCTTGAGCAGGTAGTTAGAGGAGATCATTGCCCCTGAGCTGTTACATCTATTTCTCATTGAATACCCTGATTTAAGTGGGTCTTTATAATGCTCAGGAGAGGGACTCAGATAACACCTCCCAGGGTCTGAGCTGGGTTTTGAAGAATGAGTAGGAGTTTTCTGAGGCATGGGGCCATGACTTGGGGAAGGGCACTCCCAAGGCTCAGCTTCTCATCTCTAAAATGGACAGACTAAGAACTTGCCTCACAGTGCCATGGAGAGGAAGTGGGAGAATCTAATTAGAGGTGGTTGTAAGCCTGGGCCCCCTCCCTGCCCCGTCCAGCTCTAACCGGGTCCCAGTCCTCCTGTTCAGCCTCCCTGGACTTGCCAGACTCTCCCGCACTTTCCTGCCTTCACATCTCACTGTTCCCTCTGCTGGGAGTGCTGTTTCTCAAGCCCTGTTCCTGGGAAAACTCCTATCCATCCTTCAATGCCCTGCTCAGAGCCTGTGAGATGCTGCCTGGCTCCTCTTCCCTCTGAGCCTCCTCACCACCACCCTTGTGCCTGACCCCGGCCTCATGCCGATGCCCAGGACCTGGCACGTCGTGGGGGGCTGGGGCTCGGGGGGAGGGAGGTGATTGGCTTGGCCTTCTGCAGGTGCCTCTGGCTGTGCTTTGCAGAATGCGCCGAGGCAGGGCAGGAGGAGAAGCGGGGCGGCGGGAGCCCAGAGCCGACGCCTCATCGGGACAGGAGGGTGGAGGGGGCTGGGGCAGGAGGTTTGAGAGCAGCGGAGGACGCGCCTCCCCGCCCATGCTGGGCTGGCGGAAGGGGACGGGTGAGGCCCACGGCTCCGGCGAGTCTCCGACAAGGGCAGCTGGCGACGGAGGAGACGCCTCTGCGAGGTGCCCGTGTGAGGCTCCCGCCAGCCCGGCACGTGGTTATAGCTCAGGGGACCTGCGCAGCCACCCAGTATTTACGGGGCAAGCGGGGGGAGGGGGCCAGTTGCCTCTGAGCAGGGCGAGCCTGGGAGCCTGGGGCAGGGGCTCGGGAGGGGAGGCCGGCCGCGGGGGTGGGCCTGGTGCCGGGCGGGCAGAGCTGGGGTCGCCTTCACGAGCTTGAGGGTGCCCCCATCACGGGGGTGGTGTGGCGTCACCTCCGGGGAGAGCCACACCAGCGCCGCTGGGAGAGGGGCGCTCCAGGGCCGGCCCCTCGGGGTGGGCTGGGCCACGCGGGAGGGTGCCCGCTGCTTCCTGGCTCTGCTGGGGGCCTGGCCCCCTGCCCCCACCCCGGGGAGGGCGCTGGCTGCTCCCGGCTCTAACCAGCCCCACGTGTTTTGTTCACAGAGTGGAAAAAGCGCTTCATCGGGATACGGATGCGGACCGTCACACCGAGGTGGGTGGCTGCAGGGTGCTGCCTGGGCCCTCCCGCCTCACCCTCACCCCCGCCCTCCTCCCAGGCCCTGGATTAAGTCTGAAAGCAACTTGTATGTGAGACCAATGTACCAATTTAGCTTTTTAACATAGCGCTCTTCTTCCTTCTTTCCTCTATATATTCATCCATCCATCCATCTGTCCATCCATCCAACTGTCTGCCCATCTGTCCATCTATTCATCCATCCATCTAATGGTCCACCCATCCATCCATCTAGTCATTCATCTGTCCATCTGTCCATCTATTCATCCATATGTCCATCCATCCATCCTTCCATTTATCCGTCCATCCATCTGTCCATCCATCTGTCTGCCCATCCATCCATCTAGTCATTCATCCATCCATCTGTCCATTTATTCATCCATCCATCATCTGTCCATCTGTCCATAACACTGCCTGCCCACCCTTCTGTATATCCGTTCCACCATTCACCCAATGTCTGTTGTCCTTGCATCTGTCCATTTATCCCTCCTTCCTTCTACCCATCTATCCACCTTTTCTTCCTTTTTCTATTCATCTGTCCTTGCCACCTCCTCACTCCCTTCTTCCCAACCACCCAGCCAGCCTTGGGCTGGAGGAAGCTATGGCAACTGGCCCTCCTGGGCTCACAGTCTAGTGGGGAACAAATGACCAGTGACAGGAGGGAAACGCACTGGGAGGAGCTGGGAGAACCCGGGAAGTCCCGGACACCCTGCTCTGTTGGGACAGCAGTGGGGGTCAGCAAAGACCTTCCATCTCACTAGGATTTGGGGGGCCCTTGGCTAGTGGGGAACAGGGGTCAGTGGCAGAACAGGGCGGGGGCCCTGGCGGAGTGTCCGAGTAAGGCCTGGGAGGCGGAGGCAGGAGGGAAAGGCTTCAGGGGGCGGGGCGGTCTGGAGGGCAGGTGCAGGGCAGGTGCGGGCAGGTGCAGGGCAGGTGCAGGCAGGTGCAGGGCAGGTGCAGGGCCAGTGCAGGCAGGTGCGGGCGGGTGCAGGCAGGTGCAGGGCAGGTGTGCACTGTCTTTTCAGCTTGGTGGAGGAGCTGAAGGCCAGCAACCCTGACTTCCCGGCTGTCAGCAGTGGGATTTATGTGCAAGAGGTCGTTCCGAAGTCCCCTGCGGAGAGGTAGGCTGGCCTGGGAGCCCGGGTGGGGCGTCAGGCCTCCTGGGGGAGTAGGGGTGGGGGCGGGGGTGTTGGGGCCTGGCTGGTCAGGGCATCGGGCATCCTGGGGGGCGGGGTGGGGTCATCAGGTCTCCTGGGGTCAGAGGTGGCAGGGCCTGGCCTGGCAGCACATGAGGCATTCCGGGGGTGGGGGTGGGGCGTCAGGCCTCTTGGGGGGGAGTGGTGGGACCTGGCAGGGGGGTGCATTGGGCATCCTGGGGGAGGGGGCCGGGGCGTCAGGACTCCTAGGGGCAGAGGCGGGGCCGGGGGTGGCCGCGGCCTGTTGCCCCGGACTCCTGTGCTTGCTGAGGGCTGAGCTGGCCGTGCGCTTGCTGGACGATGCGCCCTGTGCGTGGTGGGGCCTTCCTCCTGTCTTCTGTTCTTTAGTTTTATTTATTTACTTTTAGGAGGTACTGGGAACCAAACCCGGGACTTTGTTCAGGGAAGCAGGTGCTCAACCCTGAGCTACCCTCACAGCCCCGGCCTGTCTCCTAAGCCGGGGGCAGAGGGGGAGGCAAAGCGCCCCTGAAAGCTTGGGCCGCGCCCGTTCTGGCTGAGAGCCCTGGCTGCAGACGCCCTCACCCCGCAGGCTGGTCTGTGCCTTTCCCCGCCTCGGTTTCCTCACCCGTGAACTAGAGATAATTCCACCTGCTTTTTCTACCCTGGGAGAGTTTGTCAAGACCCAGTGAGATAAAATTTAAAGAATAACAAAAAACAAAAAAGACCCAGGGTGGCGAAGCACTGTGCGCTTTAGACCTCCAGCCCTGGGAAGTGCCGAGCTTTGCGGCGACCTCGGCACCTCAGCGAGGGCAGCAGGGCAGGCGGTCACGGCTCGGGCAGAGGGCCCCTTCCCCGAGAAGGTCTCCGAGCACAGCCCTGCGCCGACCCTGCCCGCTAGCCCAGCTCGTGCAGCGGGTTCACGGACGTCCACACTGGGCTCGTCCTCCGGGGCCGGGGGGCGCCGTGGGGGCGAGGGCAGGGTGCCCGCAGCACCTGGGGCCCATGCAGGGCCCGTTCAGCCCGAGCCCCAGGGCCTTCGGGCTGAATTCACTGGGCGAGCTCAGCCGCGGGACCTTCCGGAGACGGCGTGACGCCCAAGGACGAACCCCACGTGGCGCGGACCGGGCCTTCCACATGACCACGAGGCCTTCCACATGACCGCGAGGCCTTCCACATGACCGCGAGGCCTTCCACATGACCACGAGGCCTTCCACATGACCACGAGGCCTTCCACATGACCGCGTGGCCCGCACGCACCCTGCGTCCTCTGGGCTAGCCCCCACCGCAGCCCCGGGCTATGCCGGCTGCGCCTGTCACCCCCTCTTACGCACGGGGAGGCCGAGGCTTGGAAAGGGGACCTGTGCAAGACCTCACCGCTGGCACGGGTGGGGCGCGACTCAGACCCTGTCAGCGGAGGCCAGAGCGCACACGTTCACCACCACGCTGTCGGGGGCGCGCAGAGGCCGAGGGGAGGGGAGGCGGGGGGGGGGGGGGGGGGCGCCCCGCGCAGAAACGAGGCACCCCAGCGGGCGCGGGCGCTGAGCCCAAAGCTCGCGGAGCATGCGGAAGCCTCCCAACCGGCACCCCGGGGCGCTTTTAATCGGCAGGGCGCCTTCCCATATATGACTGCAGATGGGGAAACTGAGGCCTGGGGTGGCGTCGCTGGCCTGGACGCCCCTGCAGCCGAGACTGGCGCACAGCCCTGCCAATGCGCGCGGGGCGTCGCCGGCGAGGCGCGTGCCCGTCGCCCCACGCGGGCGGCGCCCGGGTCCCGTCCCTGCGGGCGGAGCACCGCTCTTTCTGGGGGCGTCACTTGGGTGGAGCCGCGGGGACCCGCGCCCCGGCCCGCGCGTGCGCGGTGACCACGTGTTCCTCCCCTGGGCAGGGGCGGCATCCAAGATGGCGACCTCATCGTCAAGGTCAACGGGCGCGCCCTGGCGGACTCGAGCGAGCTGCAGGAGGCCATCCTGACCGAGTCGCCGCTCCTGCTGGAGGTGCGGCGGGGCAACGACGACCTGCTCTTCAGCATCGCGCCCGAGGTGGTCGTGTGACGCGGGGCCGCCCCCCCACCGCCCGGGCCCCGCGGAGCGCCCTTCTGCGGGGCGAGGACGCGGGACCGCGCTCGGTCCTCAGCGGAGCCGGCGGCGCCCCGGGCGCCCGGGGGCAGGACGGGGGCCTGGCCCGGGCTGGGGGCGGGTCCCGTCGGGAGCCAGTGCTGGAGCCCGCGGTGCCCTGGAACGGACGCTCCTGGCGGCTCCCAAGGTCCCGGGGTGCTGGTCGCTGCTTCCGGGTTCCCCGAAAGCACCCTCGCTCCCACCTGCCCGCCTTGGGCCCTGTTGACGTTTCTCTCTGAAATGCCCCCAGACTCTCGCCCAATGCCCCCCACCCACTCTCTCCATCTCGGCCTCGGGTCTCAGGTCCCAAGTCTCCCCTCTGTGAACAAGCCCCCTCCCCACATAGCCGCCCTGGCCTCCGTCACCCCGGCCCCCCTCCGCCACGCGTCCACCTTCTGGAGGCCCCGGATGGCAGGGCCACTTGGGACTCCCGTCTAGGTGCCCACGAGTGGCCGGGTGGGTGGCCATGAGGTCCGCCCACTCATGGGGGGGAGGCTGGCGGGAGGCAGGCTAGGGGCGTCGGTCCTCCTGGGCATGGGTGTGGCGGGGCCCGGGGAGCCCGGCTCCTGCGGGGGGGTGCGAGGACTGAGCCGGCTTCACCCCCTTGCACAGTCCGGGACGGGGCGCCTGGCGCTCCCTGGGACCCAGGAAGGCGTCTCCCCCCGGGGGGGGGGCGGGGCTCGAGATCTGTTTGTGAGCTTTGCGTCACGTCGGTTCACCGTGTTGCTTGTACTGTGTTTCTCTACTGTACGGAAATTAAAGTTTTCAAGCAAAGGACGTGGCGCCTTGCTCCACACCCAAAACGCTCCGCAGCTCAGTAAGCCAAGAACGGCCTCTTGGCGCCGCTGCCCCCAGATGGCTGAGGATGGGGTCACGGGCCCCAGGACACGGGGAGGGCAGGCTCTGCACAGGGCGCCACGGGCCGAGGGTCTCAGGCTGGGGGCATCATCTCCATGCCTCGGCTACTTTGTACGAAGGACCCATGGTGCCTGCCTTGGGAGGGGTAGTGTTTGTCCCAGGTCCTCTCTGGGTCCCCTCACGGGACGGGGGGCACTGCGGGCCTCAAGTCCCCCCGGCTCCGAGAGCCCACAGTGCCACTGTCCAGAGTCTAACGAGCCGCGGCTAACGGTAGGAGGTGGTCGCGGCTGGCGGGGCAGGAACGAGGCAGGCCCTCGGGCGTGGGTGGCGCCAGGCGGTGGCCGCTGTGGGTGCCACGGCCGGCTGGGCAGGTGCAAGTAGACGGAAACACATCCTGCGCGCCCCCAGAACAGGACGGAAGACGGCCGTCAGCAGCTGTTTTAACAGGGATGCGGGAGCTGGCTCCCCACTCTGAGTGTCGCAGTCGGGGACCCAGGCCACCACGTGCGCTGAGCAGCCGCCCCTAAGCCAGGCTGCACCGCCCCTGCTGGGGAGGGAGGGCCGGGTCCCAGCAGCTGCCCCCCAAGGTGGGTGCGGCCTCCGAGGGCCGGGAGGAGGCCCGGGGTGAGAGGCGAGTGCTGCGGGAGCTCGGGGGAGGGGGAGGGGTGCCCGGAGAGGCGGTGGCTCGCGTGCCTCGGAGGCCCCCCAAGAGCCCCAGGTGCCGTGGGGTTCACGGCCACCCTCTGGAACAGGCCTGAGGTCCTGCATCGGTGCCCCCCGTGCGCTGAGCCGAAGCCCACCCCCCCTGCACTCCCAGCAGCCGCACTGCCTGCTCTGGCCACCGCGGCTCAAGCCTCTCCCCACCCCCTGCATCCGCCCCCGAAGGCAGCGAGTGCAGACCCTGGCCACATCTGCCCAGTTCTCCTGGGCCCCTGGAAGGGATTTGCCCTCACCTGGGCATTCGAGGCTCCCTGGGACCAGGGGGCGAGTTCAAGTCCTGCCTCGGCCACGTCTGAGCTGCCTCTGAGCCTCAGTTTCCCCGACTGTAGCATGAGGGAATACTACTTCCTTGACTGCCTGGGCAGAGAGTTCACGGGGAGGTGCTCCCGGGAAGCCCTGTGAGGGGTGAGAAGCTGACCCAGGGGTGTCTCCCTGAGCTGGGGCCCGCTGGGGGCCTTCTGAGGAACGACGCTGAAGGAGGAGGCCGGGATCGCCCGCGGAGGCGCGAGCGCGGCGGGTGCCTGCGCCGGTGGGCTGCCCTGGGCTGGGTCACACGCTGCCCGGGCGCAGTTGGAGAAACCCAGGGCCGAGGAGCAGGGCGCAGGTGGGACGGCGACGCAGCACGTCCCCAGCCGTCCTGCAGGTGGACTGGGAGGCGGGCTGGGGGCCCGGGCGGGGGCCGGCAGCATCTGCTGCGTGGACCTGGGGAGCGGAAGTGTGCCCAGCGCCCTGGGCTGCTCAATCCCTTCAGTGCCAGGGCCCTAAACAGGACCCCCGGCCCCGCCTCTGCGCAGCTCCCCTGCTTCAGCCTTGAGGTCCAGCCGCGGAGACAAGCATGACCCCTGTGGAGCGGCCACTGCCCTTTCTTCTAGAAGCATCAGGAGAACCGGTGGGAGGGAGCGGGGGGGGGACGGCGCGTGCGGCCTGGAGGCACTGTTCTAAAGTGGGGAGGCGGCAGCCACTGTTCCACGGGGAGGCCTCAGCCAAGCAGCTCCTAGGTCCCTGACTCGGGCTCCGGCCACTTCACATCCTCCGTCGCCTGCCACCTGCCTGTGACCTCAGGGTGGCCACTGGTGAAATGGGGCAGGGGTTGCGGGGGTCTATGAGCTTGGGTGGTACCTTCATCCGGGGTGCCCCAAGATTGCCACCACCCCGAGGAGGAGAGACGGCGGCTCCCAGACAGCTGTGCCCGACACCGGGGGCCACCCGGGCTGGCCTGGGCGGCGGAGGAGGCACTGTGGCCGTCCATCCCCTCTCCTCCGCCCGGCCTGATGCTCTGAGCCGGGCCGAGCGACCCCCCGCCCCCCCGGCTGCTGCTCCAGCTCCAGCTGCAGTGGGTGAAAAACAACTTTCCCAGAGCCAGCCAGCTGCTGCAGGCGGTGGCGCAACCCTTGGCTCCTGGCTCAGTCGGGTCACGGCCTCCTCCTCAACTTGTCCCTTGAAGCTGTAAACTGGGGTGTGGACAGGCCAGCACCCTCATGTCAGCCTCAGGCCCAGCCAGGACACCTGCCCCCAGCCATAAACAAGTCCCCCCCTGCCCACTCCCACTCCACGCCGAACTGGGTGCCTGGGGGGAAAGAGGCTTGCTGCTGTGTGACCTGGGTCAGTCGCTTCCCCTCTCTGAGCCTTGGTTTCTATCTGCACATGGGCGTGTCGCCTACTCCACGGGCTCCCTCCTCCCATGCCCTCCCCGTGAACCCCGGCATCAAGGCTCCTTGGCACCCGGAGCACGTCCTGGCACCCTGGGGGGCCGTGGCCTAGAGTGGAGGGGGCACTCGACGCACCCGGTTTAGTGGGTGCACCCGTGTTAGTGGGCGAGTGCACAGTGAGCCCGGCCGTGGAGGAAGCTGGCGCCTCGGGCGCCCCTCCCGCACTGCGCAGGAAACGTCCCATTCCACCTGCGCTCACCAGCAGGGACTGGAGGAAACAAGGGTGAGGCTGATGCCCCCCCACCTGGGGTGCGGGGAGGCCAGAGCCAGCAGGTGTACCCACCCCCCCGGGGGCCTGGGGTTCTTTAGCCTGGACAGAAGGACATTGCCGGACTCTGCTGCATGTCCACTGCATGCCCCCCACCTCGGCCACCTCCCTGCCCGGACTTGGGGGGCTGGCAGGGATGCCCTTAGCCCGCTGGTGCTGAGCCCCAAAACACATTGGGGAGGCCGGAAATACCCAGCAGTGTGCCGCCAGGCTGCCTGAGCCCTGGGCAGGGCGCGGGGGGTCCTTGATGGACTTCGGGAATCCTCAAAGTCCTTTCTAGAAGTGGAAACTGAAGCCCGAGGGGCCTGCTCCGGCTGCCAGCGAGCAGGGCCGGCGTCGCCCCCAGCCTCCAGACCCCCAGGTCGGGCCCCGACCCTCCTCGGGCCAGGCCAGAGCCACCAGCGGTGGTCCCGGCTGCAGCACGACCCACATCTGCTTGCCCCTGGGAGCACAGGCCCCAGGGCCCAGCCTCTCCCGCGGGAGCCCCTCCTGCTCTCTCGGGAGCTGCTGTGACCCCCGACAGGAAGTCCGGCCCAGGGAGGCCCGGGCTGAGCGTGGGGCGGCCTGCCCTGCCCCTGCCCCAAGCAGCACCCCGGGGGACGGATGGTGCGGCCCTCGCCCTCCTGTCCCGTCGGTGTCGCTGTTTGGCCTCCCGCCTCCGGGCACTGGACGCGCTTCTCCTGCCGCTCAGAGCCCCGTGCCCTCCCTGCCTCGGCCACAGGCGTCAGCTTGGGGATTTGAGAGGCCTCTGGGACCAGCTCGTGTGCTCATCGCCCTCCACCCAGGGACAGGGGTGGTGGGTTCAGTTAGGTACCCTGAAAGCAAGCGCGTCCTTAGTCCTGACCCCACCCCGAGGGCGTGAACCCGCTGCAGCAGGGCCTGGTGGAGAGGCTCTCTTTAGCTAAAGCATGGCCCACGGGATCCGCTTGGGCTCTAGGATTACCGGAGCCCTTTCTAAGCCAAGAAAACCCAGGCCCAGCGTGGAAGCCACGAGGAGGCCGAGGAGCCGGACGAGGACGGAGAGGGCACGGCCTGGGCCGGCCACGGGACAGAAGGCCCGGGACCCGTAGCCCCGGCCACCGGCCACACAACACCAGGCTTTGCGGAAAAGCTCTGCCTTGCCAACACCTCGACTCTGGACTTCTGGCCTCAAAACCGTGAGCCAGCAAAGACCCATCGTGTGATGTCGCAGCAGCAGCAGCGGGGAAACCAAGGCACAGAGGCTGCCCCCAGCCCAGGGCCTTGGCACAGGCCGTCCACTCTGCGCAATGCCCTCCCGGGTGTCCCCGTGCAGGCGCCGTGCCTACTGACCCTCCCTGCTGGGGTCCCCAGCGCTGTCCACATCATAACCCCAGAACCCTGACGTGACAATGGGGACACTGCAGATGTGACCACGTCAAAGAGCTGGAGATCGTCCTGGTGAGCCCGATGGCACGTCAAGGCCCGAGAGAACGGAAGCAGGGGGCTCAGGGCTGGGGGCAGGAGACGGGGCGGCAGAAGCTGAAAAGGGCAAGGGGCATGTTGTCCCTGCCCCCTCCAGAAGAGGCCGTGCGATCCCTGGACTTCAGCCCAGCCAGGCTGAGCTCGAGCTCCTGGCCTTCAGAGCAGCAGGACGATAAATTCCTCGGTTTTGTTTTTGTTTTTTTCATTATTTTTTTTTCATTATTCATTTTTTAAAAATATTACATTCAAAAAATATGAGGTACCATTCAACCCCACCGCCCCCACCCCACCACTCCCCCCACAGCAACACTCTCTCCCATCATCATGACACATCCATTGCATTTGGTAAGTACATCTCTGGGCATCGCTGCATCTCATGGTCAGTGGTCCACATCATAGCCCACACTCTCCCACCTTCCATCCAGTGGGCCCTGGGGGGATCTACAATGTCCCGTAATTGTCCGTGAAGCAAATTCCTCGTTTTAAACCACGGAGTTTGTGGTCATTTGTTACAGCAACCACTGGAACCTGAGGCCCTCTCCAAAGCTGGGGCAGTTTGATATTGTCTATGAATTCCAAAAAGGAGAGACTGATTATGTTCATAAACTGAGCTGTCCCTCTGGGCGTGTTGCCCTTTGATTGTATTAGATGCAGCCGAGATGCCTTTGATTACATTTTGTTAAAATTAGGGCTTTGATTCCACCACATCGTTAGGGCGTGCAGGGTTGAGTTCCTGCCCCCTTGGTGGGCTGATAAAACGGATTCTCCCACAGAAGTAGATACACAGAGAAGCAGACACGTGAGAAAAGGGAGTCGGCTCCATCAGACACGGCAGAGGCCCTGGGAAGAGAGACGAGCCTGAGTCTACAGCTGACCTTGTGGAGAGAGCAGAGCAGCTGAGCCCGGAGAGAAACGAGCCCCAGGGAGAGAGATGAGCCTCA
This sequence comes from Dasypus novemcinctus, assembly GCF_030445035.2. Taxonomy (NCBI): domain Eukaryota; kingdom Metazoa; phylum Chordata; class Mammalia; order Cingulata; family Dasypodidae; genus Dasypus; species Dasypus novemcinctus. Next base: position 204,777,109 of record NC_080673.1, read on the forward strand.
TGCCAGCCCACAGCCGAACTCAGAGCCTCAAGAGGAAGGAGGCTGGGCCCTCGCAGATGTTGGCCGCCATCTTGCTTCAACACGTGGCCAGTGACTTCGGGTGAGAAAGTACCTCTTATGGTACCTTGAGTTGGACTCGCTAGGGCCTCACGACCATACGCTTCTACCCCAAATAAATGCCCTTTACAAAAGCCAACAGAGTTCTGATTCTTTGCATCAGCACCCCTTTGGCTGACTGATACAAAAGTCCATCTTGAGCTTCCCCCTCCAGGAAGTCCTCCCCCCAGATATAATTTCTGCCATGAGAGCTTTCTAGTTCCTCTTTGCTGGATTCAGAAAGTTTCCTTTTATTCCTAGTTTACTAAGAGGTCTTTTTGTTTGTTTGTTTTGTTTATTTCTCTCCCCTCCCCGTTGTCTGCTCTCTGTGTCCATTTGCTGTGTGTTCTTCTGTGTCCACTTGTATTCTTGTCAGCAGCATCAGGAATCTGTGTCTCTTTTTGTTGCATCATCTTACTGCGTCAGCTCTCCATGTGTGCGGCCCCACTCCTGGGCAGGCTGAGCTTTCTTTGCATGGCTTGGCTCTCCTTACGGCGCGCACTCCTTGCACGTGGGGCTCCCTATGTGAGGACACCCCTGCATGGCAGGGCACTCCTTGCGCACATCAGCACTGCGCATGCGTCAGCTCCACACGGGTCAGGAGGCCCTGGGTTTGGACCCTGGACCTCCCACGTGGTAGGCGGATGCTCTATCCATTGAGCCAAATCCACTTCCCAAGAGTTGTGATTCTAAGTGGACATGGAATTTAATGAAAGCCTTTTCTGCTTCTACAGAAGTGATCCTCTGATTTCCTTTCTTGTTTGAATATGGTGAAATATATTGACTTTTAAATAGTTGACCACCTTTCATTGCTGGACAAAGCCTAATTCCGTCGTGGACGTCAGCTCCATCTGTCCATCTCGGCCTCTGTCCTGGTGCCCTGCCGTCGCCCCGTGCCCACGGGTCCTTGTCTGCTTGGACGTACGACCGAAGGACTGGGCCGGTCACCGTACACGCCTGCCTGGGTTTTCTCTGGTGTTGCCAGCCTGTCCCCTGAAGCAGCAGTTGACGTGGGGGAGGGGAGGGGGCAGGGAAGCCTCCTACCCCACCCCGTGGCACAGGGAGGAGGGCTCCGTTTTGGGGCCACCCCTCCCTGGGCAGCTTGCCTCTGCAGGGCAGCTGCGGACCTTCAGCCTGGCACAAGGCACCGAGCTCAGCTCGGCCGCGAACGAGTCTCAGGGCCCCTCCTTGTCCTCTGCCTGCTCCCAGCCGCGCTCCAAGCCCGCAGAGCCGGGCACTCTGCTCCTGGCACTGCTGAGCCAGGGCCCCTCTACCTCCGGCCGAGCTGCGCCACCCGGAAGTCTGCTGGGATCTTCGGTTGGTTTCTGCCCCCTCTTCAGTCCTGAACGTCTTTCTGAATTCTTCCATCTGAGCAGCCCGGAGCCTGGGAGAAGGGAGCGGAGCACCTGGTCTGCTGTTAAATCAGAAGCGTCTTTAGTTGTCTTTCCGAATTTTCCCTGTGGCCCAGCATGAGGCCGTGGGAGAAAGCGTGTGCAGGGCAGGGGCCTTCTAGCTGGACTGTGTGCACATCCCATCTCCCGGCTGGGGGAGATCGGATGAGCTTGGGAAACACTCTGAGCCTCAGTTTCCCCATCTGTAAAAAGGAGCCTTAATATTCTTCCCACAGAGTTGTTGCAAAAATTCCCTGATTGGGGGAGTAGATGTGGCTCAAGTGACCGGGCTTCCATCTACCGTACGGGAGGACGCAGGTTCCATCCCGGGCGTCTCCTGGTAAAGGCGTGCCCACATGGCGAGCCAAGTGCCCGCACAGCAAGCCACACAGCAAGATAATGACACAACAAAAAAGAGAGACGAAGGGGAGAGTCGAGGCAAGATGCAACAGAAACTAGGTGGCACAAGTGCCAGGGGACCTCTCTCCACATCAGAGGTCCCCAGGATCGAATCCTGGTGAATCCTAGAAGAGAAAACGAGAAGAGAAGACAGAAAGAGAAATAGACACAGAAGATCACTCAGCGAATGGACACAGACAGCAAAAACAGCAGGGCGGGGGTTCAGGAGTAGGAAAAAAAATTTCCCTGACCGGCCTTGTGGATGCGAGTTCTGGGAAAATTAGACAAAGCCTCCCATTCCTCAAGACACCACCGTCATTTCCTAGACAACGGCCACGGTGAATGTACGGATCTGCTCTGCCGGTGAGTGTGGCGGCCCTGCGACAGGGCGTGGGCCGTGGGCACGTCTGTCCCTGTGTCTGGCTACCCGTGGGCACTCCATGGCGGCTCCTTCCGCCCCGCTCGGCTCCACGCCGGCCAGCCCTGCCCCTCCCTTCTCCTTGGGCTGAGAGTTTTGTCAGCACCTGCTGGTCTGCGGTGGCGGCTTGGAGACAGCTGCTCCTTCGGGCTCAGCAGGATCTGTCTGGTCCCCAAGGGGGCAAAGCTGAGGCACGGCGGGCTCCCCGGCACCTGCACGCGCGCCCACCTGCGAGGACACGCCCACTTGCACCTGCGAGTGCCAAGACCCTCACGGGCCTTCTAGCCCAAGAACGTGCGTATGAAGGTCTTGGCAGGCTGTGGGGACCCCCGTCTAGATTTACATTCACGAAATCAAACCCTGCAGATCACCTTCTAGGGAAGGAGACGGTCCACGCCCCAGACCGCGGCCCTCACGGGCACCGGGGCCTCCGCCAGCACTTCTGCTTTGCTTTTCTCGCGGGTCTGAACATTTTCACGTCTGCCGCCCCCGCCCCGGCTCACACCTGCTTCGCTGCGGGTAACACAGAGGCTCCGTCTCACCCTGCCTGAGCTCCTGCCATCAGCTTCTCACCTCCCCGCTCCAAGCCACCGGAGTCCCCCAGGCAGAGTCGGGGATGCTTGGGGCACTTCGGGTTCAGCTCTCCGAGCAGCTTATTTTCGAGTCCCCTCCACCAAGGAGCCCCGAGCTGGGGCCGAGGCACCTGTGCATCCAAGCTTCCTCCTGCCGCCCCGAGACAGGCTCCCAGGGAGCTCCCGGGGGCCCCCAGCTCCCTTGCAGAGCCTCCTCTGCTCCCGCTGCTGCTTTCCCTCCCGGGACCTCGTTTCCTCCTCATTCTCAACCGCGATGCCCGGCTTCTCGGAGGCCAGAGCTGAAATTGTGGCTGAGGATCAGGTGAGCAGAAACGGAAAAGGCACGGCAGAGCTCTGGGAAAAGAGCCAGCAGGGGGTGGGGGCGGGAGGCCCACCCCCGGGGAGCGTTTGCACCCGGTGTCTCAGGCTGGGCCCCCGGGGCCGACCCTGACATGAGCACCAGGCTGCAAGTGGTTTACCTGGGAGGCGAGCCCGGGAAGCCCCACAAGGGAGGGTGGCAACTGAGTTAAGAAAGGAAAGGAAGCCTAAGTATGCTGGCCTGGGGCGCAATTCCTCCGGGGACCACTGGGAGGCGGTGTGAAACCCCTGCAGCCTTGCCCACCCTGCGGGAGAGGACGCTGGGGTAGTTACCGCCAGCTCCCACCGTCACTGGCCAAGGGCTGCCCTGGAAGGCTCTGCCTGGCTAGGACCTTCTGGCGTGCCCTGGACGCGGGCAGAGGTTCCAGCACCTGCCCTCAGGCGCAGTCAGCCGCAGAGGGTCAGCACAGAGGGCGTGTCAGTGACACCACATCTGGGTCACGCCGGCGCAGCCACCGAGAGACGGACAGATGGCGTGCTGCAGAACGCGTCTCAGGACCTATGTTTTATGTTTGGGCTTTCTGGATATTTTACAGAAAATTAAAAATTAGTAACTAGTTCAAGCCCATGGAAAAGAAGAGAGAATATCATTAAAAGCTGAATAAATGCAGGAGTCAACAAGACCGAGGAACAGAGAATTTCCACCCGAAATCCAGACCCCCAACCTCCCACTTACCAGGTGGCCAGGGCGAGGCGGTGGCCCTGCGCCTCTCGTCTGGGAAATGGGGTAATTCACCTAGCTCAGGGGCTGTCCTAGGGACTGAGAGAGGAATGCAGAGCCCTCGGCAACCAGGGCCACCACCGCTTTTGTGGTTACGATGGCCTGAAAGGTGCCCCCCATGTCCATACCCAGTGGCTTTAAAAATTAGGAAAGGAACGCCAGCCCCAGCAAACGGGCTCCCGCACAGAGACCTTGCCAAGCTGGCCCCCAGCTCTCGCCGCGGGCTTCCAGCGCCCCATACTGCACTGCGGCGGGCCCCGGCGGGACGCTGCCTCTGACGAGGTCGACTGCAGCGGGCTCCTGCCTGCATTTTTATCCTGCGCTTGGTAGGAAGCCGTGACTCGTCCGGGCCTCCAGGGCTGGGCCCCGACCTGGCCCCCGTCCACTGGAAGTCAGAGCCTCTGCCCTCAGCCCGTGTCATCCCCAAATAGAGCCATTTTCTGTTCTGGTGGCCCGGAAGAGGCCTGGTCATGGGTGGCGTCCAAGTTGGCTGCCGTCTTGACCATGTGTCTGCTGTTAGAGCTGAGTCGGGCCTAAAAATAGGCCTGGGGAGGTGGCGGCCAGGGCTGGAGTTCTCTCGGCCAGCGGCGGGTGCCGCGGCTCGGGATGGGCCGGCCGGGAGCCTGTGGGGTGTGTGCACGTGACCCGCCAGCAGGACCCACAGTCTAAACAGGCTTCCCCTCCCCCCAGGGCCAGTGCCGCCTCCTCCAGGAAGCCCTGCCAGCCCCCCAGCAGGGGTGCCTCCTCGTCCCTCCCCAGCCATTGGTTTCTGTGCTTGTCTGTCCCATGAGACTGTGAGCCTCTTGAGGGCAGGGCCTGGGTCTGCCCGATTCCTCTTTGCATTCCTGGCACTTGGCCTGGGTGCCGAGTGGAAGCTCTGAATTCAAACCCACGTGGATCCCACCTCGTCTTGCCACCACGGGCTCCGTGACTTCAGGCACGTTGCTCGCTTCTTCTGGGCCTCAATTTCTGTGCTGTCAGGCAGGACAGCAATCCCTCTTCACTGGGGGGGTTGAGAGGCTCAGAACACCCGGGGTTCCCCTTCCTTGTCACCCTCAGGCTCCTGCACCCATCCGTTCAGCTCGTTTCCCTCTGAGAGCCTGGACAGGGGGCTCAAACCCTGGGAGCAATTATGGCGCACAATTCAGGGCGCTTTGTTAGGAATAAATAGGGTAACTCAGGCAAGGCAAAATTAAAACTCTGTCTGGGGCCCATGTACAGTGCTGATGTGCTCAAGGAGTGCCGTGCCACGCAGGGGTGTCCCCCGTGTAGGGGAGCCCCACGCGCAAGGAGTGCGCCCCGTAAGGAGAGCCGCCCAGCGTGGAAGAAAGTGCAGCCTGCCCAGGAATGGCGCCGCCCACATGGAGAGCTGACACAGCAAGATGATGCAGCAAAAAGAAACACAGATTCCCGGGCTGCTGACAACAGCAGAAGCAGACAAAGAAGACGCAGCAAATAGACACAGAGAACAGACAACCAGGGTGGGGGGGGGGAGGGGAGAGAAATAAATAAATCTTTAAAAAAAACAAAACTCTGTCTGGCACACAGGAAGTGCCCGCCCAAATATTAGCAGCCAGCAGCAGCATCAATGCCATCATCATCACAATAATCATCTTCAGCACCATCATCACCACCATTATCCCCATCACCTCATCATTACAACCACCATCATCACCATCATCACCACAACCTTCACCACCACCATCACAAGCTCGTCACCACCACCGTCACCACCATCACCACCACCATCATCACCATCACACCATCATCATCATCACCACCATCACCATCACCATCATCTCCACATCACCATCATCACCACCATCACCACCACCATCATCACCATCACCATCATCACCACCATCACACCATCATCATCATCACCACCATCACCATCACCATCATCTCCACATCACCATCATCACCACCATCACCACCACCATCATCACCATCACCATCATCACCACCATCACACCATCATCATCATCACCACCATCACCATCACCATCATCTCCACATCACCATCATCACCACCACATCATCACCATCACACCATCATCATCATCTCCACATCACTATCATCACCACCACATCATCACCATCATCACCATCACATCATCACCACCATCACCACCACCATCATCACCATCATCATCATCACCACCATCACCATCACCATCATCTCCACATCACCATCATCACCACCACATCATCACCATCATCACCACGACCTTCACCACCACCATCACAACATCATCACCATCATCACCATCACAAGCTCATCACCACCACCATCATCACCACCACCATCATCACCATCACACCATCATCACCATCACCACCATCATCACCATCACACCATCATCACCATCACCACCATCATCACCATCACACCATCATCACCATCACCACCATCATCATCATCTCCACATCACCATCATCACCACCACATCATCACCATCATCACCATCACAAGCTCATCACCACCACCATCATCACCACCACCATCACCATCACACCATCATCATCATCTCCACATCACTATCATCACCACCACATCATCACCATCATCACCATCACAAGCTCGTCACCACCACCGTCACTACCACCACCACCACCATCATCACCACCACCATCACCACCACCATCATCACCATCACACCATCATCATCATCACCTCCATAACCATCACCATCATCTCCACATCACCATCATCACCACCACATCATCACCATCACCACCATCACAAGCTCATCACCACCACCATCATCACCATCACCATCATCACCACCACCATCACACCATCATCATCATCACCACATCATCACCATAATCACCATCACCATCATTATCATCACACCATCATCACCCATCATCCTCATCATCATCCTCATCATCATCACCATCATCATCACCCCCATCATCATCACCATCATATCCACCACACCATCATCTCCATCACATCCCCATCATCCTCATTATATCACCATCATCACCATCATCACCATCACACCACCATCATCACCCCCATCATCATCACCATCATCTCCACCATGCCATCATCTCCATCACATCCCCATCATCCTCATTATCATTACCCCATCATCACCCCCATCATCATCACCATCATCATCACCATCATCTCCACCACGCCATCATCTCCATCACATCCCCATCATCCTCATTATATCACCATCATCACCATCATCACCATCACACCATCATCACCACCCCCATCACCATCACCATCATCTCCACCATGCCATCATCACCATCATCACTGTCTTCATCAGGCGCAGGCCTGGAAGTGGTGGGGATGAGCCTGCTGAAGAGGGGTGCCACACCCATAGGAAAGAGACCCAACCAGTCAAAGCCCCTCTTAGGAGAGGATAAACGCCAGGCCCCAGAGGAAGGCCACCTTTCCCTCAGGGGTACACGCTGCCTCGGCGCTTCTCCAGTTCTCTTGAAGCAGAAGGGCCAGTGAGAACCCCCGGGGAGCCCCCACCAGATGCGCCTGTGTGCGTCTCTTCCCCACTCTAGTCCCAAGGACGGCATGTTGGGTAACTGAGGTCAGCCATAGTGGGAGAACTCACACCGCGGAAATCAGAAGATGCTACAAATCAAGACCTTTTTTCCTGCCAGAGAACCAGTCATTAAACATGTACCAGCACATGCCATAAACCCTTGTGGCAATGCACGTCCTCCACTGACACAGGGACCTAGGTGTGCAGCCCCCCTGGCCATGCTGTTGAGCCAGAACAGGGCCAGCGGGCTAGAGCTGCAATAGTGACTATGGTAACATGAGGCTTTTATGGACCCCAGAAAAATCACGTCTTTAGAGCTAATCCTTTCCTGTAGGTGTGAACCTATCACAGGTGGGGCCTTTTGATGAGGTTACTTCAGTTATTCTGGGACTTTTTTTCTTTTTTTAATTAAGAATTTATTTATTTAATCCCCACCCCCTCACTGTTTTGCACTCTGTCTGCTCTCTGTGTCCATCTGCTGTGTGCTCTCTGTGTCTGCTCTTTGGGAGGCACAGGGAACTGAGACTGGGGCCTCCCATGTGGGAGAGAGGTGCTCAAATTGTTGAGCCACCTCAGCTCCCTGCTTTGTTGTGTCCCTCATGTCTTTCATCTTTGTGTCTCCTTGTTGCGTCATTTTGTGTCAGCTCATTGCACCTGCCCATTGCACCTGCTCACTGTCTTGCTTGTCTTCTCCAGGAGGCACCAGGAACTGAATCCAGGACCTCCCATGTGGTAGAGGCACTCAATCGCTTGAGCGACATCCACTTCCCTAAGGGGCTTTTGATTAGGTTACTTAAGTAAGGCGTGGCCCAGGGTGGATCTTAATCCTCTTACTGGAGTCCTTTATAAACGGGATGAAGACAGAGAGAGAAGGGGAGGGGTGGTGGGGAGAGGCCAGAGAGAGAGCCAGAGGCAAGACGCTGAAGCAACAAAACCAGAGAGAAGGCAGAGCCGGCAGGCACCGCCACGAGCCTTGCCATGCGACAAAGGAATCCAGGGCTGCGGCCAGCCGGTCTTGGGGGGAAGGCGTCTCTTGATGGTGCCTTGATTTCGCTTTCACAGCTCAGGACCGCCAGCCTGCGAGTTAACAGAGCCCACTGTAAAAGCCGGCGCACTTCTGTGTACTGCATTTGGCGGCCCAGCAGGCTAGAGCAGCAAGCGTCGCGTTGCCCTCCGGGAGCATCCGTTTCCTCAGCCGCGGCAAGAGCGCTCCGGGCTCGGACTTTCTGCGTCTGGACCATGCGGTGCTTGCAAGCCGGGCCGCTCTGTCCACCTGCGTTTTCCTAATTGTCCTTGAGCAATTCTCACACAGCGCCAAGGCCCCTCGGTTACTCTTTGCCCTCCCGCCTGCCCCCCTCCGAGCCTCGGGAAGCCGCTGTGCCGGGACTGACCGTTCTGCTTTGCCCTCGGCCACCGGTCCTGCAGGTGGGGGCCCTCAGCCTCGGCGCGTGGTGGGTCGGGGGTCCCCGCTCCGGCGACTCGCTGCAGCTGGGATGGGAGAAGCCCCCTTGTCGGACGTCCAGTGGGCACTGCTGGAGGTCCCAGGGCAGGAGGGGGCTAGCTCCCAGGCTGGGGCCCGCCCTCCCCCTTGGGCCTTGGCAGCTGCCCGTGCTAGGGCCCAGAGCCCAGCCTCGGCCTCGACAGCGGCGGGAGGCCAGCCTCGCCGGGAGTCAGGGCAAGACGGAGCACGAGGCGCCCTCTTCCCTCGACAGGCAGGAACTAAGGGATGGCCGATGGCGCATAGACCTGGTTTCGGGGAGGCGGGCCTCCCCCGCAGCTGGTGGGAGCACACCCGGGAACTTGGGGTGGTCTGGTTCCATTCATCGGAGTCTGAGATGCTCATCACTGCCACCAGTGATTCGGCCGGGAGAAAGCTACCCTAGAGGAGCACGCAAGCGCGTGAATGCACCCGTGCCAGGGTGCCCTCGCCAGGCAAACCAGCCCCCGCTTTGCTGAGCTCAGGCTCTGTTGGGGGGGGGGGTGCGAGCTCGAGAAAGCCGCTTGCCCCTGCCCCAGCCTGGCCTCTGGCGAGTCCCCCACCCCACTGTTCCCTGCTAGGGCCCCCCTGCCCGGCAGGACACCCTCTTCAAGGTGACTCTGACCCGCTCAGGTGCTTTGCCCTGCTTGCCTCAAGCCTTCAGGCTTTTCCAGGCCCTGCACCCATCTGTGTGTCCTGGTCTCGGCAGGCTCACCTGGGCCGCCCTCGAGAGCCAGCCTCCTCCCCCAGGCCCCCCCCCGCCGGGGGCTGCGCGCTGCTCAGCCTGGCCTGGAGACCACTGCTCTCGGGCAGAATGCACCAAAGTTCCCCACCCGGACTCTCTCGAGCACCCCTTAACCACCACCACCCCACGAGGTCTGGCTCCTGCTCTGGAGGTGTGGGCAGCTGCCATGCTCTGCTCTCAGTGCCAATTCTGCGGGCAGTTGCCTGGCTGGCACCACGTTAATACACCCTGAGGTCATCGTATCCTTGAATGCCCGTCGCCATGCCCGCGTCGCCGTGCCTGCATTGCGATTCCACAGACAAGGAGATGAGCTCAGAGGCCACAGAGCGTACCCAGGCTGCACCCGAGGAGGTGGTGGAGGAGAAAGCAGAGGCTGCTCTGCCTGATGCCAGCGCCCGGTGCCAGAGCCCCCTGTGCTGATTCAAACCCACCTGCCGCCCCCAGCTTGACTCTTGTCCCATCTGATGGTGCTGAGTCCACTTTTGAGTCAGGGTCCCTGAGTTGCCACCAGGGCTCAGGGTCAAGGCCTGGCAGACAGAGGGTGGCTGGTTGACCTCCGTCAGGTGAGCGCTTCGTCACCTCTCCAGGACAGGTGGAGCTGGCCCTGAGCCCCTTACCCTCTTCTCACCCGCTAACCTCCTGCACCTGCTCTGTCTCCAAGGCAGGTATTCTCACCTGTCCGCTGCCACCCTGGTACTCGCCACATGCCGGACTGGTGCAGGAAGCAGAGGTGCCAGGGCTCCCGTAGCTGCCCGTGGGCAGGGGCAGCAGCTGTCCGTGCCCACCCCAGGCCCTCGGCCAGCTCACCGGGACGGTTCCCGTCACTCCAGCCAAGGGCCGCCTGCATCTCTCTGCCCTGGACCCGCGGCTGGAGGCTGGGAGGCGCCGGCTGTGCCCGGGGCAGGCGCCGGGCCGGGAGTCAGCCCGCAGGAGCGGCCAGCGGCCAGCGGGGACCCGGAGTCTGCAGATGACACCCGCTTCCTCGTGCCTCGGTGGGACCACCCCGAGGGCCCCCACTGGGATGGAGCCCCAGTTGCCCACATGCTCAGCGGTGCACCCTGCCCTGACTCGCGTCCCCACCCTCCTGCCGGGGTCCCTGGGAGCACCCACCCACCCCCGGAGCCTCGTCCCAGGCTCAGTTTTCAGGGAAAGCCACACACAGCCAGCCGCACAGGCAGAGGTTTGCAGAGAAAGGAAATGGCCCCGTCTCCAGCATGGGCCCCGCGGCCTCTGCGAGGGAGAAAGAGCTCAGTGACCCTGGGGGGGTGGGTCTGGCGCTCCAGAACTGCAGGCGAGGGAGCTACTGCCATGGGCCCCTGGCAGTCAGGGGAGGCTTCCTGGAGGAGGTGGTACTGGAGCCACGACTTGAAAACCACACAGAGCAGGAGGGACAACCCCTCTAGTGAGCTCGGGCTTTGCTTTGGACTGGCCCGTGAGGAACGGCAGGTGGGAACTCCCGACCCTATCCACTCCACCCTTTATTTAAAGGCCCTGGGGGGTAGGCACCGTGGCGCCCGCCATCTGGATGGAACAGCCCACCGAGGGGCGAGAAGGCGGAGCACAGGCCGGCTCTGGACCTGTGGACGCGGGCGGGGAAGGCGTTGGTAAAGTGCACGAAGCACATCCGGGGAGCACGGAGCCCAGCAGCCCCTCGGCCTCCCACCCGCGGGTGGAGTTTACCGATGGCTGGCAGGCCTCGGCGCCGCCTTCGCCCAGCTGGCACCCAGCCACGCCAGCCCCCTGCAAAGCCCGGACTGGGGAGCAGGTCTCGCGCTTCCCGCGGGCAGGCCCGCCAGCCGGGGACGCAGCTGCGTGGGGAGCGCGGGGGGCCGGGGCGGGCCTGGGACGCGGGGTGGACAGCGCGCCGGGCTGGGAGGTCTGCGCCGAGCCGTTTCCAGCTGCCCCATCCCGCCAGGAGGAAACGCGAAGGTTCTGGTCAACCTGAGACCCCTGCTGCCCCGTTCCCCCGCCCCCTTTTTCTTCACTTAAACATCTTTATGATGTAACTGAAAGTGGTTCTGTCAGTGAACGTTGGTTCCGGTCCTTCGAGCTGTTTGTACCTGCTCTAGAATATTCACTGCAGACGCTTTCTGCAAGACGGGGTGGGGACAAAGTTTAGTTCTGTCCTCAAGATAAAGTCTTAGTGAGAAATAAATACATGCTCTTCAGTTGTAAAAAAAATTAAAAATTAAGACTAAAAACGCCTTGGGGGCGCACGCCGGAGAAAGGAGCCCTCCCGGCCCGTCCAGGCGGAGGGACGTGCGATGCTCCAGGGGCTCGTCTCTGCAGAGCCCACGCCAGGGCCGGACCCCGGGGAGGCCTAGTGGAGATGCCCCCCGGCCGACCTCGCCGCCAGCCCAGGCTCAGGAGGGGCCGCCGGGCCCCGGAAGGCGCAGGGACGGCAGACCCTGGCGACGGGCCTCCAGGACGCTGTCCCGTTAACCCCGCGGAGGCGCTGCCGCTACGCCGTCGCCCCAGCCCCTTTCTGGGCTGCTCGCCTCATTTCTGCATCGCTTCTTTAAAAAAACTACTGCTCTCTCCTAATGTCAAAAGAAACACATGTTCATTGAGGAGGACAATCAGAAAAGCACGAGGTCACAATCACCGTCACGTCAGCACACAGACACTGTCCACCTGTGCCCAGGTGTGCGCCCTTCCGGTCTTTTCTCGGTGTATAAATTTTCTTGCACTGGGCTCACACTGTAGGTCCGTTTTGACCCTAAAATGACGCCGTGCTAAACCTCCCTCTGAATGTGACGTCAATTACGGCCTGATTTTCCTGCATGTAGACGCATGGCGACGACGCTCAGCACTGCGCGGATCACCTGCCCGGGTGGCCCCCGGGTAGGCTTTCCACTGTAGTCGTGAGCGGGCTCCTCTCTGATCGCTGGAGGGTCACAGCGTCGGTGCGAGGCTCAGGCCACAGCTCAGACGCTCGCCCCACCGCCAGGCACCTGCCCACGCAGCGGCGTCCCCCGGCCCTCCTGTGGGCGGGATCCCCAGTTCAGGGCACGGCGCCCCAGCCGTGGGGGGCAGGAGGCGGCCCCCTCCGGCCAGGGCCTGGGTCTGGGCCAGGCGTCCAGCCCCCCGCTGAGCCACGGTCACGAAGACCCCGCAGCCTTCGGGCAGGGCTGCCGCCCTACGTTCCTGCATGGGATGAAAAAATACCCTTTACCAGAGATGAAACTAGAGAAAGGAGCTCAGGCCGTGAGGGCCCAACTCGATGAATTTCCACGAAGCGCATGCGCCCCGTAACCAGCACAGGAAGAGAAAGCCCTGGGCCCACCCGAGCTGAGGCAGGTCCTCCGTTGAACGGCACGCGTCCTTAGAGGAGAAGGGCAGGGGGTGGAGCGGGCCGTGAGACACAGTGACACTTAGGCTCATGCGTCAGCTCGGCCAGGTACTGGTGCACAGGTGTGTGGTCAAGCAAGCAGTGGGCTAATTAAAATGCAAGGACATTTGCGGGCTTTAGTCATCAGTGAGTTTACTGAATATATGGCTGATTGCATCTACATCAACCAGGGGGATTGACATCAGCAGTGAGCAAGGCTTCATCCAATCAGCTCAATGCCTTGAATGGGCAAGTGATTCCAGCACTCAGGGAGAACTTCCCAGCTGTCTTTGGACAACCAACATCTCCCGGAAACTCATCAAGGACCTTCATGGACTTCCATGGGAGCCCTGGTTTGCAGCCTGCCTGCGGAACCTGGACTCGTGCATCCCCACGGTCACGTGAGGGACTCTGATAAAATCCCGTACTACTGGGAAGCGGCTTTGACTCCATCAGTTGGGCTCCCGCCTACCATACGGGAGGCCCTGGGTTCGCGTCCCGGGGCCTCCTTGTGAAGGCAGGCTCGCCCGCGCGCCGCGGAGAGCCACTGGCCCGCCAGTGCCGTGGAGAGCCGACTCAGCCAGGTGACGCAACAAAGAGGGAGACAAGTGAAAACATAGAAGAGCGTGCAGCAAGTGGACACAGAGAGCAGACAGCAAGCAAGACACAAAGTGGGGGGATAAAAAATATAAGCCCTGTACTGCTGAAGATGCCTCCTGTGGATCCTGTTCCCTCGAGAGCCCTAAGACAGTCGGGGACGGGGATGGACCCGCGGCCAGCAGGTGAGGGTGGTGGCAGCCCCGGCAGCTGACGGGGCAGGAAGGAGCTCCCCTGGGACCCCCTCCAGCCTCCTAGAGCCTCCCCTGGGCCCCCTCACAGCCTCCCCTGGGCCTGCAGAAGCAGCCAAGCCTGCCCGCACCTTGCTCGGGCTCCCGGCCTCCGCGGTGGTGAGAGCACGTTTCCGTCACGCAGCGCCACCGCGGCGCGCTCTTTGTCCGGCAGCCTCAGGCAGCTGGCAGGAGCCATCGGGCCAGGCATTGAGGTAGCGTCTGCGCCACGCCGGGCAGGAGGAGCGGAAGGGACCGGGTCGTGAGGGTGGAGCCAGCTGACCCCGGCCCGAGGCCCTGCTGCCCCAGCCCACCCGGGAGCCTGGACAGCACCTGTGCCGTGGCGCGGAGACCCCGGCCGGCCCCCGCCCAGGGTGGGCTCTCCGGTGCACGTGGCAGCTCGTCCTGCCACTCCAGCGGCGTTCCTGGGGTCCTGCCAGCCTGAGGGTCCGGGCGGAAAGGTGAGGTCACGGGAACAAGGGCGTCACCCCGGGACTTCACTTGTTTACAGGAGACGCCGGCGGCCAGACACTCATTCCATGACGGATGGACACACGCCCGTCCAGACGCGGCCCTGGGCTGGGAGGGTGGCGGGTGCCAGGAGACCCACAGACGGGAGGTGCGGGGGCTGCTGGGGGCAGAGCTGCGGGCCAGAGGAGCCCCGCCCACCCCAGGGCCCGGGGGGTCCCCTGTCTCCCCACAGGTACCAGGAGGGACAGATCCAAGGGCCCCCTGCAGCGAAGCAGGCGCCGATGGCGTGTTAAGTGGTAAGGAGGGCTGTCTTAGTTTGCCAGAGGGAAAGTTCTAGAAATGGGCTGGCTTTCCTAACGGGGATCTCACAGGGGTAAAAGCTTACTACAGTTCCGAGGCCGTGAAGTGTCCAAATCAAGGCGCAGCAGATGCTTTCCATCCAGTCACCGCTGGGGGCCCTGGTCCTGCCACGGGCAGGCTGCAGCCACCTCTGCCCGGCCCGCCCGCCCTCCAGCATCTGCCTCCCGGAGCTCAGCCGCGGGCACCGGGTCTGGGCTCGCCCCTCCCCGGCTCGCCCCTCCCCGGCTCGTCCCTCTGTCCAGCTGCTGCGCTCTCTCCCCGAGCTCAGCCGAGGCCAGCGGCACACGGCCGGGCGCCTGCGCCGGGAGCTGCTCGGGGCCAGCCTCTCGGGGCTCTGCACCTCTGCTCCGGCGGCCAGCGTGCCCCGGCTCCTCTCACGGGGCAGGGCCGAGGGTGGCGGCTTCCCAGGTGTCCATCAGCGGATGAGCAGCTGAACAAAATGTGGTCCGTGCACACAAGGAATGCTGTAGGACGCGATGGACTGGGGTACCTGCGACGACACGGTGAACCGGGAGGACACAGGTGAGTGAAGGACGCCAGGCACAAAGGACCAACTAAAAAAATAATAAGGTGGCCTCCTCTCTCTGTCTATCTAAAGCTCCAGTAAGAGGGCAGAGGCCCAACCTGAGCCCCGCCCACCGCTCCAGTCTCATCAGAGGGGCCCCGCCCCCAGGTGGGTTAGTTCACGTGCGCAGTCTTCTTTTGGGGTGTCACCAAGTTCAAACTGTCACAAGGGGTGACCAGGGCCACCTGCAGCCCTGGGGGGTGGGGTGGAGCCCAGGGCCGCCGGTCAGCGTCTGTGCACTCACACACACACGCCAGATGCACGTCACACACTCACGCCCAGCAGGCTCTCACGCTCGCACACTCATGCGCTCCCCTGCCGCGAGAGCGTGAGGGCAGCCGTGGCCGGTGGGCTCCGTCCTGGCCAGCGGTGAGCCCCCGCCAGCTGCCCGCTACCCAGGCCCCAACGTCGGGCGTCTGTGCCTCCCCGGTCAGGGGACACATAGCCCTGTCCTGGTGGGACATCAGAGCCACTGCCCCCCTTGAAAGACGTCAGAGGCAGGGGTGCCTCGGATTTCCCCGAGGCTTCGCCTGCAGTCAGCAAGACGGCGTAAGGGGGACGGAGTGGCGGGGAGCGCCCTTTGCGGCCAGGCCCGGGACGGCCACTGCGGGGCCAGGGGCGCGAGGCCACTGACCGGAGCACCAGGGCCGGGCGTGCCGGCAGTGGAGGGGCCGGTCAGAGCGGCACAGGAAATAGTAAAAACAGAAAATAAATCAAAACTAAAAACTGCATTTTGTGTGATTCATGTGTCTTTAAAAAAAAGAATAATCCAAAAGATAAAAATAAAAATTGCATTTCACAACTGTGAGGTCACAGAGATGAACATGATCCAGGCTGAATTCTCTGGTACATGGTCATGATAATTATATCCATTTGTCTTCTGATGTTTAAAATTAATTTTAGTTGTGGCAAAATATTCAGAGCTAAAAATCATTTAAAATATTTTATGTGGTAGAACAGAGGTAGCTCAGAAGCTGAGTGCCTGCTTCGCATGTACATGGTCCTGGGTTCGGTCCCCAGTACTCCATAACGTCAAAGACATTAAGAACGCAGACAATCCTGTGCAGCTTTCACCAATATCTGTTGCTAGACTCCCCATCACCCCTCCTCCTGCCACCACGGGTCACCCCTATGATGTTTTCTGTCTCTATGAATTTGCTTATTCTAAGTCTTTCATATAAGATAAATCATACCGTATTTGTCCTTTTTTGCCTGGCTTATTTCACTCATCACGATGTCTTCAAGGTTCATCCATGTTGCAGTATGAACTCGCACTTCACTTCTTTTTACAGCTGAATAACTGTCCACTGTCTTTTGGGAAACTGGCTTACCTGTTCCCTATTGTAAATGTTACACCTGCTCTATTGTAGATGTTGCAGTTGTTCCTTATTGTAGATGTTGCAGTTGTTCTCTATTATTGTAGATGATGTTGCAGTTCTAATAGCAAACAGCTGCTTGGTAGTTTCCAGTAAATATGAGGTGGAAATTAGGGTCAAGGCTCTCAGTTCCAGGCACTGTGAGTCCCCTGGTCCCATCTTTATCTCCTCTCTTGTGTCTTTCTCTCTGTCCTTTATTTCTTTAAGTTCTGCGTTGCCCTCCCTTTGAGCCAGCCTATCGCTGAGCTGATCACAGCAACTGGCGCCCAACATGGGACCCAAAGGGAAGTTCAGCAACCGACACCTGAACAGGGAAGAAAGGTCGCTTCGAGTGAAACTAAGGACCTGAAGGGAAGAAGGAGCACCTCGAGTGAAACTAAAGTGGGTGTACCGGCGCAGAGCCCCGAGTGGTTTGGAAAGCCTTCGAAGTCCTCGAGGGTGTGCTTGTATTTTCCCAGGAGACGGAGAACGTCCTGTGTGGGTGCCAGCTCTATGGATGGAGCTGTGCCATGGACGCCAAGAGAGGACAAAATTTCCCATGGAACTCAGAACCTCCGGTCATGCAGATGGAGAGATGGACACTGGAAACTGCATGGCTGGCTCTCATTCCGAAGACTAGAATGGCTTTACATCAGAGTATCTAAACTACGGAACTTGTTCAAGCATGGCATCATAAAGCCAGTACGGCCTGGGGACAGAAAGAGATTTAGAAGGAAATTGAGAGGAGGAAAACTCGAAAAGAGATGTTGAATTACAAAAGGAAGCCCTGCTGAAAGTGAAAGATCTAACCCAATAGTACCTGGTCACCCTGAAGACTGCCATCTCTATCCAGGGGTGGATTGCAAATACTAAAAGCAAAACAGAAACAATGGACTGCTGTGAATCACTCTCTATGAGGGAGAGATCTGTAGAAGAACATCTGGACACCTGCCAGCGGTGACAGGTAAATGTCTGTCGTGTCCCTGCCCACTCCTCTAACATCACTCTCAGGACTATTGAGGCAGATGCCTCATGAAGATCCAGAGCCATACAATTGAAACCTGAGAAGAAGCAGGCGGCTCCACCGGAAGTGAACATCATGAGTACCAGAGCTTGGGGTGCCTGGCGCAGCAGTTCCCGCTGCCTGCTCTTCACCAGCAGCGTGTGGCCTTAACGCTCACTTCAGTGGCTGTGACATCAGCACCCTCCTGCTCTTGGCAGGGGCAAGATACGCTTTCACTGCTACAGACCCTGCAATGGGACTCTTATAACAGGTCAGCTGTTGTTTTCTGCCTGGAAAAGGACTCCTCACAATGATGGACTAAGTTTAAATTCAACACTGAGTTGTGGCCCCAGGTCCAGTGAAGAGGCTCAGAGCAGGACCAAGGAAGAAGGCAGTGAAATTATGTGATAAACTTCCTGCCGTCCCACAGCCCAAAATGGGGAAGTAACAGTAAGTTGTCATTGCCTGTGCCTCAGACTATACAAACTGGGGAAAATGAGGTCATTTTTGATCAAGGACTGACCTATAGAGCCTTGCTGGTAGGAAATCTTAAGCCCATGAGAAATAAGTCATCGCTAGTTTGGAAGTTTGTATAATCTGCTGTAGTCATGGATTATGTATAAAATGCTGTTCTAAACTTGGAAGAAAAATGACAAAATGTAAATATCCAACTGAGATTAACATGTGATTGGAATGTATCTAACTTTTGTCTAACCCCACATGTTTATAATAATAGTCCAATTACAAGCTGATTTAATGGTATTCAGAATGCTGCCCTGTTTCTTAAATGACCTCTGGAATTGCAGATGGACTGCAGTCACTAAACCCTATGACTTGGGGGGAAAGTTGGGGAGGAGGTATTCTGGAAGAAATGTTGCTTGTCTTTTTTTCTTTTAAACTTAGTCCTCAGAAGCACGCAGCGAGCCCTTCGGGGTATAAAGCAGCAAGAAACCACCGAATCTGCCTTCGTTGCTTTACAAAAACAAAAAGGGGGAAAATGCTGTGGGAAACTGGCTTACCTGTTCCCTTTCTGTTGCACTTGTCCCCAGTTATTGTAAACGTTGCCGTATGGATGAGGAGCGGCTGCTTTGGAGTTCCTAATAAATATGATGCGGAAACTAGGGTTGAAGCTCTCAGTTCCAGAAGCTGCGAGCCCCCTGGTTCAATCCTTGTTCCGCTCTCGTATTTCTCTTTGTCCGTTATTTCCATAAGTTCTGCAATTGCCCCCCTTCAAGCAAATCTATTGCTGAGCTGGTTCTCAGCACCATTGTATCAAAGTCTTTATTATTATAGAATTTTGGAGATTTGGACCCAAAGGGTATCGGGAATGAAAGAAAGAGAAAAGGGAGAGTGAAAGAAAGAGAAAGAAAGAAAGAAAAAGAACGAGAGAGCTAGGATCAGGGGGTCTGTGAGTAGAGGCTCATCAGACAACTTTATTGTTCACAAGGGGCTCTCTATATACCCCAGTCCACGTGGGTAGAAGCAGCAACATTACTCATAGTCTAAGGAATTCAAAAAATCTTATCTCAAGGTACAAAGTTTAAGTGTTCTATTTACTAAACAAACGTTACCTGCTCATCTTTTCTTTCAGCCTTTCACAGCTTTATCCTGTTGGCGGGAAACTTAATTATTGCATTCATTCCTAAGATTGCAAGCGTAGCCATGGAAACAGCAAATCTCTCCTTTAGAGATCACTGTGCCTCAGTTTCCAACATAGAATTGCCTATTTCTCCCTTCAATTCTGTCCATTTCTTCTTCATATATTTTAGGTCTCTGTTGTGAGGTACATATATGTTTATTTTAGTACATATTCTGGTGGATTGAAACCTTTTGTAATATATTATATCCCTCATTGTCTCTTGTAATCTCCTCTGACTTAAAGTCTATTTTGTCTGACAGTAATACAGCCACTCTGGCTCTCTTCTGATTGTTGTTCATGTGGCATCTCTTTTTCTACCCTTTTACATTCAACCTCTTTGTGTTTTTGTACCTAAAGTAAGTCTCTAGTAGACACAATATAGATGGATTATGCTTTTTCATCCAATCTACCATTCTATCCCATTTAACAGGGGAGTTTAATCTATTGACATTTAAGATAATAACTGAGAAGAAAGAATTTACTTCTACCTTTTAGCCATTTGTTTTCTGTATGACTTGTATGTTTCTTGGTCCATAATTACACCATTATTGCCTTTTTTTTATATTTAGTTTATTTTTTTATAATGTACCATTTTGATTTCCCCCTTCTTTGGTGTTCTCCATATTTTTCAGTTATTTTCTTAGTGGTTACCTTTGTAATTACAATGAACTTCTTAAATTAATAGCCAACTAGGGTTGGTTTGACTAACGCCAAACTAGTTTCACTGGCATATAAATTCTCTATTCCCATATATCTCCATCTATTCCCACTTATATTGTTATTGCCACAGATTATCTCTTTATAATTGTATGTCCAGAAATTTATAATGTTATCTTACCCAACTGCATGTTAAGTCATTGGGGGGGAGGGGGGGGATGTGGGCATTTACAAACCAACAGTGCAATAATTCAGAGTTTTGTATTTACCTATGTAGTTATCTTTACCAATGCTCTTTATTTCTTCTTAGGCTTTGAGTTACTGTCTAGTGTTCTTTTGTTTCAGCTTAAGGGACTCTCTTTAAATTTTCTTGTCATGGATTCTTCCAGTTTTTGTTTATGTATGAATGCCTTAATTTCTCCTTCATTCTTGAAAGATAACTTTGTCAGATATAGAAATCTCAGTTTACGGGTTGTTTTCTGTAAGGACTCTAAATATGACATCCCACTGTCTCCTGGCCCCCATGGTTTCTGATGAGAAATCCACTGTCTATCTTATTGGGATTGTATTTTCTCTTACTGCTTTCAAAATCCCCTCTTTGACTTTGGATTTTGACAATTTCACTATAACGTGTCTTGGTGTAGATTTCTTGGAGTCTATCCTGCTAGGAGCTTGTTGAGTTTCCTGGATGTATCTATCCATATCTTTCTTCATATGTGAGGAGTTTTCAGCCATTCTTTCTTCAAATACTTCTTCTGTCCCTTTCCTTCTCTCTGTCCTTCTGGGACTCAAATAATGCATATATTGGTATGCTTGATGGTGTCCCACAGGCCCCTTAACTTCTGTTCATTTTTCCCTTTCTGCTCCTCATACTGAGTAATTTTGATTGTCTTAAGTTTGCTAATCCTTTCTTCCCCTGTTCAAATCTGCTGTTGAATCCATCTAATGAGTTTTTCATTTCAGTTACTATATTTTGCACCTCCAAAATTTCTGTTTAGTTTCTTTTTATAATGCCCATCTCTATTTTTAGACAATGTTTTCCTAATTTTCTTTAGTTCTTTATATATTGATTCCTTTAGCTCATTGAACATATTTAAGACAGTTTAAATAAACTTTGACTCTTATTTTCAACGTATGTACCAACTCAAGGATGATTTCTGGCAAATTCTTCTTTTCCCCCGAATGGGTCATATTTTCCTATTTGTGTGTGTGTGTGTGTGTTGTAATTTTTTTTGGCCTAAAATTGGACATTCTTACGACACCATTATATTGTTAGGATTCTGGAAATCTAGTTCTCCCAATCTTCTGAGGTTACAAGAGTTTGCCGTTGTTGTTGTTGAAGGCTGGAGCCAGCAATTGCAACCTTTCCAAACTATTTTTCTCCCAGATGGGGAACAGAAAGTGTCAAGAGTAGAAAAAACATATTGGCTCTGCCTCTTAAGACTCCTCTTCTGCTCTGCCAGAGAGGATTTAACAAAGGCTGCCTCAGAGCGCCCTGGAGGAGCTGACCCAAAGCAGTGACCAGACCCCCCCCAGGTCCTTATCACCCCCACCCTGGCACACAAGCTGCCCCAGGAGCCTGAGCTCCAGGCCCCAGAGCTGCCCCCTATGGGGCTGGGGTAGAAGATGGGAGCTGGGCAGAGGGCAAACGATACCCCTACTTCCGGCCATTTACCAGCCTCTTCTGCAGCTCCTCCCCGGGAGCTGCCCAGGACTCCACAGAATCCATCCAGTCCTGCAGGTCAGCAGCTGTTTTGGTGGGGGACCAATTCCTGGGAGGGTTCTACACTGCCCTCATCCCACATTCTTCTCCTCTTCTGAATTTAAAAGGAATTACAATGCCCGCATTTTGAAGGGCCCTTAAAAGTATTGTATGCCCGTGGGACCTGCTGGGGACATCAGCCTGACCCAGCCAGTATTGGTGAAGGTCAGTCCTCCAAGTAGCAGATGCTGTACCCACCCTCGGGGCACCCCAGACCGGTGCAGGGTGAAACTCTGCATGGCGAATGACAGGGGTTCACGAAGGGGATGGGCAGGGCGTGGAAACCCTGCAGAACCCCCACAAAGGCAGAGGAGGACCTGGCGGAGTTAGAGCTGGGAACGACCGAGGAAGGGAAAGCTCCGGAAGGGAGTGAGCCGAGCCGCATGAGCGGCCCTGGTGCATCGGGGGACAGGGGAGACCCTTGCCGGGAGCCTGGCCCAGATGCACAATGGCCTCGGGAACGCCTCCTCCAAGCCCACCTACCCTCCCCCCCCATCCCAGTTACCCAAGTTGGACCCCCTCAGCTCCTTCCACCCCACGACCCACAAATCCATCCACAACTGCTCCCAGATCCCTCACAATAAGATCCGGGCCCCTTTACCCGGTCCCCCCGGCTCTCCATCCCCTGCCCCGTCTTCTCACCACCGCCCTCTCCCGCCACGCTGGCTTGACCCTGGCGAGGCGTCCGGGCCGTTTGGGCTGTGACGGTCCCAAGAGGCCCGTGCGGAGTGAGGCGCTGCCTGCGGGGGCGGCCAGGGGCGGGGCGAGGCGGCGAGTCCTAACGAGAACCAGAGGAGCTGGTGGCCGCGCCTCCCCTTGGCCGGCCGCCCCCGAGCCCCACCAGGCCGCCGTTCCGGGGCCAGGGCCAAGGGGCTTCGCGTGCAGAAGGCTCGACCGGCTGGGCAAGCCTGCTCCCCGCGTGGCCCCCAGGCTCTGCCGCCGGTGGGGGGCGCGGGCCCGAAGAGGGAAAGCCGACAGCCGAGCCCAGGGGCCTCCTGTGTGTGCCCCAAATCGCATCCCGATGTCCTCGCTGCGCCAGCGCCTGCGAGCGCGGCTGCCCCTTTTGGGGAGAGGAACCGAGGCCCGGGGCTTTAAAGGCCGTGCTGTGGGGCTTTTTTACATGTATTTTTTGTCTTTTTTTTTTTTAAAGATACAAAGATCACAAAAAATGGCACATTAAAAAATATAAGAGGTTCCCACATACCCCACACCCCAACCCCATGCCCCCATCATTTTTTTAAAGTGTATTTTTTTGGAAGCTACATAGATCACAAAAAATGTTACATTAAAAAATATAAGCGGTCCCCATCTATCCCCCACCCCCCTCACCCCACTCCTCCCACATCAACAGCCTCTTTCGTCATCGTGGCGCGTTCATTGCATTTGGTGAATACATCTTGGAGCACTGCTGCGCCACATGGACAGTGGTTTACATTGTAGTTTACACTCTCCCCAGTCCACCCAGTGGGCCATGGCAGGACCTACAGTGTCCAGCATCTGTCCCTGCAGCACCACCCAGGACAACGCCAAGTACCAAAAACACCCCCACCTCACACCTCGTCCTCCCTCTGCCTGCCCCGGGCTGGGCCTTTACACACTAGCCTGCTTTGGACTCAAAGGACACAGAGTGGCGTGGCCTCCTGAGGCTGAGGAGGGGGCGTGGGGGGCCATGGGGGGGTCTGTTAGTGGCTTGAAGGGAGCATCTCTGAGTCCTCTCAGGGCAGCAGAGAATTAAAGGGACCGCAGGCCGGGTGCAGAGAGCCACTCTGGCCCCGGGCCCCCCCCAACACCCCCACAGGAGAACGCTCCTGGGGTGGGGCGGTGGTCCTCCCTTCTAGGACCCGTTTCTTCAGCTGCGAAATGGGGGACTCCAGCCCACGGGGGCTCTGGGCATTTTCTCTCCTAGTCCCCGGGTCTCCGTTTGTGACCCACATGGGACACACAGTGGCCCTCTGCTGGCCTCGTCCTCTGTCAGCGTCCTGGGGGTCAGCTCCAGCCGCCGACGGGCCAGTCCCGGTCAAGGCCCCCAGTCAAGTGCAGACAGCCCCCCTCCAGGAGGCCAGGGGGGCCTCTCGGCTGCGGGGGCCAGAGTGGCTCCTGGGCCGCGTCCAGGGCCCACGGAGGAAAGCACCACGCGTGCCGTGCTCTGCCCCCTCCAGCTGCCCGTCTTGCAGCCGGGGGGCATCTCAGGTGAGGCCCGGGGACCTGGGGGGCCTCTCCCTTCTGCCGCTCTGGAGGGGTCAGCCGGGCCCTGCCCGCCCATGACTCCCCACCCCCGCTCCCTCCAAAGGCCAGGAGGCTGGGCTCTGTTTTCAGATGAACTTGACCTTTCCGTCCCCGCCAGGGTCACGGAAGGTTCTAATTAGAGCTGAGTTCCAGCTGCCCGGCTGGGGGGTGGCCACTCCTCCCCCCATGCCCGTCTTCTGGCATCTTCCTCCTGCCCCTCTCCACACACCCCCACGAGGCCCCGGGGGCCCCCTGAGGCCAGGGCCTGCCCCCCGGGACGGCTGGGCTGGCCCTCGGCCCCTCTGGGGCGTGGGTTCCACCTCAGCCATCACCTGGAGAGCCAAGACTTATTTTTTCCTACTTGAGAAATACAGGCGTGAGACCAAGACTGATTTGTGTTCTGAGAAGGAGACAAGCTTCCGGTTCCTCTGCGGCCAGCGTGGGAACCAGCCGACGCCCGGAAGCGCTCCCGGGCCCATCTGCGCCGCCGGCCTTGGCCCGAGTCCCCGAGTCCTTCTCCGCCTCCAACAGCTGTGGCCACTTTGTTTCCCCCTCTCAGCCCGTGGTCCCTAAGCCTGCCCTCAGCGATCGCCCGGGGGACGATGCCACGTGGGGTGCGGGGACGGTGCCACGTGGGGCTCGGTGCGTGGGAGCACGGCGGTGCCGGGCGCGGGAGGCATTTCCCACGGCCTCGCTGTGCAAAGCCCGGCCACGAGGGCGGCCTCCAGCGCCCCGGGGGCGCATCGGAACTGCAGGCTCACGGGCTGCGCCCCACATCCGCTGGGGCCTGTGTTCGAACAGACACGGGGCAGGGGGCGGGTAAAGTTCAAGAACTCTGCATCACAGTCGCTCAGGATTAGGGCGTCGGCTTGGGGTGAGAAAGGCGAGGCTCAGGGAAGTTCAACAACCAGCCCACCGCCGGGCTGGAAGTGGACAGCGGGACCCACTGGCACCGGAAGCCGAGGGCTCCAGCAGCTGCCCAGCCCAGGCCTGACGTGGGCTCTAAGCACAGGCAGGGACGCTCGGCTGTCTGTGCCTCAGTTTCCCCACATCCCGCCTGAGCAATGCCGTGCAGCGGAGGAGGTGCTGGGCTTCACACACAGTTACGGGGGTCCCTCTGCTCTCAGGGCTAATGCCAGGATTCAGGCGCCTCCTGCCCGGGGATGCCACGGCCTCGTGGGGCAGCGGGGCGGGGGACGGGCTGGGGGGGATGGGCTAGGACGGAAGGCAATGTGCCTTTTGAGGCCGCCGGGTTTAGGCCTGGACTCAACCGCCCACCAGCCATGTGGGACGTCTGGGGGCTTCGGGCATCCCAGTCTGTAAATGGGATCAAATCCCGGGGGCGGCAGGGTGCAAGCTTGGAATGAGTGGCATCTGCGAAGGGCTCTCAAAGGAGCCTGGCGGGGCAAGCGCCCTCGGTGTCTGTTAACTGAGTACTAGGGAGAGACACACTCAGCCGCGCTCCCCTGCGGGGAGAAGGAACAAGCGCTGGGGACACCAAGTGGCCAGGGAAGGCTTCCTGGAGGAGGCATCCAGACTGAGACCACCCGGGGAAGGAGCGCGAAAGGCTGGGCGGAGCCTTGGAGGCTGGAGCCCACGGAGGGGGCACTGGGAGTTAGGGGCGGGCTGGGGGCAATGGGCAGCTAAGACATGCATGATAAGGAGAAGCACGGCACATAAACCTGGTGGGTTCTGGAAGGTTCCGTGGAGGAGGCGTGGCTCAGGGTCAGTGGTAGACGTGGACTTTCAGAATCTGTTTGCCAGAGAGGCACAACTAGTAGGACCTGCGGGTTCCCCGCCAATCAGGAAGCCGCTTCGAGGGGCTCTGCCGAGCACAGGGGCCCCTCGAGTCGCCCTTGCACCCCAGGAGCCAGCAGGGGCCCAGTGCATGAGGGCGCCGACCCCGTGCTGACCCTTGCCAGGCCCCGTGGGCTGAGGGGAGCCCAAGAGCCCGGCCGGGCCCTCGTCCACAGGAGAGCACGTCCCCAGCACAGAAGCGGGACGCGGGGCGCAGTCAGGGGGCCGGGGTGTCAGGACTGGTCTGGGAACAGAGCAATGAGGGGAACAGTGTTGGGGGTTCAGGGAACAGCCTATGCAAAGCTGTCAGCAGGAGGTCCCAGCCTCCCCCCGTCCTCGAGGGGACCCCCTGAGAGGGTGAGAGCACAGCACTCCGGCCGGCCCGTGTTCAAGCCAGGGAGGCGCAGGCTGCTTTCCAGCTGGAATTTTCTGGAGCAGCTGTTGGTGCTGCTGATGTGTCCGATGGTGTCCTGGCAAGCGCGTCGCCAGGGGGTGGGACAAGGAGGCAGTGGGAGCGTCCAGTTCCTATCTAGTGCTTTGTGCTTGGTGTTTTTTCGTTCAAAATGAAAAACAGCTCCGAGGCCAAGCGAGAGTGAATGTTTTGGAGGAATTCCTGGTACCACGAGCCAGGCTGATGGCGTGAGGGCCAGCCCCCGACAAGGCACATCCGGGCTGGCCGCAGCCATCGCTGCGCGAGGCGGGGTGGGGGAAGGAGCCCCGCCCGGCGGGGGGGCCTGTCGAGGGTCAGGGTCCCGCGCCCCAGCCGCAGGCTGCCGCCCGCACAAGGGGTTTCCTTTCCTCTTCTAGGACAAAGCCACGGCTGTTGGGGAGGCACCCGCAGACCCCTCGCTCGCCGCGGGGAGCCCCCGCCCAGAGCTGCCTGCCGCCGGGGGCTCTGAGCCCCTGCCCCAGGGGCCCTATCTGTGCTCGGCGCCCCAGGTGTGCCCCCCACGCCCCCTGCACGCCCCCGGGCAGCAGCCGAAGCCACCGCTTGCTGAGCTCTGCTCCGCGCCGGGAGCGCCCCGGCCGGTCGTCCTCCTTGGGGACAGTCACACAGCGGAGGCTGTGCCCCTGGCAGAGGCCCGGGAGCGGCGCTGGGAGTCACCCCGGGCCCTCGGCGCCGGCCCACAGGGACACTTCCCTCCTGGAGACTTGCATCCGGCCCAGGAAAGGAGGCGGGGGCGGTGGGATTTCGGGAAAGGGCTTGGGTGGGCTTCGAGGGTCGGGGTCCCTGGGAGGTGGCCGAGCTGGGGGGGGGCAGTGAGGCGGCACCCCCCACCCCACGAGGGGAGGCGGAGCCAGAAGGGGCTACTCCGAGGGCCCTGGGGCAAGGGAAGGGCACGGAGGGGGCCTCCTGCGTGGCTGGGGAGGCCACAGGGCAGGCGGGCGTGTCGTGCCTGGGGCTGGGGCAGGGGAGGACAGGGTGGCGGGTCCGAGAGGTCCCGAGTGCCAGCTGAAGGGGCTTCAACGTGGCCCCTGGGCGCTGGGCGAGTGGGGGGGAGCTGGGTGAGGTCCAGGGCCCACCCTCTGTTGGCAGGCTCAGGGAGGGCAAAGGAGGCAGAGGGGCTGGACGGACACCCTGCAGCGGCCCTGGGGTAGCGGGGTGGCTCCGAGAGGGCGCCCACTGGGACGGGGCAGCCTGAGCAGGACTGGCACCCCGTGGGGGTCTGGCTGGGACTCTGAGGATGCACCCCTCCTTGAGACGGGACCCAGGAGGCGGTTGCGGGTGGGGTGGGGGAGGGGAGGGCTAAGGCGCGGCGGCTGGGGACCCGGGCTCCTGGCGCCAGCTCTGCCCACGCGCCGCGGGCAGCGCCTTCCCCGGAGGCCCGGCCGGGGGTCTGGGGACAGGGCTCTGGACCGTGAGAGGCGAGGACAAGGTCCCTTCAGGGTCCCTCCGTAGAGCCGCCCAAACCAAGAGCTGCCCAGTGGGCCAGGGAAACGCAAATACAAACTAAAACCCCAGGACTCCGCTTTCCACCAATCAAGGGTTAAAACAACCTCTGTGGGGCAGAGGGGGGGCGGGCGGCGCTGGTCCCACGCGTTGTGTTGACTTTATAAATCGGGGTGACGTGTTTGAAACGCAAATTCCCTTAAGGCGTTGAACAGCGAAAAATGCTCCCAGACCCCAGACCGGACGTCCTGCTTCTGGGCGCGTGATTCCAAGGAATAATCCGGGATGCGTGGGCCACACGACACAGACAGGGGCGTGTGTGGCCTCGCCGTCATAGCTCGGGTGATGGTATGCTACGCAGCCACTGGAAGTTAGGCGTGTGAGTGTAGGCGACAAAACAGCACCGAAAACCTCCCGTTAGTGGAATAAGTAAGACGAACAATTATACGAGGCCTCAGAGTAAAACGATGCTCAGGAAACACTCCAGGAAAAGGCCTGGCATGAAAAACACTCAGCTCGCAGCGTCGTCTGCCAGGGGCAGGGCAGAGGGAGACTCATTTCCTGGATCGTACGATCTTTATCTCGTGTATTCATGGGCTTTTATGGTTTAGAAAATAGAAATTCATACCAAGAGGAATGATCTCAGCTGAAAAGCTTGTGAAGAAGCTTTTAGTTCAAACCGCCCTCATTTTGTAGATGGGGAACCTGAGGCACAAGGGAGCAGGGGCTCCTGTGTCCCCGTAGCAGGAGGGCTGGGGTCTTCTGAGGCCATGCTGAGGATGCCCCCACCCCGAGGGCCAGGCATGTGGGCGGTTCCAAGGAAGGACACAGCCCGCCCCGGGAGCTGGATGCAGCGGCATTCACGGGCCGACGCGGGACGGGCTCCCAGGGACCTCGATGCGCCAGGTGATTCTGTGAAATGGGCAGCTCGTTTCCTCCACGGTCCCACCAGCACCTGCAGGAATGGAGTTCTTGTGATGAGAAAGCCTGGAAGTCCCGAGGGGCCACTCAGCACCCCTCAGATGGACCCCAAGATCTCTCATCGAGTGAGCCAGATTTTAGCCACGTCTTAGGAAAGTGTCATGAACAAACCCCTCGATGCAGAGATCCAGTCCGCGTGGGGTGGGGAGGCGAGGGCCGCGGATCCGCACTGCCCGGGTCCACCCCGGAAAACGGGCGGAAGACCAGAACACGCCCTCGCCAAGGCCATGTCCAAATGGCCCGTAAACGGAAAGACGCTCAGCTTCATCAGGTCTTAGGGAAATGCAAGTTGAAACCACGAGGAGACACTTGGACGTGCCCGCCAGAGTGGATTCAACGAAAAAGACGCGACGCCAAGCATTGAGGAGATCATGGAGCCACTGGAACCCTGGGGCGCGAGTGGCATCAACCGCCTTGGGAGAACACTTGGAGGGTCCCCTCAGCCCCCCCAGGGCGTGCACTGGCAGGTGTGAGCCCCACGGATGAAAGCGTCCATCTGTTCATCCGGACCCGCGACAGTGGCGGAGCAGCGAGGCTCACGGTGGCCCCGGGTGAGGCAGCAGGACAATCGTCGATCCATTGCTTTACGCACTCGCGGTGACCCGGGTGAAACTCGGAGCGCGCGTTTCCGTCACAGGAAGATCCGAGCAGGCGCGTTGTCCCGTGCCGGGCGCAGCCGCCGGGGCTCTGCGTCCACAGGTGTGAGCGGCTGGTGGAAGTCGACGTGCGCCCTCGTGTGCGCGCGTCACGCTTTGCAAAGGCAAGTGCAGGGCGAGCTGGGGAGAGGAAGCCCTGTCAGGGTCGAGACTGGGGGTCCCGGGAAGAGCGCCGTGCCTCCGCCTCCAGCCCTGTGCCCCGTCCTCGGAAGGGAAACGGTGCGTGAAGAGAGCGCGCAGGGCTGCTGCGCGTCAGCCAGGGCCGCGCCGGGGCGTGGGCGCGCGGCTCAAGCCCCGGGAGTCCAGCGGCCCTGACCCTGACAAGGAGGCCTCGCTCCGCCCCTCCTGGGCGCCGTCTGCCCACCTTTTTCTCGCCCCCTTCCCTCGCATCCCCACGGGCTCTAAGCGGGCGCTGCCTTGCCCGGCAGGCGGGTGGGAGGGCGAAGGTGCCCATGCGCCAGCAGACCCCCCACTCTTGAGAAACCCCTCCAGAAGCCTCATCCGGGTCTCCTGCTTACAGCCCCTCGCCCAGGCCTGGGAGCATCGTTTCAGGGCTCCAGGCTGCCAGCGGCATGGGGGGAGGGGAGGGGGACACAGATGGACATCTGTGCAGGGGTCGGCGGTGCACCCTGAGGCCAGGTGTAGTGGCCAGCCAAAAGGGTGCTGATGCAAAATACCAGAAATCGGTTGGTTTTTACAAAGGGTATTTATTTGGGGTGGGAGCTTACAGAGACCAGGCCATAAAGCACAAGTTACTTCCCTCACCAAAGTCTGTTTCCACGTGTTGGAGCAAGATGGCTGCCGACGGCTGCGAGGGCTCAGGCTTCCTGGGTTCCTCCCTTCCAGGGTCTCGCTTCTTCCTGGGCTCAGGGTTCCTCTCTTCCTGGGGCTGGCTTCTCTTCCCTCTGTGATTTACTCTCCAGGGCTCCAGCTTAAGGCTTCAGCATCAAACTCCAACATCAAAACTCCAACAGTAAAAGCCCTCAGCTCTGTCCTCTGCCATGCCTTTTATCTGTGATTCCCACCCACCAAGGGGCAGGGACTCAACACCCTAATCATAACTCAATCATGCCCAGGGACAGATCAGATTACAAACATAATCCAGTATCTATTTTTGGAGTTCATAACCACATCAAACTGCTCCACTGAGAAAGGCCCATGTGGATGCAGCAAGAGGGGACACCCCCCTTCCCGCGGCTGGGCGAGCCCCATTCTCGAGCCTTCCTCTGCTTGTTCAGGGCAACATTGTAGTTTTCCGGCTGCTCCAGCAAACACCCCGCAGTGGGTCTGCTTGAACAGTGGGGATTTCCTGGCTCGGGGTTTTGAGTCTAGAAGTCCAAACCGAGGCGTCATCACAGCAATGTCTCCTTTCTAACACTGGCACTGGGGCCGGCTGCCGCCACCTGGCTCTGCTGTCGCACGCTCAGCACATGTGGCCTCTCCCTCGGGACCCTCAGCTCCTTGCTTCCGGTGGCTCTCCCTCTGGATTTCATTCTGCTTGTAGAGGATCCAGTATAGGGCTCACGAAGGCCCATCCTGCAGGCGGCCGGCCACACCTTAGCGGACGTAGCCTCCTCACGAGGTCCTGCTTGCAGCGGGCGCACACCCACAGGAATGGGTTAACTTTAAGAACACGGGTTTCTGGGGTATACACAGCTCCAGCCACCACAGGGAAGATTTCTGCTCCAAGGCGGTGAGCGTTTTCACGGGAAAATATCTTCACCGGCTTCTTCTACGGTGCAGTTTATGCGAAGGAACATGTTGCGAAATTCGCGGCTGCTCCCTTCCCCAGGGACCTGGGGTAGGACCCTTGAAGGCTGGAGGCGCCAAGGAGGAGAGCTCCAGAAAGAGGTGCTTTCCAGAGGTCCAGAGTCACAAGCAGGGGCTGCCCAGAGGGCAGCAGGGAGGGCACCGCAGACCGTGGAACAGCCTGTGCGAAGGCGGATGGCGGCAGGGGGAAGGAAGGCTCCGAAGGCTGGGTGTTAGCCTGGGGGCAGGGGACACCTCTGGAGGGCTTCCACCAGGGACAGCAGCTCTGCCGGTGCTTGGCACACATTGCTACAGTCCCACTCGAAAGTGGATGGAAGAGGGGACGGACGGAGAGGCCAGAGGGAGCAGCTGATGCGGCCGTGCAGGGGTCTGCAGGGCGGGCAGCCGGGAAGGGGTAAGTATGAGACTGAGTGAGCAGCTGAGCGTGGAAGGAGGCAGGGGGGAGGATGCCAGTTATTTGGTGACTGAACAGCAGACCTTGGTGCTTAACGTGAATTTTTCTAAAACTGCTTTGTTAATCTGGATGGAAAGTGGCGCTCTCTGTACGTGCTTGTCTCCTTAGTGACTGGCTATCTCCTGCTCCCATGGCCTGGGTGCTCTCTCCTGGGTCCTCTGAGCTGCCTGGCCCGGCCCCCTCTCTCTGCACAGACCTGCCCCTCCCCCTTCATTCCCCTGCACCCCTGCCTCCTTCAGGGGCCAAGCCCAGGAAGCGCCACCGAGGGTGGGCCCTGGGAGTGGGGACTGCAGCTCTGGAGGTAGAGGGCCTGCACACAAGCTCCTCCCACCCTGCCTTAGGGCTCCGCCCCCTCCTGGGGGCATGGTCTGGGGTACTGAGCCTACTCACTGCCATTCTGGGGGCCTCGACAGGGGACCGTGGATGAGGGGACTGTCACGAACTGGGTACCGGGCCCCTCCCCATCCCCGCGTCCCCCAGGAGCTGGTCGGCAGAGGTCAGGCTGCTCCCATGACGGCACAGTGCAGGTGGCCCCAGGCCCGGGGCTTGACCCTGCTCACAGGGTCTGCAGGTGGAGGCCAGGGGGCTCGGCCTGTCGGGTCTCCTCACGGACCCCCGGGGCCCCAAGTGGCAGTCAACCATCAGGACATCGTCCTCAAGTACTCACCTGTTCAGAGCCCGTCCCACGGCAAGGGCTTCGGAGGCTTGTCTAATAAGTGGGGGGCTGTGAACTGCAAGGAGCTGGATAGACGGGGGGAGGGTGGTGTGGGAGAGTGGCTGGTGGCTGTGGGGGGAGGGGTCTGCCAGGGTCGGGGTGCTGATGACTGTGGGATTGGGGACTGCCAGAATGGGGTCTGGTAGCTCATGCCGTCATTTGTCTGTTCCTTCATTTCTCATTTGTTTATTCACTCATTCTCTGTTCATTCATTCAGCCGTTCATTTGTTCATCCATTCATTTCTTCAGCCATTCATTTGTTCATTCATTCATTCCTTCAGCCATTCATTTGTTCATCTATCCATTTACTTGTTCATTTACTCATTCATTTGTTCATTCATTTGCTCACTCATTCATTCATTGTTTATTCATTCAGCACTTGCCAGGCACTTCCTCTGTGCATGGCCCTGTGCTGGAAGCTGGAGACACACATTCTTCCAGACCTGGTCTCTGACCTCAAGGAGCTCCCTGACCGCAGGAGGACTGACCACGGCCAGTTGGTGCTTCCCAGGGCCCCAGGGCTCTTGCAGCCAACATGGTGAAGAAGACATGGCAGCACAAGGAGCTCCCATGGCTGTGTCTACCCCTGCCCAAGTCCCCTCCCTCCTGTGGGTTGGCTTCAGCCTCAGGCTGCTTCCAACCCAGTGGCGACATCCAGAGGAAGTGCAGTCTCTGGAATTATTAATCAAAGACATTAGAACAACTCTCATAAATAGGAACAGTAAACTCAAGGAAAACGTGGGCAAAGAACTAAAGGAAATCAGGAAAATAATATATCAACAAAATGAGAATTTCAATGAGATTAAAGTTATAAAGAAGAACCAAATGGAAATTCTGGAACTTAAAAGTACAATAACTGAAGCAAAAAATTCAAGAGAGGGGTTCAAGAGCAGCTTGAGGCAGAAAAAGGGATCAGCAAACTTGAAGACAAAACAATTGAAATTGTCTATGTTGAGGAGCAAAAAGAAAAAATATATAGAAAAAAAGAGAACACAGTATGAGGAAACTGTGGACAAGTGAGAATCCAGAAGGAAAAAAGAGAGAAAGAGAGAATCTATTAAAAGAAATAATGACAGGAAACTTCCCAAATCTGATGAAAGATACAAATATACAAATCTAAGATGCTCACAAATGCCAAACAGGATGAACACAAACAGATCTCCAACAAGACACATTATGATTAAAGTGTCTAATGGCAACAACAAAGACAGGATCTTGAAAACGGAGAGAGAGACTCTACGTGTCACATATAAGGATCCTTAATAAGATCAACACCTGATTTCACCACAGAGACCAAGGAGGCCAGAATGTAGTGAGGGGGCATATTTAAATTGTTGAAAGGAAAAAAAAAAAACCCTCTTACCTAAGAATAGTATATCCAGACTTCCAGGCCTAGGGATTATTAGAAAGGCAGAGGGATCACTTCTCTCCCAGAAAAATAGCTAGAGGACAGGTGGAGACTGTCTGGAGGACTGTTCTGGATCTTAGAACACCAGGAGAAAGTGAGACGCCACTGGAAGAGAGAGGGGCAAAAGAAAGGAGTCTCAGCTGGCTGGAAAAATACTGAGTCAAGCTGTAGCAGGGGCTGCTGGCACCCATTCCCCGCCATTGTAGAAAACAACAGGGGGTCTTTGGCCTCTGGCAGGCAGCTACAGACCGAGAGTGTCACAGGGGTCCTCTTCCCCAAAAGAGGGAGAGGGAGGGACACAGCCTACGGTAAATTCAGATTTGGGCCAGCAAACTTAGTCTGCTGTATTGGAGGGAATCCCACATTTCCAGGCCAGGTGGTGTTGCAATATTGTTTTCTCTGAGAGCCCGCAGGGAGCAAAAAATAATTTGCTTCTCAAATACCCTCGGTTGGTTGCTAAGGACACAGAGGGAGGGAGGGTGTGGCTGACCAAGGGAGGAGGACAGCTTCTGAGAAACTCTGTTTTGCAAGGCTTGGCCCACCCTGAGGGCATTACTTTTGCAGCACCCACTTGGGTGGGGTTACAGTGAATTCCCCCCCCCCATCTGAGTCTGAGCTGAGGGGTCTGCCAAAGAATGCCATCTGCTGGCAAACAAGAAAAGTGCACAAAAAGAAGGGAAATACAATAATAAATAAACAAGAGGCAAACAGGTACCTTTACTGCCCCCTCACCAAAGCCCTTGGAAACTAGCCGGCACCCCATTCCTTGGTCCTTGGCCCTGGTTTGAGCAGTTAAACAAGGGCAATCCTAAATGTCTAGAAGAAGCTGAACAAAGAATCAAAGAACAGTGGTAGCACACACCTATTTAACAGTAAATCCCTAGGCAAGAGAGAGAAACTGATCATAAGAGTAAACTGAGCATCATAATCAAAAGCCTAGACATCAGCAAAAAATTACAAGCCATACTAATAACAAGGAAGTTATGAACCAGGCAAAGGAACAAATCAAAGCTCCAGAGGAGATACAGGACTTGAAACAACTAATCAATGAGAGTCATAGTATCTCCTAAATCAAATCATAGAGTTGAAGGACAACACAGGCTAAAGAAATATAAAACATTAAGAAGAGACTGGGTGAACACACAAAGAAAATTTTGAAATATTGGATAGAAAAATAACAGAGCTTATGGGAATGAAAGACATAATAAATGAGATTTTAAAATATACAATAGGGAAAGTGGATGTGGCTCAAGTGATTAGGCTTCCGCCTACCATATAGGAGGACCCAGATTCAGTCCCTGGGGCCTCCTGGTAAAAAAAAGTATGCCCGTATGGTGAGCCAAGTGACTGTGTGAGTGCCTGCATGACAAGCCTAGTACTCACGTGAGTGCCCATACAGCAAGAAAAGTGCCCACATGGCAAGCCAGTGCCCATGCAAGTGAATCACACAGCAAGATGGTGATGCAACAAAAAGAGAGATGAAGGGGAGAGTCAAGGTGAAGCGCAACAGAAACTAGGAACTGAAGTGGTGCAAATGACAGGGAACCTCTCTCCACATCAGAGACCCCTAGGATCAAACCCCTGTGAATTCTAGAGGAGAAAAATGAGAAGACAGAGGGAGAAATAGATACAGAAAATCACACAGTGAGTGGACACACACAGCAAAAACAGCAGGGCAGCAGGGGGGAGGGAAAAATACGACAGAAGCATATAACAGCAGATTTGAAGCCATGGAAGAAAGAATCAATGACACAGAAAGAACACAAGAGATGAAATTGAAAAGAGAGAGGAACAGAGAGAGAAAAGAACGGGAAAAATTGAGCAGGGGCTCAAGGGATTGAATGACAGCGTGAAGCAAACAAGCATATATATTATGGGAGTTCCAGGAGTAGAATAGAAGGGAAAAGGGGAAAAGAAGTATTTGAGAAAATAATGACCACATCGCTCCCAACTCTCATGAAAGACATGAATATATGTGTCCAGGAAACACAATGCACTCCAATTAGAATAAATGCAAATATACCTACCCCAATACACATAATATTCAGAATGCCAAATGCCAAAGATAAAGAGAAAATTCTGAAAGTGGTAAGGGAGAAGCAAAACACCACATACAGGGGATGTCTAATAGGATGTGATGCCGATGTTTCTTCAGAAACCATGGAGGTGAGAAGGCAGTGGTATGATATAATTAAGGTACTGAAAGAGATAAACTGCCAGCCAAGAATTCTTTATCCAGCAAATCTGTCCTGCAAATATGACAGTAAATTTCAAATATTCACAGATAAACAGAAACTAAGAGAGTTCATAAACAAAAACCCAGCTCTGCAGGAAACACTAAAGGAAGTTCTGCAACCAAAAAAAGAAAAGAAAAGAGACTGGAGGAGAGTACAAAAGTGAAGATGATCAGAAAAGGTAACAAAAAGGGTAAAAAGACAGGGAAAAAAAATGAGTTATGACTTATGAAAGCCAAAGGTAAAATGGTTGAAGTAAATAATGTCTTTACAGTAATAACACTGAATGTTAATGGATTAAATTCCCTAACCAAAGGACATAGGCTGACAGAATGGATAAGAAAACATGAGCCATCCACATGCTGTGTCTGCAGGAGACTCACCTTAGACCCAAGGATGCAAATAGACTAACAGTGAAAGGTTGGAAAAAGATATTTCATGCAAACAGTAACCAAAACAGAGCAGAGGGAGCTACACTGGTGTTGACAAAACAGACTTTATATGCAAAAAAAGCGATAAGAGATGCAGAAAGCCATTATATATTACTAAAAGTCACAATCTTCCAGGAAGGAGTATCATTCATAAATATCTATGCACCTAACCAGGGTGCCCCAAAATACATAAGACAAACTCTAGCTAAACTGAAGGGAGAAATAGACATCTCTACAATAATCGTTGGATACTTCGAAACCCCACTCACAACATTAGATGGAAATGGAGAACTTGAACAATATGATAAATGAGTTAGACCTAACAGATACATACAGAATGTTGAACCCAAATTCAGCAGGTTATACATTCTTCTCAAGTGCCTATGGATCTTTCTCCAGGATAGAGCACATGGTAGGGCACAGTGGAGCTCTCAATAAAGTTAGGACAATTAAATTATACAAAGCACCTTTTCTAAACATAATGGAATGAAGATGGAGAACAATAATTGGTGGCAAAGGGGAAATTTCACAAATATATGGAGGTTTACAATACACTCCTAAACAATCAGTGGATCAAAGAAAAAATGGCAAGAGAATTAGTAGATATGTTGAGATGAATGAAAACAAGAACACAACTTATCAAAACTTATGGGACACAGCGAAGACAGTTCTGAGAGGAAATTTATCGACCTAAATGTCTATATCAAAAAAGAAGATAGAGCTAAAATAAAAAACCCGACTGAACACCTGAAAGAACTAGAAAAAGAACAGCAAACCAATCCCAAAGCAAACAGAAAGAAATAACAAAGATTAGAATAGATATAAATGAAACTGAGAACAAAAACATCATAGAGAAAATCAACAAAATCAAAAGCTGGTTCTTTGAAAAGATCAATAAAATTGACAAACCCTAGCTAGACTAACAAGGAAAAAAAGAGAAGATTAAAAAAAATGAAATCAGGAATGAAAGTGGGGACATTATGACAGATCCCACAGACATAAAAAGGATCATAAGAGGATATTATGAGAAACTGTATGCCAACAAATCAGAAACCTAGATGAAATGGATAAATTCTTAGAAATGCACAAACAACCCACATTTACTCTAGAAGAAATACAGGAACTCAACAAAGCAATCAACAAGTAAAGAGATTGAATCAGTCATCAAAAACCTTCCAACATGGCTGGGACGGAGTTCTCCAGGGCATGTATATAGGGCACATAAAAATGTTTGGATATATTTGGGTATTTTCAGAGTAACTACAGTTACAAACGACAACTGAGGGAGCGCTGAGTTCCTAGCCAGGGGGGCTCTATCACATTCCCCAATGGAACAGCAACAATCCCTCAAGTGCAACAGCAAAGACCAACAAAGAAGGACTTTCCAACAATGAGCCCTTGATACTGATGACTATACTTACAAGTCTGTGTGCCTGAAATATGAACTAGGCCTACAGCTGCAGGGTGCCTAAGAGTTACCTCCTGAGAACCTCCATGTTGCTCAAATGAGGCCACTCTCTAAGACAAACTCAGCATGTAAATGCATTACCTTCCCCCCAGTGTGGGACATGACTCCCAGGGATGAGTCTCCCTGGTGCCGAGGGATTACTACCAAGTACCAGCTGGCGATGTAAACAGAAAAAGACCTTGAATAAAAGGGTCAACTCAGACCAGCAGAATATCTCAGCCCACATATAGGATCAAGTGTTAAAAACTGCTTTTTGACCTTGAATGAAAGGGGGAAATGGCAAGGACAAATGAGTTTATATGACTAAGAGTCTTCAAAAAGGAGTGAGGAGGTCATCAGTGGGGTCATGCTTATGCACACCCCAGGAGGACCCCAGAAACAGCCAAAGTGGATACAACCCCAGGTATTGGTTCTCCTGAGGGCTACAGAGACCCACAGGGATATGGTCATGGGTGATAGCTCTGGAGCTCAGTACCATGTCAGTGGGCCCTACTTTGGAATTTGTGCTCCTGAATGTGATGGAGTTGGACTCAGATGTGACCTTTCTACACATGCCTCTTCTGTCACTTTTACTGAACCTTTGGTTGGTGCTGGGGTTGGTATATACTCAGGAAACTTGAATCTCTGGACTGTCCATGTGCCAGCTGGGCCCTGAGCCTCAGCAGAGTTGCACCTCTTACTCTCTGGTTCATTGGACTTATGCAGGTCAGCTAACAAGGAGGTAAAGATGGTCAACCACCACACCAGGGAACTGAGAGTGCCTACAAGTGCAAGCAGGAGAATTGCATCCATCAGCCATGTGTAATCTAAGCCCCCTCTTCATTTAGAGGTGGAGTGGACATCACCATCCCAGGGTCCACGGATGGAGGAATAAAATGTGGATTAGAGTAGACTTACTGGTATTCTACTGTAAAACTATTGTGACTACTAATAGAAGAAACTGTATTATTGATGGGGAGAAAGTGGCCACAGTAGTTGCTGAGGGCACGAAGTGGGAAGAAGAGATATGATATGGGGGCATTTTCAGGACTTGGAGTTGTCCTAAATGACACTGTAGGGTCAGATGCTGGACATTATATATCCTGCCATAATCCACGGAATGTACTATGGGAGAGTGAGAACTACAGGGTAAACTATTATCCATGTGGTGCAGCAGTGCTCCAGAATGTGTTTGCCAAGTGCAATTAGTGTGCCACAATGATGAGGGAGGTTGTTGGTGTGGGAGGAGTGGGGTGGGGGGAAGGGGGGTATATGGTACCTCATATGTTTTTATAATGTAACCTTTTTTGTGATGTATGTATCTTCAAAAAAATACAATTTACAAAAATGATGGGGGTGGGGTGGTGGGGTGTGGGTTATATGTTTTTTTAATGTAACATTCTATGTGATCTATTAACTTTAATTTTAAAAAGTGTTACTTTAAAAAAAAGATTTAACAGGAAAAAACAACAACAACAACAAAAAACCTTGCAACAAAGAAAAGTCTAGGACCAGATGACTTCACAAGTGAATTCTACCAAACATTTTGGGAAAAATTAATACCTATCCTATTTAAACTCTTCAAAACAAATTGAAAAGGAGGAAAAATTACCCAACATACTTTATGAAGCCAACATCACCTTAATACCAAAGTCAGGTAAAGATGCTACAAGAAAAGAAAATTACAGGCCAATCTTTCTAATGAAAATAGATGCAAAATTTCTCAAAAAAATGCTTGCAAATTGGATCCAATAGCATATTAAAAGAATTATACACCGCCATCAAGTGGGATTTATTCCTGGTATGCAAGGGTGGTTCAACATAAGAAAATCAATTAATGTTATACACCACATTAACAAATTGAAGGGTAAAACTCACATGATCTTCTCAATTGATGCAAAAAAGGCATTTGGCAAAATTCAGTATCCTCTTGATAAAAACACTTCAAAAGATAGGTATAGAAGCAAAGTTTCTCAATGTAATAAAGGGCATATATGAAAATCCCACAGCCAACAATGTACTCAATAGGGAGAGATTGAAACTTTTCCCTCTGAGATCAGGAACAAGACAAGGATGCCCACTGTCACCACTGTTATTCAAAATTGTGCTAGAAGTTCTAGCTAGAGCAATTAGACAAGAAAAAGAAATGAGGCATCCAGATTGGAAAAGAGGAAGTAAAACTCTCACTATATGCAGATGAGAAGGATACTATATTTTTAAAATTCTGAAATATCTACAGCAAAGCTATTAGATCTAGTAAACAAGTTCAGCAAATGTGAATGCCCCGGCCAGCGGGGCAGTAAACGGGGGCTCGTGGTTGCGTGGATGGGAATGGTGAGACAGGAGACACGAGGAATGACAGCGAGACAGGGTGAGGATCAAGCTGCAAATTTTATTGAGGGGAACAAAGCATATATACTCTTGGGAAGGGGAGGGGTAATAGGCGGGGGTGGAAGTTAGGGATTGGTTATGGTTGCTACTGACGTGTAGGGTGGGTTTCAGTTTCCCCGCCTTGCGCCTGTGCACTGCCTTATCAGTCTGGGCAGTGGCGGGAAGACGGAGAACAAAGGCCTGAAAGGGAAGGAGAATAAGGAAGTGACAGGGCAGATTTGGATTCTGCCATGTTGTGGGACCTGGCATATTGTGAGGAGCTAATTATAGTTTGCTCAAATGAGAGGGTTGGCTCTTCTCTGGCAGCCGTGCTACTGACTCTCGCTGAGGTCGGCATACATTCTTTTTATCGCTCCCAACAAGCAAAGTGGCAGGATACACAAAAAATCAATAGTGTTTCTATACACAGGTAATGAGCAAACTGAGGAGGAAATAAAAAAAAAAATTCCACTTACAATAGCAACAAAAAAGACTCAAATATCTAGGAATTAATTTATCCAGGATTGAAAAGGACCTGTATTCAGAAAACTACAAAACATAGCTAAAAGAAATCAGAGAGTACCCAAACAAATTGAAGGACATTCCATGTTCATGGACTGGAAGAGTAGACATCGTGAAGATTTCCATTCTACCCAAACTGATTTATAGGTTCAATGCAAAATCAATCAAAATTCCAACAGCCTACTTTACTTTACAGAAATAGAAAAGTCAATTACCAAATTTATTATGATGGGAAAAGGGTCCCAAATAGCCAAAACATCCTAAAAAACAAGAGTGAAGTCAGAGTACTCATACTTCCTGGTCTTGAAGTGTATTAT
The DNA here is from genome assembly GCF_030445035.2 of Dasypus novemcinctus. Taxonomy (NCBI): domain Eukaryota; kingdom Metazoa; phylum Chordata; class Mammalia; order Cingulata; family Dasypodidae; genus Dasypus; species Dasypus novemcinctus. The sequence continues at coordinate 204,818,019 of NC_080673.1, forward strand.
AAAGTTACAGTGGTCAAAACAGCATGATATTGGCATAAAGATGGACACATTGACCAGTGGACTCAAATTGAGAGTTCAGAAATAGACCCTTAGCTCTATGATCAACTGATTTTTTGATAAGCTTACTGTAGCAGTTTGATATGGTTATGAATTCCAAAAATAGATATTGGATTATGCTTGTTATCTGATTATACCTGGGCATGATTAAGTTATGATTAGGGCTTTGACTGGGCCACGTCATTAGGGCATTGAGTCCCCACCCACCAAGGGGATAAAAGGCATGGCAGAGGACAGAGTTGAGGGTTTCTAATGTTGGAGTTTTGATGTTGGAGTTTGATGCTGATACCTTAAGCTGGAGCCCCAGGAAGTAAGCTCACAGAGGAAAGAGAAGCCAGCCCCAGGAAGAGAGGAACCCTTAGCCCAGGAAGAAGCAAGCTCCAGGAAGAAAGGAACCTTGAACCCAGAGAGACGCAAGACCCTGGAAGGGAGGAACCCAGGAAGCCTGAACCCTGGCAGATGTTGGCAGCCATCTTGCTCCAACATGTGAAAACAGACTTTGGTGAGGGAAGTAACTTATGCTTTATGGCCTGGTATCTGTAAGTTCCTACCCCAAATAAATATCCTTTATGAAAACCAACCAATTTCTGGTATTTTGCATCAGCACCCCTTTGGCTGACTAATACACTTACCAAGTCCACTTTTCTGGAACAGAACAGTCTCTTCAACAAATGGTGATGGGAGAATTGGACATCCATAACCAAAAGAATGAAAGAGGATCCCTATCTCACTCCCTATGCTAGAATCAACTCAAAATGGATCAAAGACCTAGACACAAAAGCTAGAACCATAAACTCCTAGAAGATAATGTAGAGAAACATCTATGGGACCTTACAGTAGACAGGGTCTCTTAGACCTTACACTCAAAGTATGAGTAACAAAAGAAAGAATAGACAAATGGGGCTTCCTCAAAATTAAACGCTTTTGCACATTACAGGACTTTGCCAAAAAGGTGAAAAAGGGGAAACAGATGTGGCTCCTGTCTACCATGTAGGAGGTCCAGCGTTCAATGCCCAAGGCCCTGGTGGGGCAAGCTGGCCCATGTGGTAAACTGGCCCACACGGAGTGTGAGCCCATGTGCGAATGCAGCCCCGTGTAAGAGTGCTGCCGGTGTGGGAATGGCACCCAGCATGGGAAAGCCACCCCGTGCAAGAGTGCTAGCCGATGGAGACGGCTGGCACAGCAAGATGATGCAACAAGAGACACAGAGGAGAGAAAATAAGAAGACATAGCAGAACAGGGAGTTGTGGTGGCACAAGAAAGTAATCACCTCTCTCTCACACTGGAAGGACCCAGGATCGGTTCCCAGAGCCGCCCGATGAGAATACAAGCAGACACAGAACACACAACAAATGGACACAGAAAGCAGACATAAATCTTTAAAAAAAAAAAAAATGTGAAAAGGCAGCTGACTCAATAGGAGAATATATTTGGAAATCACACATTCAACAAGGGCCTAATATCCATGATATACAAAGAGATGCTGCAACTGAACAATAAAAAGACAAAAGTGGCAGTTTGGTATTGCTTATGAGTTCCAAAAACAGACATTGGATTGTGTTGGTAAACAGATCTGTTCCTCTGGGAGTAATAGATTGTATTAGATTCAGTGATTTCCCGTTTACTTGATTAAATTATGAATAAGGCTTTGATTCAGCCACATCAATAGGATGTTGAGTCCCTGCCCTCTTGGAAAATGACATGGCAGAGGAGAGAGTTTGAATTTTTCATCTTGGTGCACCAGGAAGTAAGTACACAGGAGAAGAACACAGAGGAATAAAGACAGCTCTGTAGACAGTGCAGAGGCCCTGGAAAGAGAACGAGTCTGATAGCCTAGAGCTGCAGCTGAGACCAGAGAGAAAGAAGCCCTGGGAGAGAGATGAGACTTATCCCAGCTTACAGCTAGGATTGGAAGAAGCTGGGACTAAGGAGCCTGAAGAGGCAGGAGTAAGTTGACCCTTGCAGACGTCGCCCGCCATCTTGTGTCAACCCATGGCAACAGACTTTGGGTGAGAAAGTATGTCTTACGGTACCTTGAGTTGGACTCTTCAGGGCCTGGTAATGGTAAACATCTACCCTCAAATAAATACTCTTTATAAAAGCCAATCGAGTTCTGGAACTTTGCATCAGCACCCCTTTGGCTGACTAATAAATGACTCAATTAAATTATATGGTTACGAACAAAAATATGGTAGGGTGGGTTAGGGAAAGTTGCACCAAGTGTAAGATACGGAATATAGTTAGTAGTGGTACTTTGACAAAGCTCTTTCATAATTTGTTACAAATGTTTCACTACAATGCAAGGCACTGGCGGTGGGGTGAAGTAGGGGAGCCCTGCACGATGTTACGTTTGTTTGTTTTGTAAGTTCACAACTTTTACTATGCACTTATTGTTTATATATGTTCATGTATGAATGATATACTCCGATACATTTTTTTTAAGATTTATTTTTTTATTTATTTCTCTCCCCTCCCCCCCCCCACCACCCCAATTGTCTGCTCTCTGTGTCCATTCGCTGTGTGTTCTTCTGTGTCCACTTCTATTCTTGTCAGTGGCACCGGCAATCTGTGTCTCTTTTTGTTGCGTCATCTTGCTGCATCAGCTCTCCATGTGCGCCACTCCTGGGCAGGATGAACTTTCTTTCGTGCTGGGTGGCTCTCCTTATGGGGCGCGCTCCTTGCATGTAGGGCTCCCCTATGTGGGGGACACTCCTGCGTGGCAGGGCACTCCTTGCGCACATCAGCACTGCTCATGGGCCAGCTCCACACGGGTCAAGGAGGCCCTGGGTTTGAACCATGGACCTCCCATGTGGTAGGCAGACGCTCTAACTGTTGAGCCAAGTTCTCTTCCCATCAATACATTTTTTAATGAAAAAAAAAAAGGAGTAATATACCTGTGATGGTTAGGCTATAATGTGTCAATTTGGCCAGCTGCTGGTTCTCAGTTGTTTGGTCAAGCAAGCACTGGTATAAATAGAATACAAGGAGATTTCATGCACTTTAATCATCAGTGAGTTGATTGCACAGATAGCTGATTACATCTACAATCAACCAAGGAGACTGCCAGGAGCAATGAGCACTTCTTATCTGATCGGTTGACTGCCTTAAAGGGGAAAGGATTTCCGCATTATGAGAAGGAAATCCCAGCTCTACAGCAGCCAGCCAGTGTCTCCTGGGAGCTCCTCAAGGACCTTCATCCAAGCCCCTGGTGTGCAGCCTGCCCTGCACAATCGACTTGTGCCTCCCCACAGTCAAGTGAGAGAATTTTATAAAATCTCATACTATTCACAGATATCTCCTGTCAGTTCTGTTTCCCTATAGAACCCTGACTAATACAATACCCCAAAAAAGTTGTCCTTCAAAAATGAGAGTGAAAATAAGACTTTTCCGGACAAAACCTGGGGGCATTCATTACACTAGACCTGCCTTACAGGAAATGCTGAAGGGAGCGCTCCATGTTGAAAGGACTTTCGATAGTACCTTGACGCCGAATGAAGAAATAAAGATCTCTGGTGTAAGTATAATAGGGGCAAATTTAAATGTCAGTACTAATTCATTTTTCATTTGTAATATTGTCTTTCATTTCCTATAAGGCTGAAAATTCAAATGCATAAAAGCCAAGTGTAAATCTTTATTACTGGGCATACAATATATAAAGGTATAATTTATGACAAGAACAACATAAAAGGGAGGAAGAACCAAGGGCAGGACTTAAGCAACAATATACTTGGACTGTGCTGCCCCAAGAGTTCAAAAATTCCCCAGCCGAAAGAGGTACTGAATTGGTGGAATCAGTGTAACTGTGGGCAATGGAAGTGTTCCACAAGATTATGCAAGGATGGATATAGGACATGTTAAAAGACACCAAAAATGTATAGGGGCCTATAGGCTAAAATGTAAATCATAATGTAAAACATAAGATAACTAAAAATTTAGAAAATTGTATAGTCTAAAATATAAACCACAATGTAAACCCAAGTGTAACCTTGTTTGAAAGCTATTGTCTCAATATCTGTACATCAGTTGCAGGAAATATAGTATGAACATGTAAAAAGATTATTGCTGGGCAAGGGACAAAGTGTCTGATGTTGAATATGTGGGAGTACCGTATATTGTATATATGAAGTACTGTGGTCTAAAACTTTTGTGAAGACAAGTTTAATAATTAGAAGAAAAAAAAAAAAAAAAAAAAAGAAAAGAAAAAGGACATAGACCCTGAGGAAGAGATGGAAGAAATTGCCTTGCCAGTGTGCATACAGGTCAGCACTTATTGTAGTGATGGAAGGCAAAACATCAAAAACAAAGCTTTTTAATTTTTTAATTTTTTGATACCCCAATTTATTTTTACTTTAATTTTTCTACATTAGTATGTATTCTATATCTAACCTTTAAACCCATCACTATATCCCATTTTACTATTAATGGAAACTGGCAATATATTGGGCTTCATTTTCAGGGAGATTTTGGACCACAAAGGGGTTCGATGATGGTGGGGGAGGAATACTGGTGTGGGGTGTTACTGCTGGGGGGTGCATGGTTGGGAGGGAGTTCTCCAGGGCATATATGCGAGGTGCATAAAAATGTTTGTATATTTTCATAACGGTTATAATTGGGAATGATGGCTGGGGGAGTGCTGAGTTCCTGGCTGGGGGAGCTCTGTTGCATTCCCCAATGGAACAGCAACAATCCTCTGAGTGCAATGGCTAAGACCAATAAGGAAGGATGATCCAACAATGAGCCCTTGATGCTAACGACTATGCTTGTGGGCCTGTGGGCCTGAAATAAGAACTAGGCTGAGAGCTGCAGGGTGCCTAAGAGTTACCTCCTGAGAGCCTCCATGTTGCTCAAATGTGGCCAGTCTTGAAGCCAAACTCAGTGTGTAAATTCCCCCCAGGATGGGACATGACTCCCAGGATGAGCCTCCCTGGCACCGAGGGATTACTACCAAGTACCAGCTGATGATGTGGCTGGAGAACAACCTTGAATAAAAGGGTCAACTCAGACCAGCAGAATATCTCAGCCTACATGTAATATCAGGAGTTAAAAATGCTTTTGACCCTGAATAAAAGGGGGAAATGGAAAGCACAAATGAGTTTATATGGCTATGAGTCTCCAAAAAAGAGCCGGGAGGTCATCAGAGGGGTTGCCCTTATGCACACCTCAGCAGAGTCCCAGAGACAGATAAAGTAGATACAACCCCAGTATTGGTTCTTCTGAGTGCTACAGAGACCCACCAGTTCTATGGTCCTGGCAGATGTAACATTAAAAGTAAATTAATTAATTTTAAAAAATTCCCCAACCATTTTTGGTGAACAATTAACCCAGGACTTGCAAGAAGCAGTTACATTAAATGGGCAATATCTTCAGTATGTAAATAGCATTTTATTTATTTTTGATATATATATTTTTTTTTCTTCATTTTTTTATTTTTTTATTTTTTATTTTTGACTTTATTCATTTTTTGAATATTACATTCAAAAAATATGAGGCCCCCATATACCCCCAACTCACCTCACCCCTGTCTTCCCTCCATAACAACAACCTCCTCCATCATCATGAGACATTCGCTGCATTTGGTGAATACATCTCTGAGCACTGCTGCATCTCATGGTCAATGGTCCACATCATAGCCCACACTCTCCCACAGTCCACCCAGTGGGCCATGGGAGGACATACAATGTCCAGTAACTGTCCCTGCAGCACCACCCAGGACAACTCCAAGTCCCCAAAATGACCCCACATCTCATCTCTTCCTCCCACTCCCTACTCCCAGCAGCCACCATGGCCACTTTCTTCACACCAATGCCACATTTTCTTCGATTACTAATCACAATAGTTCATGAATAGAATATCAGTTAAGTCCACTCTAATCCATACTCTATTCCTCCATCCTGTGGACCTTGGAATGGTTGTGTCCACTCCACATCTGTATCAAGAGGGGGCTTAGATTCCACATGGATGCTGGATGCCAATTCTGCTTTCAGTTGTAGGCACTCTTGGCTCCCTGGTGTGGTGGTTGACCTTCTTCACCTCCATGTTAGCTGAGTGGGGTAATTCCAATAAACTAGAGTGTCTGAAGTCTGTTGAGGCTCAGGGCCTGGCTATCACATGGTCAGTCCAGAGATTCAGGTCCCCTGGGTATACATTAAACCCCAGCACCAAGTACAGTTCTGGTAAAAGTAACAGGAGAGGCTTGTGAACAAAGATCACATCTGAGACCAGCTCCATCACACAGAAACACAAATTCCAAAGTAGGGCCAACTGACATGGCACTGAACTCCATCTTCCATGACCAGAGAACATGTGGGTCTCTGTAGCCCTCAGAAGAACCAATACCCGGGGTTGTATCTACTTTATCTGTCTCTGGGACTCTGCTGAGGTGAGCATAAGGGCGACCCCTCTGATAACCTCCCGGCTCTTTTTGGAGACTCATAGCCATATAAACTCATTTGTCCTTTCCATTTTAATTGCAAGCCCAACCCAAGAAGAATGTATTAAAGATACAACTGAAATGCTAAATAGCTTACAACCTTAGGGTACAAAGTCTCAAAGAGCAAAGCCTAGTTAGTCCAGAAATCAGTCCGCTATCTTGGGTTTCAACTAAAGAAAGGAACAAGAACCCTGACTACTGCTAGAGTCAAAGTTATTTTAGAAATAAAAAGCCCAAAGAGCGGTCGCCAGCTGCAGCGATTTTTAAGCATGGCTGGGCTCTGCACACAGCTTTGGTTGGTGGGGATGCAGAGCCGCTCCAGTGGACCTCTGAATGTGAGCAAGCCTTTCACCAACTGGAGAGGGAGCTAATGAGTGGCCCTGCCCTGGGACTACCAGATCTCAGAAAACCTTTTGATTTACTTGTCCATGAAAAGCAAGCTGTAGCCCTTGGAGTATTAACCCAGAAATTGGGAGGTGAGCATCATCCGGTAGCATACTTCTCAAAACTGCTAGACAATACTACAAAGGGCAGGGCTGCAGCCTCTCACTGTCCCACACCCACAGCTCAGGACACATACAGCTTAGGTTATCTACAGCCTCCCACCCACAACCCACATCAAATGGGGTTTTCAAGAAAATTCAGAAAAAACCAGAAAAAGGGGGTAAGTGGCTGAAAAACAGCCAAGGACAATCTTATCTGCCTGAAAATCTAGTATGTCTCCTAGTCTCTTATTATCCCTAAACCACACATTTGGGACAGCAAGCCCTGCTGAGCCTTCTTCACCGACTGGTGGTGGGACCTCACCTTGCTCGAGCAGCGCAGGAAGTCTCTAACCAGTGTCTACTTGCCAGAAAAATAACCCGAAGGGAACATCGTGGACTTCCTTTGGGACACGAAGTCAAGGGCTTGCCCTTGCGGTAGATGGGCAAGTAGACTTACACAGTATTGCCAAAAACCACAGGAAATTGTAAGTATCTTTTGGTATTGGTAGACACCTTTTCTGGGTGGGTGGAGTCTTTCCCTGCCGCACAGAACCGCATTCCAAGGTAACTAAATTCTTCCTCCAGGAAATCATCCGAGGTTTGGACTGCCCCGAACAATTCAGATAACGCACCCGCTTTTATTTCAGCTGTGGTACCGGGTGTCAATCAGTGTCTTGGAATTAAGTGGAAACTACACGCAGCCTGGAGACCTGAGTCGTCGGGAAAGGTGGAAAGAATGAACTATACTTGGAAGAAAACCTTAGGTAAATTTGTCAAGAAACACAGTTGAAATGGACAGAAGCACTTAACCTCGCTCTCCTTCGGGTCAGGGTGGCCCCTAGAAAAGGACTTGAATTAAGTCCTTTTGAACTTATGTATGGAAGGCCCTTCCTAAGCAATCCAAGGGAAAAACCCAGTTCCCCAGTGACCTTAGAGGGAGCCCTCCATAAGTGGGCTTTGCAGCTAGGAGAGCTCCTTACCACCAAGCACGCATATGCAAATATGCACCTAAGATACCCCCCTGACCAGCCTCTCCACCCCTTCTCAATCCGGGATCAGGTTCGTTTAAAAGCTTGGAAAAACAAACATCCTGAAGATCAGCTTAAACCCAAATGGGGTTTAGCAGTACTTACACAGCACTGTTAACCTCTCGTTCTTCTCTTCAGCAGCAGGGAATCAAGCCCTGGGTCCATCATACCAGAGCAAAACCCAACTACTTATCAGAGCCAGCAGCTATCACACCAGAGCATGAAGCAAAACGTGAGATGGAGCCCGTTGAGGGCCTGGGGTTCCTGTTCAAGAAGAAAAAGTCTCCACCAAGTACTAAGCTTGTTCTTTCTTCTACAGGACCTGCCAGTAGTCCTGAGGGAAGATCTCTCTCATCCCACACCCATATTTTGCAGATCATCCAAAACCTCTACAAAAGAACCAAGTGTTGGTATTTGCAACATCCATATCAAGCGATGCCTGGGCCAATGATATTTTGGACTATTTCAGTCTGTCTGCACCTTGAGAGGAGCAGTCAGGAAAGCCCACTTAAAGTTGATTTGACCCACTTGAGCAGCACCTAAATGCTACACATCAAATCGTTGTGGCACCTCCAATAATTGGAGAAATGTTCACTGTAGATAGTGTGTGCATACATACATAGTGTGTGCATTTTAGCCAACTCTACAAGGCCTGGGCCACAACTTGGCTCACTGCACCCAAATCAGTGTAACTTGACTGCCTGGGTATCCGCCTAAAATGCTGAAAGCAGAAGTGCAAATGTCCATACTGTAACTACCAGCTCAACCAATTATCGTCTTACTTTGCATCTCTAGTTGGGGTCTCAAATGCTTAAGAAACAACCATATACTCATGCCTTCATAGGAAATTTAGAACCAAATCCTGCGAGCTTTTGTAAAGGCAGACACCAAGGTGTGTACAATATCCTCATTATCACCACAACGATCAAAATTGCAGGCGACTGAACTCTTCCCGTGTCAATCACGCTACCATGTTATTATGATGAAGCTAAATTCATGTTCTGTTTTGGAACTCCTAGTGGAAAGCAATCCCATCACCCAAATATAGACCCATTGCTTAGCGCTGCCCTAACTGCAGGAGAAGTTTCCCTTTTTACATGGCACTCTTGGCAGTCAAGCAAGCGAGCATGGAAACAAGGTGCAACAAATATAACTTTTACTGCTAGTTTAAATCCCAAATTAGGAATGTATTTTCTTTGTGGAAACTCTGTTTATCTATCCCTTCCACCGTATTGGAAAGGACTTTGTAGTCTTGGATGCTTTCCCCGGCGGTAGTCACAATGAGCTAAGCACCGCCCTACCCTTCCCGGGAACAAGACGATTAGCCCCCCAACAAAGAGAGCAATCCCGTCAATCCCCTTATTTACCTTCGTAGGAAACGCAGCCTCCACTGGAACTGCAGCTGCATCTTTGTACCTAGCTACTGATCTCTCCAAAGAAGTGGGAGCAGACAGAGCTCAGAGAGCAGACACCATCTTACCAGGGCAAAGGAAAATAAACTCCCAACTGCAGTAGTGCTGCAAAGTCCCCAGCACCTGATTGGCTAACAGCTGCACAAGGAGGACCATGTTTATTCCTCAAAGAAGAGTGCTGTGACTCTAAATGAATCAGGCAAGGTCCTTGAGAGCACTGGGGAACTAAAGAGCAAAGCCAACAACCCCATGAAACGGGAAAGTAATTTTTCTATTTTAAACCCATCTAACCTGCTCCCCTATGTAGGACCATTAATTGTTATGGTAATTCTTTTAGCACTTGTACCTTTACTTATATCATGCATGCAATGCTTTGTTCAGAAGCAATTGCATACTTTAAGACTGACTTTTCCTCCTTAGACCACCCTCTTACAAGAGTTTCCTAAGAGCTCAATGCCCATAATGTCAGCAGGAAGTAGTCAGAATATCTGAGCTTCATCCCTCTCCCCCACGATAAGAATATCGCCAAAAACTAGAAGGATGGAACTGATGGATGGAGGATGACCAAATACCTGAAAGTAACTCGTTTCCCTGTTGCTAGGACACAAAGAAAAAAAAATTGCATGTAAATCAGAAGGTAATGAGATGCAACCCTCTCTTTGTGCCAAATTCTGCTTTTGGTAGTCAAGAATATCCCGTTGAAGCAAGGAAGTATGAAAACCAGCTTCAACCAGTTGGCTGGACCTGCGCAGAAGCAGCCCCTTGCTGTCCTCACTTCAACTTGCTTAATTAACATAGTAAAATTCCCACCCAGGGGTGGAGTTGTCCACCCCTTTCTTGATCATGCAATGTATGTGCAAGCGTGATTTCCTGAACATACTAATCGTACAATTATATAATCAGCTATGTGTGTTCATCCATATGCATAAAAACTAATGCATAATCAAAGCAAATGCTAAGTAGTAGCAAGAGTGAAACTGCAGCACGGGGAGTCAGGTCTGAGTCACTTTGGATTGGCCTTGGCTCCTTATCTCTGCAGATGTAATAAATGTGAGTTTGCCTAACTCTCGTGTTGAAGTTTTCTTCATGCCATCTCTAGTTATCCATTAAGGCCCTGCCTTGAGGCCTAACACTGGCACAAAGATAGACAAATGATCACTGGAACAGAATTAAAAGTCCAGAAGTAGACGCACACATCTATACCAACTGATTTTTGATGTGTGTGCTAAGTTATGACTTAACTCTCTTCAACAAATGGTGCTGGGAAAACTGGATATCCACATGCAGAAGAATGAAGCTAGTCCCCTACCTCTCACCATATACAAAAACCAACTCAATGGATCAAAACCTAAACGTAAGAGCCCAAACTATACAATGCTTAGAAGATAACACAGGGGCAAAATTTCATGACCTGGGATTCAGCAGTGGCTTCTTGGATATAACAAAAGGAACAAAAGGAACAAGAGATAAGTTTGATTTCATCAAAATTAAAACATTTGTTCATTTAAGGAGTTTAAAAAGAAAGTGAAAAGACAGAAAGGGGGAAGGGAGAGAAAAGTTTTAAATCATTTATCAGTTATGGGTTTAATATTCAGAATAAAGAACTTTTCCAATGCAACAACAAAAGGAGAAACAATCTAATAAAAATACAGGCAAAGGACTTGAACAAATATTTCTCCAAAGAAGATAAACAAATGGCCAATAAGGAAATGAAAAGATGCCCAACACCATCTGCCATTATGGAGAAATGCAAATTAAAACCACAAAGAAATACCACTTCACACCCATGAAGATGGCTTTTTTTTTTTTAATGGAAAATAAGTATGGAGGGCATGAGGTGCAGCTGCAGCTCTAGTGAATTGGTGGTGGAAATGTAAAATGCTGCAGCCACTGTGGAAACCAATATGGCGGTTTCTTAAAAAGTTAAATGTAGGATTATCATTTGACCTACAACCCCACTTCTCGGTTACAGTTGTTTCCTAGCTGCTAATACGAACGTCAGGCAGTGGGATGGGTTAGTAGGAATTTGTTGGCTCACAGCTTCAGAGGCTAGAGGGCCTGCCTCCTCTAGGTGGGTCTCTCCCGGCTGCTCGGCAAACGTTGGGACTCCTTGGCTCTTCCCCCACGGGTGACCTGCATGGCAGCATCTTCTCCCTTCTCTTCTGGCTGCTCCCTGGGGCTTCTCTGTGTCCCGCCCTATTTGGCTCCATCAGGTGGGCCCTGATCTTCCCGCAGGAACCTCATCAGCAGGCCCCATTTACCACAGGGTACCCCCACAGCACCGGGGGTGCTCTAATGGCTGCGCCTTTTGTGCGGAGACATGAGTCAATCCCCCAACCTAAGCACATACCCAGAAAGAGTGCCACCAGATCACAAAGAGATACCTGCACACCAGTGTTTATACAGCATTAGCCACAAGAGCCAAAAGCTGGAAATAACCCAAGTGTCCATCAGTAGATAAACAGATAAACAAAATGTGTTACACACACACTGGGATATTGTGCAGTCATAAGAAAAAGGAAGTTGTGAAGCATGTTGCAACACGAAAGACCCTTGCAATGTTATGCTCAGTGAAAGAAGCAAGTCATAAGAACAATGCTGTAAAACAGCCCTTAACAGAGATGACTAGAAGACTCAAATTCACAGAGACAGACAGCAGATAGAGGTTTCCTAGGAAGGAGGGAAGGGGGGCGTTATTTGTTTAAAAAAGAAAAGAAAAAGAAAATCAACACTTATTAGTGATGAAGTGATTTGCACAGAGGATCCCTAATCAGGAAAAAAAAAAGTCATGAATCCTCAAATGTTCACCTGGGAGTGCCTAACCACAAAGACAAAAGAGAAAATAAAAAATAATCTGAAGAAATGAAAAAATGGTCTTAGATGGGAAGACTTCTTACGGTGAAGATACAAATTCTCCCCCTTAATCTACACATTAAATATTCTAAAATCATTCTTTAATTCGGGGGGTGCATCCAGACTTGATAGAAAGAATTGCAAACCTCATACACCTAGGCGATGTTTTTAAAAAGATGAATGATGAGGGTTCAATTGCTGATAGATTTTTAAAAGTATAAAAGAGTCACCATAACAAAAACAGTGTAAGCCGATGCAAGATAAAAATGGGATAGAAAGCTCAGAAATAGACCCGGGAGCACGTGTAGCCAGATGGGCGTTTGATGCAGGTGGCACAGGAGTTTGGCGTGTTAGTCAAGGGCTGAGGATTTTATTTTATTTTATTTTATTTTTTAATTATTTATTTATTATTATTATTTTTTAATTACATTAAAAAAAATATGAGGTCCCATTCAACCCCACCGCCCCCGCCCCCCACTCCCCCCACAGCAACACTCTCTCCCATCATCGTGATACATCCATTGCACCTGGTAAGTTCATCTCTGAGCATCACTGCACCCCATAGTCAATGGTCCACATCATAGCCCAGACTCTCTCACGTTCCATCCAGTGGGCCCTGGGGGGATCTACAGTGTCCCGTAATTGTCCGTGAAGCACTATCCAGGACAACTCCACGTCCTGAAAACGCCTCCACATCTCATCTCTTCCTCCTGTTCCCCACACCCAGCAGCCCCCATGGCTACCGTTCCCACACCCATTCCACATTTTCTCTGTGGACATTGGATTGGTTGTGTCCATTGCACACCTATGTCAAGTGAGGGCTTAGATTCCACATGGGTACTGGATGCACTCCTCCCGCTTCTAGTTGTAGACACTCTACGCTCCGTGTTGTGGTGGTTGACCTTCTTCAACTCCATGTTAGCTGAGTGGAGTAAGTCCAATAAATCAAAGTGTAGGAGCTGAAGTCTGTTGAGGCTCTGGGCCTGGGTGTCATATTATCAGTCCAGAGATTCAAATCCCCTACATATATCTTAAACCCAGCACCAACTACAATTCCAATAAAGTAGCATGCAAGTCTTGTGAAAAGAGATCCCCTCTGAGTCCAATTCCATCACGCAGAAACACCAGCTCCAAAGAAGGGCCATCTGTCATGGCAGTGAACCCCTTCTGCCATGACCATAGAACCCATGGGTCTCTTTATCCCTCAAAAGAACCAATACCTGGGGTTGTATCTACCTTATCTGTCTCTTAGACTCTGTTCAGTTGTACATAGGGGTATTCCTTCTGACAACCTCCAGGCTCTTTTTTAGAGACTCACAGCCTTATAATCTCATTTCTCCTTTCCATTTCCCCCTTACATTAGGTCAAACCGCTTCCCGAAGTCATGTTATTATATGTAGACAGGTATATTCTGCTGTTCCACATTGGATCTTTAATTCAAGGTCATTTTCTAGTTGCTTCTTCAGCTGGTATGTGGTAGTGATCCCTCGGTGCCAGGGAGGCTCATCCCCGGGTGTCATGTCCCACGCTGGGGGGAATGCATCGCATCTACACGCTGAGTTTGGCTGTGAGAGTGGCCACATTTGAGTAACATGAAGGCTGTCAGGAGGAAACCCCCAGGCACAATGCTACTCTAGGCCTTGTTCTTATTGCAGGTGTATAGGCTCAAAAGTGTAGCCATTAGTATCAAGAGCCCACTGTTGGGCCCTCCTTCCTTCCTGGTTCTTGCCGTTGCACCTGGAGGATTGCCCCTGCTCTCCCAGGGCCCACAACAGTGACCCCCCGGCCAGGAGCCCAGTACCCCCCCCAGCTGTTGTTTTTAATTGTTTCCACTATGAGTATATATAGACATTACCATATACCCTGGGCATATGCCCTGTATAACTCCCTGTCAACCATATATATCCTGTCAATAACATCCCATATCAGTATTCCTCCGCTGCCATTGTTGAACCACTTTGTGATCCAAAACTAAGGGCTGAGGATTTTAGATCCTCCTGTCCTCTGTATGACAAAATCAATTCCCAGTCGTGGAAATGCACTCAAAGAAAACAGACGAAGATGTAAATAATCTGGGTGTGGAAAGGAAAAGGCTGTCTGATTTTTTCATTTATATATATATGCTTTATTTTAAAATTTGAAACATCTCCTTGTTAAATCAAAAAGGAAAAAACGCCACTAAAAGGCAAGACAAACTTGGAAAAGAATTCACAGTGGACAGTATCAAAGATTTATTATTCTTAAAAAGTAACTATCCTTTACAAATCAATTCCAAATTTTAAAACCTAAGTGTGCCATTAAGCAAAGAAGAAGCCCAGCCATTTTCACAAGAGAAGCCACAGAAACAGCCTGTGAGTGTACGGGAAGAAATGTGCAGCCTCCCTAGGGAGCAAAGCAAAGCAAGTCTTACCAGGAACTGCCCATTGTATTTTACCTCCTAGGTTCATGGCAGGTGGAAAGAACGATGCAGGCCCTGTGGTGGGGCACAAGGAGCCAAGACTACCTTCTAGAGGGACCGAAGGCGACCGCCTTTGCACCAGGCTCCTGCCTGTGTGCTTTCCAGGTCTTCACTCATTGTAACCCCTCTGACAACCCGCAGATCCTCTTGCCCATCCGTTTTATTTTTAATTTTATTTTTAAAAATTTCTCTCCCCTTTCCCACCCCACCCCCAAAGTTGTCTGTTCTCTGTGTCTATTTTTGCTGAGTGTTCTTCTTTGTCCGCTTCTGTTGTTGTCAGCGGCATGGGAATCTGTTTCTTTTTGTTGCGTCATCTTGTTGTGTCAGCTCTCCGTGTGTGCGGCGCCATTCCCGGGCAGGCTGCACTTTCTTTCGTGCTGGGCAGCTCTCCTTGAGGGGTGCGCTCCTTGCGTGTGGGGCTCCCCTACGTGGGGGACACCCCTGTGTGGCAGGGCACTCCTTGTGCGCATCAGCAGTGTGCATGGGTCAGCTCCACACGGGTCAAGGAGGCCCAGGTTTTGAACCGCGGACCTCTCATGTGGTAGGCAGACGCCCTAACCACTGGGCCAAGTCCGCTTCCCATGTCCATCCGTTTTATACACGAGGGAAGCCACAGTAAAGGGGGCAGCTGGGATGGCACGCCCAACCTGTCCGGCCCTGCGTCCGCCACTCTGTGCCCATT
Source organism: Dasypus novemcinctus (assembly GCF_030445035.2). NCBI lineage: Eukaryota > Metazoa > Chordata > Mammalia > Cingulata > Dasypodidae > Dasypus > Dasypus novemcinctus. Next base: position 204,833,424 of record NC_080673.1, read on the forward strand.
CCTACGCTCGCTCTGCTGCATCTCCAGGTCCACCGCACACGGAGCTGGTCTCGGCAACTCCGCTCCCAGGAAGCGGTGCGTGCACAAGGTGCAGGCGTGTGAATGGCCCCTGGGGCAGAAAAGAATCAACCTCCAGGCAGCTCAGCAAGTCTGGGAAACCTGTAGACTCACGGTGTGAGCCTGCCCCATTGCTGATAGGAGAGGGGCGCACGTGCGCATGCCCACGGAGGAAGTGGGCGATCGGAAGGGTGAGCGCTGAAGTGCTAACTTAACCATCGGGAAGGCGAAGTGACATGCCGAGGCCGCCTGGGCAATGGAGGCCACCGCGGGGGGGGGCGAGGGCAGGGGTCTGGGAGGGCACGTGGAGATGCCCGTCGCTGCCAGAGCTCTGCTTCCTGTGCCGGATGCTTCGAACACGACATGAACCGAGGGAGACAGTGAAGTCACTTCTGTACCCTCATGGCCCCAAAATAAAATCCCACTAGTGGTTATTTCTGAGTGTGGGATTATAAGCCATTTTCATGTTCTTTTTTTTTTTTTTAATTATTTATTTATTTTTTAAAATTACATTATGAAAAATATGAGGTCCCATTCAACCCCACCGCCCCCAGCCCCCACTCCCCCCACAGCAACACTCTCTCCCATCATCATGGCACATCCATTGCACCTGGTAAGTTCATCTCTGAGCATCACTGCACCCCATAGTCAATGGTCCACATCATAGCCCAGACTCTCTCACGTTCCATCCAGTGGGCCCTGGGGGGATCTATAATGTCCCGTAATTGTCCGTGAAGCACTATCCAGGACAACTCCACGTCCCGAAAACGCCTCCACATCTCATCTCTTCCTCCCGTTCCCCACACCCAGCAGCCACCATGGCTACCGTTCCCACACCCATTCCACATTTTCTCTGTGGACATTGGATTGGTTGTGTCCATTGCACATCTATGTCAAGTGAGGGCTTAGATTCCATATGGGTACTGGATGAACTCCTCCCGCTTCCAGTTGTAGACACTCTACGCTCCGTGTTGTGGTGGTTGACCTTCTTCAACTCCATGTTAGCTGAGTGGAGTAAGTCCAATAAATCAAAGTGTAGGAGCTGAAGTCTGTTGAGGCTCTGGGCCTGGGTGTCATATTATCAGTCCAGAGATTCAAATCCCCTACATATATCTTAAACCCAGCACCAACTACAATTCCAATAAAGTAGCATGCAAGTCTTGTGAAAAGAGATCCCCTCTGAGTCCAATTCCATCACGCAGAAACACCAGCTCCAAAGAAGGGCCATCTGTCATGGCAGTGAACCCCTTCTGCCATGACCATAGAACCCGTGGGTCTCTTTATCCCTCAAAAGAACCAATACCTGGGGTTGTATCTACCTTATCTGTCTCTTAGACTCTGTTCAGTTGTACATAGGGGTATTCCTTCTGACAACCTCCAGACTCTTTTTTAGAGACTCACAGCCTTATAATCTCATTTCTCCTTTCCATTTCCCCCTTACATTAGGTCAAACCGCTTCCCGAAGTCATGTTATTATATGTAGACAGGTATATTCTGCTGTTCCACATTGGATCTTTAATTCAAGGTCATTTTCTAGTTGCTTCTTCAGCTGGTATGTGGTAGTGATCCCTCGGTGCCAGGGAGGCTCATCCCCGGGTGTCATGTCCCACGCTGGGGGGAATGCATCGCATCTACACGCTGAGTTTGGCTGTGAGAGTGGCCACATTTGAATAACATGAAGGCTGTCAGGAGGAAACCCCCAGGCACAATGCTACTCTAGGCCTTGTTCTTATTGCAGGTGTATAGGCTCAAAAGTGTAACCATTAGTATCATGAGCCCACTGTTGGGCCCTCCTTCCTTCCTGGTTCTTGCCGTTGCACCTGGAGGATTGCCGCTGCTCTCCCAGGGCCCACAACATTGACCCCCCAGCCAGGAGCCCAGTACCCCCCCAGCTGTTGTTTTTGTTTCCACTATGAGTATATATAGACATTACCATATACCCTGGGCATATGCCCTGTATAACTCCCTGTCAACCATATATATCCTGTCAATAACATCCCATATCAGTATTCCTCCGCTGCCATTGTTGAACCACTTTGTGATCCAAAACTTCCCGTAAAGTGAATCCCAACATAATGTCAGCTTCAGAAAAGTCTTAGATCACTGAAATTCATATATACAATATACAGTATTGCGGCGGCTTGCTCAGTCGGTAGAGGTGGGGTCTGGCTGCGGACGAGGGGTCGGTCCAGCTCTGGACGAGGGGTCGGTCCCGCTCAGGACGAGGGGTCGGTCCCACTTGGGACGAGGGGTCGGTCCGGCAGCAGACGAGGGATCGGTCTCACAAGGGGTTGCGCGGTTCGGCTGACGGGGTCGCCCGGCGAAGCCGGCGACGAAGGGGTCGCCCGGAGAAGCAGGCGACGAACTGGGGACAAGGGAGGCCAGGCCCTTGTCGGGGGCTCTCAGGACTGGAGGGCGCACAGCAGAAGAACTACCGCGGAGACAAGGTAAACACGCAAGTCCACTTTACTGAGGGAGAGGCAACAGTTTTATAGGGGCTGGGGAAGGCTGATTGGTCGAAGCCACACCCTGTTCTGATTGGTTGCCGGCGAAAGGTCAGTGGGCGGTACTGGACGGGGGAGGGGTGGTGGTTAGGGATTGGCTGTCGCTGTTGCTGGGGGAAGGGGCAGGGTTTAGGGATTGGTGGCTGCTGTTGCTGGGGTGGAGGGCAGACTGGATTTTTCCGCCCACGCCTGGCTGTTGCTGCTGTCGGGGGAGGGGAAAAGGGCGGGCTGGATTTTTCCGCCCATACCTGGCTGTTGCTGCTGTCGGGGGAGGGGAAAAGGGCGGGCTGGATTTTTCCGCCCACACCTGGCTGTTGCTGCTGTCGGGGGAGGGGAAAAGGGCAGACTGGAATTTTCTGCCCTGCGCCTGCGCAGGGAGAAGGAAGAAGAAGGGTGCCGCCCCACAAGGCATCGGGTGGCGCCATCTGGGAGGAGGGGCGGCTGCGGAAGCATGGCTGCCGAGAAGGGGAGACCCGAGGGCACTCTGCGCCCATGCCGAGCTTCCTTCAGGGGTGGCGGTGAGTCCGACCAGCCACCCTATTATGGGGGCAGCGGAATTAGGCCTACCGCGGCCGCTCCCCTGCCAGGCCAGCAAACCACACTTCAGCCCGAGGGGTCCCGCACAGTATTTCCCCAGATCCACCATAAAACCTTTTCCCTTGCACAGCAATAATCTTTTAACTTATTCATATCATATTTCCTGAAACTGATGTACAGATTCCAACACTATAGTTTTCAAACAAGGTGACATTTGTGCTTACTATGTGGTCCATATTTTAGGCTGTACAGTTTTCTAAATTTTTTAGTTATCCTATGTTTTGTTTTATGGTTTTCATTATTAGTCTGTCGTCCCCTATATGTTTTTGGTGTAATATTAGCTGTTTTATATTCATCCTCGTGTACTCTCACATAACTCCTCTTTGCCCCCTTATTTACCTTTGTTCCATCCATTCCACATCCATTTTCCCCTCCCCTTAGGGCCCACAACGCCTGCCAATCTAATACCCTGGGAGCCGTCCTTTCTCACGAGAGATACAGTTCTCTCTATTCGACGGCATTAGTCTTCCCCAGGATATGGGTCCACCCCACCCAATGGTAGAACCCACCTTGGCAAAATGAGCCTTCAGCTATTCCCTCCGGAGTCTGTCACGCATCAGACCATACCCCCTGAGCGTCCTAACCAGGTAACCCTCCTTATACTTTGATACGTTTTACTCAACATTTAGTTCTCAACGAACTTCTGACACTCTCCCATATTCGTATGTTGCCCCTCCCTCCCACCTATTTCTTGGACAATATTACCCCTCTTCCCATCCCCAGCCCCCCTCAAACCCAGAAAACCCCACCCAAAGGTAACCCCTTGCCCCCATTTTGTCCCTTCTTTGTGCTCATACTTACCGCCAGCTCATCACAGATTCCACCCCTGCAGACATTAACTCACATCCTTCCTCCACCCCCCGATTTCCTGTAAGCCACTTTTCCAGACTCTAGCTCTCTGAGGCAGTTAACTTATTTCATATCATTGAGGTCATATAGTATTTGTCCTTCAATGCCTGGGTTGCTTCACTCAGATTCTCAAGGTTCATCCATGTTATCACGTGCGATTGTAGTGTATTGGTTCTTACAGCTGAGTAGTATTCCATTGTGTGTATATACCACATTTTATTGATCCACTCATCTGTTGATGGACATTTGGATTGATTCCAACTTTTGGCGATAGTGAACAATGCTGCTATGAACATTGGTGTACATATATCGGTTTGTGTCCTTGTTTTCAGATCTGATGGGTATATACCCAGCAGTGGTATTGCTGGGTCATATGGCAAATCTATGGATAATTTTTTGAGAAACCGCCAAACTGTCCTCCAGAATGGTTGGATCCTTCTGCATTCCCACCAGCAATGGATGAGTGTTCCCCTTTCTTCACATCCTCTCCAGCATTTGTATTCTACTGTTTTTTTCATGGCTGCCAATCTTATGGGAGTAAGATGGTATCTCATTGTAGTTTTGATTTGCATTTCCCTGATAGCTAGAGATTTGGAGCATTTTTTCATGTGCTTTTTAGCCATTTGTATTTCTTCTTTGGAGAAGTGTCTGTTTAATTCTTTTTCCCATTTTTTAAATGGGTTGTTTATCTTTTTGTTTTCAAGATATATGAGTTCTTTATATATGGAAGTTATAAGTCTCTTATCAGATATATGGTTGCCAAATATTTTCTCCCATTGTGTGGGTTCCCTTTTTACTTTCTTGACAAACTCCTTTGAGGTGCAGAAGGCTTTAATTCTGAGGTAGTCCCATTTATCTATTTGTTCTTTTGCTGCTCGTGCTTTTGGTGTGATATTCATGAAGCCATTTCCTATTACAAGGTCCTGTAGATGTTTCCCTACACTGCTTTCTAAGGTCTTTATGGTCTTGGCTCTTATATTTAGGTCTTTGATCCATCTTGAGTTGATCTTTGTATAAGGTGTGAGATGGTAATCCTCTTTCATTCTTCTACATATGGCTATCCAGTTCTCCAGGCACCATTTGTTGAATAGGCCATTCTCTCCCAGTTGAGAGGGTTTGGTGGCTTTATCGAATATTATATGGCTATATACATGACGTTCTATATCTGAACTTTCAATTCGATTCCATTGGTCTGTGTGTCTCTCCTTATGCCAGTACCATGCTGTTTTCACTACTGTAGCTTTGTAGTATGTTTTGAAGTCAGGAAGTGTGATTCCTCCTATTTCGTTTTTCTTTTTCAATATGTCTTTGGCTATTCGGGGCCTCTTTCTATTCCAAATAAATTTCATAGTTAGTTTTTCCAGTTCCTTAAAGAAGGCTGTGTTGATTTTTATTGGGATTGCATTGAATGTGTAGATCAGTTTTGGTAGGATAGACATCTTAATAATATTCAGTCTTCCTATCCATGAACAGGGAATAGTCTTCCATTTATTTAGGTCCTCTTTGATTTCCTTGAACAATCTTGTATAGTTCTCGATGTATAAGTTTTTTTTACCTCTTTAGTTAAATTTATTCCTAAGTATTTGATTTTTTTATTTACTATTGTGAATGGTATTTGTTTCTTGATTTCCTCCTGATCTTGCTCATTATTGGTGTACAGAAATGCTACTGATTTTTGCGCATTGATCTTATAACCTGCGACTTTGCTAAACTCATTTATGAGTTCTAGGAGCTTTGCTGTAGATCTCTCAGGGTTTTCTATATATAGGATCATGTCATCTGCAAATAATGAAATTTTGACTTCTTCCCTTCCAATTTGAATGCGTTTTATATCTGGTTCTTGTCTCAGTGCTCGAGCAAGTACTTCCAAGACAATGTTAAATAGGAGCGGAGACAATGGGCATCCTTGTCTTGTTCCTGAGTTTAGAGGGAAGGATTTCAGGATTTCGCCATTGTAAACAATGTTGGCTTTAGGTTTTTCATATATACTCTTTATCATGTTCAAAAAGTTTCCTTGTATTCCGATCTTTTGGAGTGTTTTTATCAGGAAGGGGTGCTGTATTTTGTCAAATGCCTTTTCTGCATCTATAGATATAATCATGTGGTTTTTTTCTCTCAATCTGTTTATATGGTGTATTACATTGATTGATTTTCTTATGTTGAACCATCCTTGCATACCTGGAATAAATCCCACTTGGTCATGGTGTATAATTTGTTTAATGTGTTGTTGAATACGATTAGCAAGTATTTTGTTAAGTATTTTTGCGTCTAGGTTCATTAGAGAAATTGGTCTGTAATTTTCCTTTCTTGTGGTGTCTTTGTTTGGCTTTGGTACTAGGGTAATGTTGGCATCATAGAAGGAATTAGGCAGTGTTCCTTCTGTTTCGATTTTTTGGAATAGTTTCAACAGGATTGGTGTTAGTTCTTTCCGGAATGTTTTGTAGAATTCACCTGTGAAGCCGTCTGGCCCTGGGCTCTTCTTAGTTGGGAGATTTTTAATGACTGATTCTATCTCTTTGCTTGTGATTGGTTTGTTAAGATCATCAATTTCTTCTTTCGTCAGTATGGGCTGCTTATGAGTTTCTAGGAATTTGTCCATTTCCTCTAAATTGTCATTTTTGTTGGAATATAGTTTTTCAAAGTATCCTCTTATGATAGTCTTTATTTCTGTGGGGTCAGTGGTGATATCACCTTTCTCATTTCTTATTTTGTGTATTTGCATCTTTTCTCTTTTTTTCTTTGTTAGTCTCGCTAAAGGTTTGTCAATTTTGTTGATCTTCTCAAAAAACCAGCTCTTGGTCTTGTTTATTTTTTCAAGTGCTTTCTTATTTTCTATTTCATTTAGTTCTGCTCTTATCTTTGTTATTTCCTTCCTTCTTCTTGCTGTTGGGTTACTTTGTTGTTGTTTTTCTAATTCCGTCAAAAGTGCAGTTAGTTCTCCAATTTTTGCTCTTTCTTCTTTTTTGATATATGAATTTATGGCTATAAATTTCCCTCTCAGTACTGCTTTTGCTGCATCCCATAAATTTTGGTATGTTGTGTTATCATTATCATTTGTTTCAAGGTAGTCATTGATTTCTTTTGAGATTTCCTCTTTGACCCACTGTTTTTCTAAGAGTGTGCTGTTTAATTTCCAAATTGTCGTGTGGAGTCTGGGTCTCTGTCCCTTGCAAATTTCCAGCTTCACTCCACTGTGGTCAGAGATATTGTTTTGTATGATTTCGATCTTTCTGAATTCATTAAGCCTTTCTTTGTGGCCTAGCATATGGTCAATCTTGGAGAATGTTCCATGTGCGCTTGAGAAAAATGTATATCCTGCTGTGTTTGGGTGTAATGATCTATATATGTCTATTAGATCCAGCTCTTCTAATATACTGTTCAAATGTTTTGTTTCTTTAGTGATTCTCTTTTGAGATGTTCTGTCCAGAGTTGATAGTGGTGTATTAAAATCCCCCACTATAATTGTAGATGCATCTATTCTTTCACTTAGTTTTTCCAGCGTTTGCCTCACATATTTAGAGGCGCCCTTGTTAGGAGCATAAATATTTATGATTGTTCGATCTTCTTGACAGATTGTCCCTTTCACTAAAATATAGTATCCTTCTTTGTCTCTCACAATTGTTTCGCATTTAAAGTCTATTTTGTCTGATATTAATATAGCTACTCCTGCCTTTTTTTGGTTGTTGTTTGCTTGTATGATTGTTTTCCAGCCATTCACTTTCAACCTCCATGAGTCTCTGGGTCTAAGATGTGTCTCTTGTAGGCAGCATATAGATGGGTCGTATTTCCTTATCCAGTGTCCCAGTCTGAATCTTTTGATAGGTGAGTTTAATCCATTGACATCCAGTGTTATTACGTTTACAGAGTTATTTATGGTAGCCATATTTTGGTTGGATTTGTGCTTGTTATATTTTGTTTGTATTATTTTATTTTCCCCTTCTATTTTTGTCTTTCTTGTTGCTTTTACACTCTCCTCCATCTCTGACTGTCCTGTTTTTTCCTTTCTTCCTGCAGAACTCCCTTTAGAATTTCTTGAAGGGGAGGTTTCTTGTTGATATACTCTTTCAGTTTCTGTTTATCTGTGAATATTTTGAACTCTCCATCATTTTTGAATGCTAGTTTAGCTGGATAGAGTATTCTTGGTTGGAAATTTTTTTCCTTTAGTACCTTGACTATATCATACCACTGCCTTCTTGCCTCCATCGTTTCAGATGAGAAATCTGCACTTAATCTTATGGAGTTTCCCTTGTATGTGATGGTTTTCTTTTCTCTTGCTGCTTTTAGAATTTTTTGTCTTGAGCATTGGATAATTTGACAAGTATATGTCTTGGGGTGGGCCTGTTGGGGTTTATGACCAGTGGAGTGCGCTGTGCTTCTTGGATATGTACATCTGTCTCTTTCAGTAGATTTGGGAAGTTTTCATTCATTATTTCCTGCAACACTCCTTCTGACCCCTTTCCCTTCTCTTCTCCTTCTGGAATGCCTATAATACGTATGTTTGAGCGTTTTGCGTTATCATTCAGGTCCCTAAGTCCTATCTGGATTTTTTCTACCTTTTTATTGACCACTTGTACTATCTGTTTGATTTCCAATGCACTGTCTTCCACATCACTAATTCTCTGCTCTGCCTCTTCTAGTCTGCTGATATTTGCTGCAAGTGTATTTTTGATTTCTTGAATTGTGGTGTTCATTTCCATCATATCTGTTATTTTTTTGCGCATGTCTGCAATTTCCCCTCCAAGTGTTGTCTTCATGCTGTTAACCTCTTTCATTACTTCATCAAATTTGTCGGTGATAAATGTTCTGAGATCTTTCATTGCTTGTGCGAAGTCCTGCCCCCCTTCCTGATTGGATTCAGCCATGTTTTCCTGATTACTGGTTTGGTTTGTAGATTTTTGTTGCTGTCTTGTCAACATTTTTTCTTGACGGGTTTAATCAGTTCCTTAGCTTCTTTGTCTAGTCTTGGAGATTAATTAGCTGTTGTTTTTGCGTAAGTGTTATATCTTCTCTTTGTCACTTTGTTCTTCTTATTCCAATTTCTTATTGCTAGTTAAGCTCACTTTAAAGGAAAGTATTAGTGCTGGGGAAAGGCAATTGTGTAAGGGAGGAAAAAGTGTGAAGTAGTATTGGTGATATATGTTAACAAAGCAACAATATGAGTTCTGGGAGGATGGAGGTTAGATCATGTAAATTGTGTAGAGTTATAGTAGTAGGAAAGTACCTATAATGAGGTAGACGACTGAATATGGGAGGAATGTGGTACGTACTAAGAGGCTATTGTTTTCGTGAGAGAGGGAAAGAGAAAAGAAAGGTAATAGTTTCAGGGACGAATACCAGATGGAAAACTAAACAAAGGTATTAGAAATTAAGAGTTAGACACTTTGTGGATCAAAGAAAGGGAGATGGAATATAGGAGAGATAGAAGATGGTGGAGGATATCAAGTTGTAGGGGAAAGGGGATAGTGTAGATAGGTTAAATCTATTCACAGAGAAATGAGGCAGTGGAGGGTGAGGAAACCCAGCAAATGTGAGGTATTTCCTGTAGGACCTATTGTACTGTTAAGATAAAATAGTATAAGAAGAATAATGGGGACAGGAAAGAGAGGATTAAAAAACAACAACAACAACAACAAAAATAAAATAAAATAAAATTTAAAAAAACAAAAAACAAAAAACCAAAAAACAAAGAACAGAACCCCGCCGCCAGGCTCGGCTGGGCTCGGCTGGGCTCGGCTGGGCTCCGGTCCCCCGCCCTCCGCGGCTCGGCTGGGTTCGGCTGGGCTCGGCTTTCCCGCCTGCCGCCCGCTGTGGCGCAGCGCGGCTCGGCTCTCCCGCCCGGCGCGGCGCGGCTGGGCTCGGCCAAGCTCATCTGGGCTCAGCTCCCTCGCCCGCCGCGGCTCGGCTGGGCTCGGCTGGGCCCGGCTGGGCTCGGCTTCCCTGCCCGCCACCCGCCGCGGCGCAGCGTGACTCGGCTCTCCCGCTTGCCGCCCTCCGCGGCGCGGCTGGGCTCGACTGAGCTCGGCTGGGCTCGGCCCCCTCGCCCTCCGCGGCTCAGCTGGGCTCGGCTGGGCTTGGCTTCCCTGCCCGCCGCCCGCCGCGGCACGGCTAGGCTTGGCTGGGCTCGGCTCCCTTGCCCGCCGCCCGCCGGGGCACAGCACGGCTCGGCTCTCCCGCCCGCCGCCCGCCGCGGCACAGCGCGGCTCGGCTCTCCCACCCGCCGCCCACCGTGGCGTGGCTCAGATCCCCCGCCCGCTGCCCACCGCGGCCCAGCTAGGCTACCCTGGCCGCCGCCCGCCGGGGCTTGGCGCGGTGCGGTCACCCCTCGGGCTGAAGCGTGGTTTGCTGGCCTGGCGGGGGAGCGGCCGCGGTAGGCCAAGCCGCTGCCCCCATAATAGGGTGGCTGGTCGAACTCACCGCCACCCCTGAAGGAAGCTCGGCATGGGCGCAGAGTGCCCTCGGGTCTCCCCTTCTCGGCAGCCATGCTTCCGCAGCCGCCCCTCCTCCCAGATGGCGCCACCCGATGCCTTGTGGGGCGGCACCCTTCTTCTTCCTTCTCCCTGCGCAGGCGCAGGGCAGAAAATTCCAGTCTGCCCTTTTCCCCTCCCCCAACAGCAGCAACAGCCAGGCGTGGGCGGAAAAATCCAGCCCGCCCTTTTCCCCTCCCCCGACAGCAGCAACAGCCAGGTGTGGGCGGAAAAATCCAGCCCGCCCTTTTCCCCTCCCCCGACAGCAGCAACAGCCAGGCGTGGGTGGAAAAATCCAGCCCGCCCTTTTCCCTTCCCCCGACAGCAGCAACAGCCAGGTGTGGGCGGGAAACTCAAGTCTGCCCTCCACCCCAGCAACAGCAGCCACCAATCCCTAAACCCTGCCCCTTCCCCCAGCAACAGCGACAGTCAATCCCTAACCACCACCCCTCCCCCGTCCAGTACCGCCCACTGACCTTTCGCCGGCAACCAATCAGAACAGGGCGTGGCTTCAACCAATCAGCCTTCCCCAGCCCCTATAAAACTGTTGCCTCTCCCTCAGTAAAGTGGACTTGCGTGTTTACCTTGTCTCCGCGGTAGTTCTTCTGCCGTGCGCCCTCCAGTCCTGAGAGCCCCCGACAAGGGCCTGGCCTCCCTTGTCCCCAGTTCGTCGCCTGCTTCTCCGGGCGACCCCTTCGTCGCCTGCTTCTCCGGGCGACCCCTTCGTCGCCGGCTTCTCCGGGCGACCCCTTCGTTGCCGGCTTCGCCGAGCGACCCCGTCAGCCGAACCGCGCAACCCCTTGTGAGACCGATCCCTCGTCTGCTGCCGGACCGACCCCTCGTCCCAAGTGGGACCGACCCTTCGTCCCAAGCGGGACTGACCCCTCGTCCAGAGCTGGACCGACCCCTCGTCCGCAGCCAGACCCCACCTCTACCGACCGAGCAAACCGTCGCAGCGCGGTGCTAGCTGCCTCGGCTCTGCCTACCCAAGGAGGGAATCCTCCACACGTAGCTGGGATCTCCATGTATATTTCACAGATGGATCCTCTCTGTTACCTTCCCTCCAAATCGATGTCCAAACACCTTGGGACCAGGAAAAATCCCGAAACAGCCCGGTCCCAAAGAGTCTCCGATGCCTCCCAGCTGATTCCCTCCAGGAGCTAGTAACCGGGAAGTTCACTCAGCCGCCATCTTGCCTCCTCCGCAGTAAATCTTCATGTTCTTTTTTTGCACTTTTCTACACCGCCCAAACAGTACGTAATAGCAATGCATTTGCTTTCTAGCCCAGAAAGAGTGCAGAAAGTGATTATTTTCTTCCAATTACTCACATTTTGACTGTGCGGGATTTTCAAACATTTTTCAACCTTTTTCAACCTTACCTTGACTTAAACACTGTTTCTACGGGGTCACCTCTGCACTTGACCCCAGCCTGCTCAGGCCCGGGCATTAGGCTCTGGACAGAGCAGTGTGAGCAGGCGCAGCCCTGCCCTAAGGAAGCTTGTGGCTGAGGGTGATGAGCTGAGTGCTATGGGGAGGACAGAGGCGCCAAGCGGCAGGGAGCAGGACTTAAACACCCCCTCTGGCTCAGACTGTACTTTCATTTCACTGTGCTGATTAACAGGTCTCTTCATCCTTTAGGATTGTAATGTGTACCAGCTCCCATAATTTGGGAATGAAGGCATTTCCACCAGGGGGCTATGAAAATGCACGTGGGGCAGTGAGCTCAGTGGTCAGGTGTGGCAAAGCAGTCCTGCATTCAAAACCCCTGGCCTCTTCGACGATGGCAGTCAGATGCTACGTAGGTCCAGCCTCTGTGTTCTGGAGGCAGATAACTGATTTTCTAGGTTTCACGGGTCCAGAGACGGAAAGGAATTTTGCCCTGTGACAGACCAGGGCTGTCCTTGATTTTGATGAGATTTGGTACGCAGAGCTGCTACTGGAATGACTGAAGGCATCTGGGATGGGGTGACTGTGTTTGCGTGTGGGCAGAACCTGTCTTCTGGGGCCACAGGGTGGACTGTATTATGTGGCCCAATTTAGCCACATTCACCTTCATCCACGTCCCTGTGGGGTGACAGCATGTAGACGAGGCCTTTGAAGATGTTATTTTTAGTTAAGGCGTGGCCCAGGACCCAGCGTGGGTTTTAACCCGCTTTGTTGGGGGCCGTATGAAGAGCCAGGAGCAGCGAGGCAGCGAGGAGCCTGCACGAGGAAGGGGAGGACGTCGCCATGTGCCGGGAAGCGGAGTGAAAGCCGGGGAGCGCCCAGTGTGGTGCGGGCCAGCCCGGACGCCGCGGAGCCTGGAGGAGGCCAGGCTGGTCGCCCCAAAGCCGCGAGACGGCACGTTCCCACGGTTTACGCCAAGACCAGGTGGCCGTGATGGTGGGTGCGGCTCGGGCAGACGAAGACAGATGCTGAGGCAACGACCCTGTTTTCCCAGACTCGGCTGCTTGCAGGGACAGCTCCTAAGACCTGCAGAGGGGGAACCGAGGACTACGGCCCCGAGACCGGACAATAAACCAAAGCCCCCGATGACAAGAGGACAAGATGTGACAACACAGGCACGCAGATGGGGCTGGGGCCCCCTGGCTCGTTCACTCATGAAACAGAGGGGGCCTGGTGCCCACCCAGGGAGGGTGACACGGGGCGGGGGGCACACCGTGCAAGAGTGTAACTGAGGCTGGGGTCAGGAGGGGCCCGAAGCCACCTAGAAGGGCCTGATGGGGTGGGGGCACCGTGCGGGCTCTAAGGCTGGGGTCAGGAGGGGCCCGGTGCCCACCCAGGGGGCTGGCGTGGGTGGGGGGCATGGGTAGGGGGGCACCGTGCGGGCTCTAAGGCTGAGGTTAAGGAGGGGCCTGAAGCCACCTAGAAGGGCCTGATGGGGTGGGGGCACCGTGCGGGGCTCTAGGGGAGTCCAGATGGGGCCAGCAGCACCAGTGTCCCAGGACTCGCTGGCCCGCCCCTCTTCTTTTCCGAAAAGCTCTGGGATCGAGGTAAAGTGGCCGCCTCCCCCAGCGGGTGACCGCGGCAGGGGCCGGCCCCTGTCCTGAACCTACACGAGGGGTCGTGAGGGGACCCGTGTGGCCACAGTTGCCCGCTGGCCAGGACGCACACTGCCCTGAGCTGGCAGAGGCCGCAGGGGGCCTGGGGACCCCCGGGCCCTGGCGAGGAGGGACGAGCCCCCCCTGGAGCAGGCGGCCGCAGAGGCAGTTTCAGTTTTGCACCCAGGACCGCCCACCCGACGTGCTGGGGATGGCTGTTTTTCCCTGTTCTCTCCGAAAGCAAGACGAGGACAGCACAACGGACACATCCTTACAACCAGGACGGGGCGTTCGGGCTACGGAAGCCACCGACCCCGGGCACGGGGTCTCTGGCTGGGGTCGCTGCCTGATTTACAGGACTGGCGGCACGCGCAGCTCCCTGCCGGGGCCGGGGGCACGAGGGGGCCTGCACAGCTGCACTCGCCAGGGGCGTCCACACTCGCCAGGGGCATCTACACATGCTAGGAGCCTGCACACACTAGGGGGCCGCACACGCTAGGGGGTCCGCACACACTAGGGCGTCCGCACTCGCTAGGGGCGTCCACACACGCTAGGGGCATCCGCACACACTAGGGGGCTGCACACACTAGGGGTCCGCACATGCTAGGGGCACCCATGAATGCTAGTGGCGCCCGCACACGCTAGGGGGCTGCACACATAGGGGTCTGCACACGCTAGGGGCACCCACGTATGCTAGCGGCGCCCGCACACGCTAGGGGGCTGCACACACTAGGGGTCCGCACACACTAGGGGCACCCACGTATGCTAGCGGCGCCCGCACACGTTAGGGGCATCCGCACATGCTAGGGGGCTGCACACAGTAGGGGTCCGCACACGCTAGGGGCACCCATGTATGCTAGCGGCGCCCGCACACGCTAGGGGCACCCATGTATGCTAGCGGCGCCCGCACACGCTAGGGGGCTGCACACACCAGGGGTCCGCACACGCTAGGGGCACCCATGAATGCTAGTGGCGCCCGCACACGCTAGGGGGCTGCACACATAGGGGTCTGCACACGCTAGGGGCACCCACGTATGCTAGCGGCGCCCGCACACGCTAGGGGGCTGCACACACTAGGGGTCCGCACACACTAGGGGCACCCACGTATGCTAGCGGCGCCCGCACACGTTAGGGGCATCCGCACATGCTAGGGGGCTGCACACAGTAGGGGTCCGCACACGCTAGGGGCACCCATGTATGCTAGCGGCGCCCGCACACGCTAGGGGCACCCATGTATGCTAGCGGCGCCCGCACACGCTAGGGGGCTGCACACACCAGGGGTCCGCACACGCTAGGGGCACCCATGTATGCTAGCGGCGCCCGCACACGCTAGGGGGCTGCACACAGTAGGGGTCCGCACACGCTAGGGGCACCCATGTATGCTAGCGGCGCCCGCACACGCTAGGGGGCTGCACACAGTAGGGGTCCGCACACGCTAGGGGCACCCATGAATGCTAGCGGCGCCCGCACACGCTAGGGGGCTGCACACACCAGGGGTCCGCACACGCTAGGGGCACCCATGTATGCTAGCGGCGTCCGCACACGCTAGGGGGCTGCACACAGTAGGGGTCCGCACACGCTAGGGGCACCCATGTATGCTAGCGGCGCCCGCACACGCTAGGGGCACCCATGTATGCTAGCGGCGCCCGCACACGCTAGGGGGCTGCACACACCAGGGGTCCGCACACGCTAGGGGCACCCATGTATGCTAGCGGCGCCCGCACACGCTAGGGGGCTGCACACAGTAGGGGTCCGCACACGCTAGGGGCACCCATGTATGCTAGCGGCGCCCGCACACGCTAGGGGCACCCATGTATGCTAGCGGCGCCCGCACACGCTAGGGGGCTGCACACACCAGGGGTCCGCACACGCTAGGGGCACCCATGTATGCTAGCGGTGCCCGCACACGCTAGGGGGCTGCACACAGTAGGGGTCCGCACACGCTAGGGGCACCCATGTATGCTAGCGGCGCCCGCACACGCTAGGGGGCTGCACACAGTAGGGGTCCGCACACGCTAGGGGCACCCACGTATGCTAGCGGCACCCGCACACGCTAGGGGGCTGCACACACCAGGGGTCCGCACACGCTAGGGGCACCCATGTATGCTAGTGGCGCCCGCACACGCTAGGGGGCTGCACACAGTAGGGGTCCGCACACGCTAGGGGCACCCATGTATGCTAGTGGCGCCCGCACACGCTAGGGGGCTGCACACAGTAGGGGTCTGCACACACTAGGGGCACCCATGAATGCTAGCGGCGCCCGCACACGCTGGGGGGCCCGCTGAGAGCTTTGGTCAGACCCGAGAGCCTTCCTCGCGTGTCAAGTGGGGCTCGCAGAGCTGCCCGAGGCTCCTGGCACCCTGAGGGGGGCTCCCTGCTCTCCCCCCAGGCGGGGAGGCTGAGAGCCGAGTGACTTCCCAGCCGGGAGGGTCCGCCAAGACCCCTTGCCGCCGGGCCTTGCTGCCGCGCATCCTCTGGACTATTGTGAGGACTTGAAGAGCAGCCCTCGCTCCTCCCCCACCTCACCGGGCTGCGCGGGAGGCTGGGCGCCCGCGTGCTGGGCCCCGTGACGGGGGCACCCGAGGGGCTGGGGGGACGCACTCCACTGCTGGTGACCAAGGCCCCTCCGCCCTCTGGACGATGGCCAAGGAAAAACCGAAGCGAGGGCCTACGGTGAAGCCCGCACGAAGCCAAACCACCCACCGTGGCGCTGCCCACTGAGCAGGCTGGCCGGGCGGGGGTCCCGCGGCGACTCCACGGCCGCGCTCACTGGGCTCCGGGTCAGCGAGCCCGGGAGGGTCGAGGGTCAGTTTAAGTGCAGAGCCACCCACTGGGAAAGCGGAGGGCAGGGCGGGGCAAGGAGCTGGGCAGTTCACCTACTTAGGGGCAAATGCCTGAGCTCATCACGTAGGACATTATTCCACACGCGTTCTAGAAACCTGCACAAAATCATAAAAAAAAGGGAAAAACCAGAAAAGAAACCTGAACACGAGAAAATGATAAAACGGATATTTTTTTCTTAAAAGTCTTGCAATTCGTAATAGCAGTGGTCTGCAGCACCAATTAGTAAGATTATAAGCGAATTTAATTGCATGATAAAGTCAACCTCGAGTTAATAAAGGCTCAGACTGCCACCAGCGAGTCGTTAGGGAAGCAGGGCTTTGTAAAAATAGACCTCGGATGAATCAGAGAGCAAGTGGCTGGAAAACCGCTACACCAGAGCAGTCTCCTTTATATTGTGGATATGTCCAGCAGAAGCCTCGATTGTGTAAGTTTTCTCTTCGCACCGCAAATCACGCTGACCCCACATTCACCTGGTGGGCAAGCCCCCCAGCCCAGTGGACTTGTGGGGGGGGGGGGGCGCGATCCCACCAGGGAGTGGGGGTCGACACCCAGTTTAAGTGCAGAGCTGATCACTCCGAAAGCAGTGGGACGTTCCAGCGTCTTCTGGAACTTCTAGCATTGACGCGGACACTTCGGTCAGAAACCCCGCGAGGCGCGTGCCGGGGGCGCCGCTCACAGCTTTGGTTTCAGTCTCCCAATGTCGGGCTTGTCGGTGAATTCCTGCCACCATGGGGCTCTCTCCAGCACCTGGGGGCCCTGGAGGATGGCAGTCCAGAAGTTCTTGTGGAGCTACAAAATAAGTGAAAAAGCCCGTTCTCAGACGGCTGAGGGTGCCAAGACAACCGGCTCACGAGGTTTTGTTCCAAACACAGGAATTTATCTCCTGTCACTTAGAAAAATCGCAAGGTAATTTAATTCATGTAGACCTTTTTTTTTTTTTGTAAAATACAATGAGGAAAACAGTTACGAAGTACTGTAAAATATGATGGAAAGTTTCTCGCTCATCCCTTTCTTTGGAAATTACTGTAGCAGGCAGATATTCTGTTTCTTTCTTAAAGTGCAGGCACCACAGGACTCTGGCAAGCCTACCTTCTGGCTTGCTCTGGAATGTTCTTTTGTGCCTCTGTGTCTGCCGGCAGGCACGGTTGGGGGGCAGCCGAGTGGCACACGAAGTGGGAGGGGCTGGTCACGTGCCAGGCACGCGCTGCCCCCTCCCAGCCCTGGCCAGCGGGCAGCCTCTTCCAGGACGCTGTGTTCAGCCTAAGGCCCCGCGCTGGGACAGGGGGAGGGCGGCGAGGGCCCGGCATAGCTGAGCCTTCCTCCAGCCACCGAAAGCGTGAAGGCAACACCCGGGCGGAGGGACCAGGGCAGAGGGCCACATGCCACCGAAAGGACCGCAAGGCTGTGTGCACCTGGCCGGGGCCGTGGCCACTGCCCCTGCACCTGTTAAATGCACTGACCAACTCCTGCAACACTGCGCGGCTCCAAAGAGACGGCTCCAGGCCCTTCCTCCGCAGGCCGTAAATCGCGCCTACATCCCCTGGCTGGAGCTTTGGCTTCGGTTAACGCTTGTCTCAAATGCTCCATTTCAAATGAACCGTGTGCCTGGTAGCGCCTGCTGAAACCATCACGCCCTCGACACCTGGAGAGGCGCGCATCTGTGGCCGGTTCTGCCAGGGGTGCCTTGGCCGGCGCCAGCTGGGGCGGTGGGAGCCTGAGCTGGAATGCAGCCCCCTGCCCAGCCTGATGCCGTGTCCCCCCGCCTGCCACCTGGCTCGGGCTGTCTGCTGAGCGGGCGGCTTCTGCCCACGTGGCAGCGCTCTGGCCCCAGGCCCCAGGCCCCTGCCCGGGCCGACGTTTCCAGAGCGCCCAGGGCCCTGCGCTAGACAGGCCTCCCACCCCCTGGGGCAGCTGTGGTCGTGCTGCCTCACCCTCACGTGCCCTGCCCGCCACCTGCCCGGCCCCACTGTGGGCGAGGCAAGCCCCTCCAGGGAGCTTGTGCCCTCTGGGCTCCCCGACAGCCCCGACCGCCCCAGGTGACCACGCGGGCTCCCCTGACTTCCCTCCAAACCTCAGGGCAAGGGCTCAAGCCAGAGCCTGGCTCTGCCGCTGACCGCTGGGCAGCCACAGGCTGCTTTCAGGCTCCTCTAGATCTCAGGGCTCCCATTAGCCAAGTGAATTAGGAGGGTCTACACCGCCTGGTGCTCAGCAGAGCAGGCATGAGGATCTGCACGGTGTGGGGCTCGGGCGAGGTGGGAGAGTCTACACTGCTCGGGGCAACTGAGAGCTGTTGTGACGTCCACACGGTGTGGGAAATGGGAGAGCAGCGTGAGGGTCTACACTGTGTGAAGCTCAGATGAGCAGCTGGGAGGGTCTCTACCACCTGGGTTGCTGGAGAGCAGGCATGAGGGTCTCTACTGCCTGGGGCATGGGAGAGTACGTATGAGGGTCTACACGGCCAGGGACGAGGGAAAGCAGGTGTGCAGCCTATACTATGGGGGTCAAAGAAGAGCAGGCATGTAGGTCTACACTGCATGGGGCATGGAAAAGTGGGCACGAGGACCTACACTGTGCAGGTATCAGAAGAGCAGGTGTGCAGTCTACACAGCATGGGGTGCGAAGGTCTACACTGCCTGGGGTGAGGGAGAGCAGGTGTGTGGTCTATACCATAGAGGGACAGAGAAGAGCGAGCATGCAGGTCTATATTGCATGGGGTGTCGGAGAATGGGCACGAGGACCTACACCGTGCAGGGATCAGGAGAGCAGGTGTGTGGTCTACACAGCATTGGGGCGTGAGAGTCCACACTGCATGGGGCTTGGAGAGAGGAGTGTGTGGTCTACACCGCGTGGGCTCATGGGGAAGGCCGGACACCGTGCACGCAGCTCAAGGACAGCCTGGCTCCCTGGATGTGGCTTCCTCACCTTGCGGATTCGACGGGACCCCAGGAGGACTGGGGTGCCCGCCTCTCGTCCAGACCACCCGCCCCTGGCCCAGCCCCTGCCTCACAGTGCACCTCCCCGACCCTACAGAGGTGGGGGTGCCAGCCCCTCCTTAGACAAGCCCGTTGTGGCCTTCTAAAGGCAGGGTCTCCCCTGAGAGCAGAGCCCGAGGTGGCCCTGGCGTGCAGGGGCCAGCAGGTGTGACCTCGGCGCTGAAATGCCACACCCCGCCAGTAAAGCAGGCTCCTCCGGGCACGCTGCGAGGCTGCAGGGAGACACCGTGCAGGGCCAGCAAACGGTCAGGGCAGAGGGGGTGAACAGCAGGACAGGTGGTGGTGAGGGCCTGGGCAGCAGGTGCAAAGGCCCTGCGGCGCGGAGGAGCCGGCCTATCGGGAGAGCAGCATGGAGGCTGCGAGGCAGGCCGGGCAGGCGCAGGTCAGGGGCGAGCGCTGGCCGGCCCGGGAGGTGTCGGGGCTTGATTTCAAGTTGGGGGACGGTGGCTCACACAGAAGCAGCCCGGGCCGGCCTTGCTGCGTCAGAAGTCATTCTGGAGCCCAGGGAGCAAGAATGGCGATTGGGGAGCTCTGGGGAGCTGCCAGGAGGGGCAGGGGCAAGAGGAGGGGGCCGTGGGTGGGCCCAGAGGGACCGAGGCTGGGTGAAGCAAAGAGGGGAGCAAGGCAGGACACTGTCCCTTGAACCTAGGACATGGGGCGGTGGCGACGGCCTTGACCCATCGGGACAGGGAGGGTCAGGGAAGGGGCGGCGGGGACCCCAGGCTCTGACGCCTGCATTGGCCTCAGCCACACCTGCCCCGCACGAGCCCACCCGCGCGTCCTGGGGGATGGGGGCCCTCACCTCGCCGTCGGCTCTGCCAATCGCGGAGTCCAGGATGAAGTCTGGGGGGGCGAGCACGTCCACCAGGGCCACCGCATCGTCTTTCAGCTGTTTGAAAACAAAGCCCGGGCTCTTGGCAACGCGCAGACATCTCCATGGCGACCGGCGAGTGAGAGCACGTTTGTTGCTGCGACCCCCTAGCAACCGGTGGCCGGGGCGGCGCCCGCGGCCTTAGTCATGCCTTCCCCTCTGCTGGCCCGGGCTGCGGACCCCTGGGCCGCGCTGACCTCTTCACCACGCTGCCTCTCACTCGGGACGCGGCCGGCGTGCCAGCCAGGCAGGGGCTGCCCGTCAAAGCGACGGCTGCGCAGCTCGTCCATCAGCGGCCGGCTTCAGAAGCCCATCCCTAACCCCTGGCGTCATCTGGGTAAATTTTTGTTTTGAGGTCGGAAAATAGGTCCAGAAGCAGCGTCACGGGCAAGGCATTTAGGAGCACCTGCTAGAGGAATAACGAGAGCAAGGCTCTGCACTCCGCAGTAACTCTACGCCTCTCCCGTTCCCCGGTACAAACCATTCTTCAAGATGACAAACGGAATTTAGATGAGGAGGCTCCCGAGAATTGTCTTGAAATGCAGAAAGAAAAAATTTCTTAAAGGCGCATTCTCAATGTCCTGGCTGCCCTGACGACAACAACGGAAGTGGGAGCAGCTCTAAAGGCAGGCTAGGTGCCCGTGGGCTGCAGGACAGCAAGCCAGGGGGAAGGCAGCCAGCGAGCACCTGCTCCACGGGCCCGTGCCGGCGGCCACAGGTACAGGGCACGGGCGCCGCCGTGTTGGCTGGAGCCGGGAGGAGGGCAAGAGCTCCGAGTCTCCTTGGCTAGAGTGGGGGCAGCAAGGTTTCTGGGAAGGGCCAGAGCGGGAGGTGGCCGTCCTGCGGCCACGTGCATCCTCGCGGCCCCTGGGCTCTGCGGTAGTGGAGGAGGGCAGCCACAAATGACACACCGGGCGGCTTCTTCGCCGACCCCTGGTCTGGAGGTCCCGGATCTACCAGGAGGCAGACTGAAAGACAGGCGTGGAATGTGCTAGAACGCTGGCTGGCACACGGAACAGCATGGAACTACCACCTGCTCCAGCCGCAGGCCTCCGACGCCACAGTGCAGGGGGCGCTACCTGAGGGGGTATTTGAGAGCAAGGGGGGAAACTGCCGATTTTACAAGATATGTGGAGGCGCCGTGGCGCTGGGGAATGGGTAGAGGCTGGGAGAACGGGGAGGCGCCTGACAGAGAGGCCTAGATTGAAGAGGCCTCTTCAGAGGAAGAAGTCTGGACCTGAAAGCGCCTCCCATGAGGCCGCAGGAGGAAAAGAAGAACGTGTTCTTGGAAACCAGAGGAAAGATGATCCTGGTTACGACGCGGCAGAGGCCTCGGGGAAAGAGTGTCCTGATGTTGGCTGAAATTGGACCCTGTAGGTGATGAGCTTGGATATTCAGCCAAGGACACTTCCAACCAAGTGTGGGCGGCGCACCTGGCCCCTCCTTGCAGCTTTTAGTGAAACGAGAGCTAAGGGATACGCTAAGAGCCGAATCTCAAGCACAAAGAAAGCAGGAACTGATGATGATGATCTGAAAACTGCCGGCCAGACGGCATGCTCCGAGACAAGGGCCAGGAGCGGCTCCACCAGGGACTCCCCGAGCTTCCGGGAGGTGGGTGCCAAGAGAATGGGGCTCCCTGCGGAGCTTTAACGGAACGTGGAGCCGGCGAGCCGTGTCCGTGGAAGGCAGGTTGGAAAAGCAGTCAAGCAGGAAGGCCCTGTGGACGGCTCTCTTGCCTGAGGGTTTGGACTCGCTTGAGCTGCACGCAACGTTGACCCCACTTTTGCAGTATCTCTAAGAGCAGAAGCAGTGCCAGCCTGGACTGAACAGGACAGAGAGAGGACGGGTTGAAAGAACGACGTCAGGAGCAGACCCACGGGGGCTGAGGTCTGCACTGAAGGCACCACCCATGACCCTGTCGGAAAGGGCTGTTCCACCACCGCACTTGGAGGGGCAGGCCGTGCGCCCCGATGTTCAGGGAGCAAGGAGAACCTGGCCACCGCGCAAGCCCTCGGAAGGGGCGGGGCTCTGCGCCATCAGAGGACAAGACATCGTGCCACGGGGGACTCTGGAGCTACCGGGGTCTGCCCTGCTCGATTCCAGGCTTGGGTAGGACCTGGGACCCGTTTTCCAGCTTCTCCCTGCTGGGTTGGAGTGCCTAACCTATGCCTGCCCCACCCTTGTATACGGAAACGATCACCCAGGATCCACAGGCCCCACAGCGGGAGCGGGAGCGGACGTGCGCCCCAGGTCGCCATCTGTTTGATGAGCCTTTGTACTTAGCACTGTTATGAAACGACCTGGGGCCTTAGGGACGTTGTGATGGATGAACGTATTTTGCATATGGGAAGAACACAATTTTGTGGGGTTCAGAGGGATGGCTATGTAGGAGGATTATGTGCCCCCGAGAAAATCGTGCCCCTGTGGGGGTGAACCCCTTGTAAAGAGGCCCTTTCGAAGACACCGTTTGCAGTGAAGCTGTTGCCAACAGAACCAGGTTGCTTTTAATCCAGACTACTAGAGGGAATTCTTTATAAAAAGGATGAAATTCAAACACACAAGAGAAAGCCATGACCAGTTAGAAGCTAGCATCAAAGCGACCTGGTCAAGAAGGAAGACAGGCCACGTGTACGAGCGCATGCAGGAAAATCCAAGGACCAAGGGTCACTGGCCATCGGCCTGGAATGCCACGGACTCAGGGATAAAGTGCTGCCTGGCCAACGGCTCGAAACCGAGAGCCAGTGACCTCGCGGCTAAGCCGACCCACTGCACGGCATTCGCTTTGGCAGCTGGGAAGCGGAGACGCTCAGCCGCAGGAGCCACGCCTCTGATGCGCCACGTTTCAATGGCCAACGGCTACACGGGGCTCGGCCGCAAGCTGGACAGTGCAGACACACACTGGGCAGTGCGAACACAGACCGTCGTCTCTGTAGAAAGTTCTGCTGAAGAGAGCACTGCTAGGACATAGAGGAGAAGATTGGGACAACTGGACTTTTCTTGGTAATACAGGCCAAAGGACAGCATTAGCCAGTAAAATGTCACGAACTGAATTTAAGTTGGAAGCTGATTACCGTGTAAGAAGAAGGACTGCTGTGCTGTAAAACGTGGAGGGGGAGCTGAACGTGCACAGGTGCTAGGACATGCCCTAACAGCCAGCATTCTGCTGCAATTTTTGACATAAATGCATTTTCCTGCATTCCTGCTTCTGCTACGGGCTGAACGCACACGTGTGCTGAGCGAAGTGTACATCGCTCCACAGGGGACGGCAGCTTACCTGTGAACACAGGTCCAAGATTGCGCTGTCTACCATTTTACCTGCTTGCTCACCGGAAAAGTATCCACCTGGAAGGAGATTGTGAAGGCCTGGTGACACTGGGCACTGGTACCCCAAGTCCAAACCCCACAGACAGCAACACATCCAGGAAACGGGAGGCCGGGCTGCCACCTCGAAGGACCACGGCTGGCGCTGGGCAGGCTCTGAGGGGCCGTTTCCCACTTGGTTGTCAGAGCAGGTCCCGGGCACGTTCCAGGCCAGTGTAGGGAGGCAGAGGCAGGGACAGGGGCGGCCTCCAGGGGGGCAGGGAGGAAGGAAAGGCTCTGTGTCCCAAGCTCTGAGGGTTTCAGGAGGCCGGAGGTGCCTGGGGCTCACACCTGCAGGGGCTCTCACCTGCAGAGGCTCTCACCTGCAGAGGCTCACACCTGCAGGGACTCTCACCTGCAGAGGCTCACACCTGCATGGGTTTAACCTGCAGGGGCTCTCACTTGCAGGGGCTCTCACCCTCAGAGGCTGACACCTGTAGGGGCTCTCACCTGCATGGGTTTAGCCAGCAGGGGCTCACACCTGCAGGGGCTCTCACCTGCATAGGTTTAGCCTGCAGGGGCTCACACCCGCAGAGGCTCACACCTGCAGGGGCTCATACCTGCAGGAGCTCTCGCCTGCAGAGGCTCTCACCTGCAGTAGCTATAACCTGCAGGGGTTCACAACTGTAGGGGATTACACCTGCAGAGACTCTCACCTGCAGAGGCTCACACCTGCAGGGGTTCTCACCCGCAGAGGCTCACACCCACAGGGGCTCTCATGTGCAGGGGCTCTCACCTGCAGGGGCTCACACGTGCAGGAGCTCTCACCCGCAGGGGTTCTCACCTGCAGGGGCTCACACCTGCAGGGGCTCAGGGAAGCCATGAGGGGGCTTCTGGAGGAAGACACAGAGCGGGGATTCTAGGCAGAGCAGATGGGAGGCCTAAGAGGTCCTTAAGTGGTGATGATTAAAAAAAAAGTTGAGCAGCCCCTGCCCCACCCCACCCATCAGCCAGGAACCAGCCGGACATTCCACCCCAGGAAGCCTTCCCAGGCCCCGTGTGGGCACCGTGGGGTGCCACCAGCACCCGGGCTCCATCTCTCCATGCCCCATAGGGGGCTTCAGCTCTCGTGGGTCGGCCTTCCGGAAGAAGGCTCTGAGCTGAACTGGAAACTGAATTGAAAGGGATCGTAAAAAAAAAAAACCCGAATGAAAGAGAAAATTGTATCCTACAGTCCCATCCCGAGGTCCCTTTGCTGCTGTGCCTTTTCTCATGCTGCCCCGGCTGCGAGGAGCCCTGGTGCTAAGGAAGCTAACCGCGCCCAAGTTGGGGGACAGCCTCTGTCCTCGGCCCTGGGAGGTGGTCCCTAAGCCTGGAATGCCGTGCCTGATGGCTCTGTCTTCGTTTGCCGGGTGCCTCGGGCCCCACCGGGTCATCTAACGAGGTGACTGGGGGGCGGGCAGGGCTTACCTCGGTAGAGCACGGCCATATATGGGCGCAGGGACGACAGCGCGTAGAGGGCGCTGAGCCGCCGCAGCACGGGGCGCAGCGGGGCCGGCACGCTGGGCTGGCGCACGTAGTCGTCGAACTTCTGGGCCACCGTGAGCTCCACGAACGCCAGCGCCAGGTCGCGGCAGGCATACACCTGGAGAGGACATGGGGCCACTCGTGAGCAGGGCAGGCGGCCGGAGACCTGCACGGCCAGACCTGCGGGCCAGAGGCGGTCACGCGCGGGGACAAGGTCTGCGCCGGGCGAGCCTCGGGGCAGCAGGGAATGTAGCCGCACGGGCCCGGCAGGACAGGCGCCGTTCCAGACATATGACGGGAGCCAGCCTGTGCCCGGCCCACTTGGACCGAGGGGGGGGGGAGGGCGCCGTGGCCTCTGGAACGGCGTCGGCTCAGGGACCTGCCCCAGCACCGCGCTGGCTGGGGGCTCGTCCATGCAGCTGCCCGCGCTGGGTGGGCGTCCTCCAGAAGGGGGCTCCCCAGGGTCCGAGAGCCTGCTCAGCTGGCCACAGGGTCCACACAGCAGGAGGGGCGCATGGCTGACTGCTCGCACACAGCAGCTCAACGCCATCCCCACGTCTCCGGAGGGCAGGGCGGTGCACGCCGTGGCTTCCCCGGCCAGGAAAGAGGACGGCCGCGCTGGGGGCAAGGCGACTGCGGCTGCCCCGCGTCCTCACAGGGAGACCTGACGCCCGGCTCGCTGGGGTAACCGAGGCACTGGGGATCCAGCCCCAGCCTGTGCTTCTGAACCAATGCCCACAGCATTTCCTAATAACCACAGCTCCACTTTTTCCTTTCCATGTCTCCAATTGATCACTTCAGCAGGTTTTTAAAATCAGAAATAACCCCCGCGCTGCTTGGCTTGCTATAAAGGGCATCATTGTGCATTATTTCGCAATTGAAAAAAGAATCCAAGGTGACGTGGCTGGGTCGGGGAGCGGGACCTGCTGTGATGCCCCGGCCGGGCCCTGGCCTGGGTTGGGGGCACAGCGTGGCATCGAGGAGCACAGTGGGGACAGCAGGGGCAGTGAAGATGGGTGGCCGTAAGGGGGGCTCTGTTTCCAAGGCCTGGTCTAGGGGTCACCACTCACCACGCCAATGCCCCCCTGGCGCTGGAGAGAGGGGGGCCTTCAGGAGTGCGATTCAGGGGGAGCGGGCGCTTCACCCCCCATGCCAGCGCATGAGTCCAGGCACTACGAGGCCACGAGGCACTGGCTGCTTCCGCTGGGCGAGGGGTGCGTGTGCCCTCGGCTCGGGCAGGGCCATGGCTGGGGAGCCAGGGTGGGCTACACCGTGGGGGGGACACCCCAATTCCCCTGAGTCTGCTGGGCAGACGGAAAAGAGCAGGGCTGATGCCAGTGGCCGCGAGGGCTGGCCCTGGATACTTCCTGGGGCCAGGACTGCGCTGCGCGCCCTCCGGGCAGGGCCTCGAGGCATGAGGTCCCGCTGGCAACCAAATCGTGCTCAGCAAGGGCAGGACAGACCCAGGCAGGCTGGCGTCGGTGCCCACACCCCAACTACGTCCCTAGAGCAGATCGATGCAGTTTAAACCAAGACACGCCCGGGGGACCCGGGAAGGCCCGTGCGCACCTCGAGCTCCGTGCTCCGCTGCTGCTCTCTGCCCCCGCGGTGCTCTTCCAGCCTTAGCTAGGCTGTTCTGGCGTATCCTCAGGCAAGCGGCACCCTTTAATTCAGGCTCTTCCCAGGGTGCTGGGGGGGCCCAGGCAGCCCCTGCTGAGGACGTGGAACGTCAGCAGGAAGCTACAGCCCGGCCCTTGAGCGGGCAAGCGGGGTCCACGTCCACTCGGGCCTCAGAGCCGTGCATCCGTGACAGCAGACTTGCTGTCCCCGGGCCTCGGCTGCTTCATCTGCAAACAGGGGTGGCCACAGCT
Organism: Dasypus novemcinctus; assembly: GCF_030445035.2. Classification (NCBI taxonomy): domain Eukaryota; kingdom Metazoa; phylum Chordata; class Mammalia; order Cingulata; family Dasypodidae; genus Dasypus; species Dasypus novemcinctus. Next base: position 204,860,342 of record NC_080673.1, read on the forward strand.
CTGGCTGCTGTGAGGAGTGGGTGGGACCCCCACAGGCTCTCAGGAACCACTGGCCGCAGGCGCCGCTCTCGGTCCCCGGGAACCCGATGTGGACGATGATGTCTGGCGTTCTGGAGGTGCCCAGGTGAGGAGACCTGTCTGCAGTGGGGCGCATGCTTGGGGGGCCAGACCCTGAAACTCCTCGCGTCCACAGGGTTGCTATGGCTGCAGCCTGGATGCTCACCCTTACGCCCTGAGCCCGTGGGATGGACAGGGACGTCTTGGGCGGCCCGCCCTCCTGGCCGGTCAGGTGGCCCCAGCTCAGATCCCAGACTCCAGCTGGCCGCCCCAGGGCACGAGCAGGCAGGGGCCCGGCGGGGGGAGGTGGCAGAGCAGAATGCCACCCCAGAACCCCCGAGCCCCCGGGCGCGGATCTGCTTCCATTGGCTTCCATCGCCAGGTCCCTTGAGCCTGTGACGCTGTGCCTCTGGGGATCCCAATGTGTCACCGGAGACACTGGTGATGTACACAGACAGTTTGGATTGTCACATGGGTGCTCCTGATGTGTGGGGAAGAGGCCAGGGGTGCTGCCAAATGCCCTGCAGTGCTCAGGGAGGCCCCCGCCCCAGAGTGAGACGGTCACTGTCCAGGGCTGAGCCGAGAACCTGCGGCTGTGCCTGCACCCCTCGCCTGAGCTCTCCACTTAGGGATCTGGTGACGATTAAACGTGGACGGGGGAAAGCAGACTTGGCCCAGTGGTTAGGGCATCCACCTACCACGTGGGAGGTCCGCGGTTCAAACACTGGGCCTCCTTGACCTGTGTGGAGCTGGCCATGCTCAGTGCTGATGTGCGCAAGAGTGCCCTGCCACGCAGGGGTGTCCCCGCATAGGGGAGCCCCACGCGCAAGGAGTGCGCCCCATAAGGAGAGCTGCCCAGTGCGAAAGAAAGTGCAGCCTGTCCAGGAATGGCGCCGCCCACACGGAGAGCTGACACAGCAAGATGACGCAACAAAAAGAGACACAGATTCCCGTGCTGCTGACAACAGCAGAAAGCGGACAAAAAGAAGAACATGCAGCAAATACACACAGAGAGCAGACAACTGGGGCAGGGGGGTGGGGGGGAGAGAAAGAAATAAAATAAATCTTTAAAAAAAAAACAACAATGTGGATGGGGCTGGCGAGGGCCCCGGTGGCTCTGTGCCGGGGGGTGGGGGGGAGTGCTCCGGTGGTGGTGAAGCTGGCCTGGTGGCGAATGCCCCAGCTGCCCTGCCTCCCACAGTGGAGAGCCAGGACCCAGCCCTCGTGGGTGGGACACTGTCTCCAGGGGGCCTGTGCGGCTCTAAGCTGTCGGGGCTCCAGAACCAGACTCCCCACGAAGTCATGGGCTCAGCCCAAGACCCCTCACCCCGCGGCCCCTTCCGAGGCCCTGGGGGGCCCAAGCAAAGTGTTCCTGTGGACCCGTAGATTACAGACCTTGATAAAGTAAACGACCTTAACCACCATCAGTTAAGACTGTCTCTTCCTGCCCCAATCTGCTAAAAAAAAAAAAAGAAATTTTTTTATTAAAAAAAAAAAACAGAGGGTCCCAGAGGTGGCAAGTGGAGAGCCATGGATTAAAAGGCAAGAGAAGGTCCCAATAAACTTACAGTTGTCGAATGGAGACCTTACAGTGCACTAATACTTTCCTTTAAAGTGAGCTTAACTAGCAATAAGAAATTGGAATAAGAAGAACAAAGTGACAAAGAGAAGATATAACACTTACGCAAAAACAACAGCTAATTAATCTCCAAGACTAGACAAAGAAGCTAAGAAACTGATTAAACCCGTCAAGAAAAAATGTTGACAAGACAGCAACAAAAATCTACAAACCAAACCAGTAATCAGGAAAACATGGCTGAATCCAATCAGGAAGGGGGGCAGGACTTCGCACAAGCAATGAAAGATCTCAGAACATTTATCACCGACAAATTTGATGAAGTAATGAAAGAGGTTAACAGCATGAAGACAACACTTGGAGGGGAAATTGCAGACATGCACAAAAAAATAGCAGATATGATGGAAATGAACACCACAATTCAAGAAATTAAAAATACACTTGCAGCAAATATCAGCAGACTAGAAGAGGCAGAGCAGAGAATTAGTGATGTGGAAGACAGTGCATTGGAAATCAAACAGATAGTACAAGTGGTCAATAAAAAGGTAGAAAAAATCCAGATAGGACTTAGGGACCTGAATGATAACGCAAAACGCTCAAACATACGTATTATAGGCATTCCAGAAGGAGAAGAGAAGGGAAAGGGGTCAGAAGGAGTGTTGCAGGAAATAATGAATGAAAACTTCCCAACCAAATCTACTGAAAGAGACAGATGTACATATCCAAGGAAGCACAGCGCACTCCACTGGTCATAAACCCCAACAGGCCCACCCCAAGACATATACTTGTCAAATTATCCAATGCTCAAGACAAAGAAAAAATTCTAAAAGCAGCAAGAGAAAAGAAAACCATCACATACAAGGGAAACTCCATAAGATTAAGTGCAGATTTCTCATCTGAAACGATGGAGGCAAGAAGGCAGTGGTATGATATAGTCAAGGTACTAAAGGAAAAAAATTTCCAACCAAGAATACTCTATCCAGCTAAACTAGCATTCAAAAATGATGGAGAGTTCAAAATATTCACAGATAAACAGAAACTGAAAGAGTATATCAACAAGAAACCTCCCCTTCAAGAAATTCTAAAGGGAGTTCTGCAGGAAGAAAGGAAAAAACAGGACAGTCAGAGATGGAGGAGAGTGTAAAAGCAACAAGAAAGACAAAAATAGAAGGGGAAAACAAAATAATACAAACAAAATATAACAAGCACAAATCCAACCAAAATATGGCTACCATAAATAACTCTCTAAACGTAATAACACTGAATGTCAATGGATTAAACTCACCTATCAAAAGATTCAGACTGGGACACTGGATAAGGAAATACGACCCATCTATATGCTGCCTACAAGAGACACATCTTAGACCCAGAGACTCATGGAGGTTGAAAGTGAATGGCTGGAAAACAATCATACAAGCAAACAACAACCAAAAAAAGGCAGGAGTAGCTATATTAATATCAGACAAAATAGACTTTAAATGCGAAACAATTGTGAGAGACAAAGAAGGATACTATATTTTAGTGAAAGGGACAATCTGTCAAGAAGATCGAACAATAAATATTTATGCTCCTAACAAGGGCGCCTCTAAATATGTGAGGCAAACGCTGGAAAAACTAAGTGAAAGAATAGATGCATCTACAATTATAGTGGGGGATTTTAATACAACACTATCAACTCTGGACAGAACATCTCAAAAGAGAATCACTAAAGAAACAAAACATTTGAACAGTATATTAGAAGAGCTGGATCTAATAGACATATATAGATCATTACACCCAAACACAGCAGGATATACATTTTTCTCAAGCGCACATGGAACATTCTCCAAGACTGACCATATGCTAGGCCACAAAGAAAGGCTTAATGAATTCAGAAAGATCGAAATCATACAAAACAATATCTCTGACCACAGTGGAGTTAAGCTGGAAATTTGCAAGGGACAGAGACCCAGACTCCACACGACAATTTGGAAATTAAACAGCACACTCTTAGAAAAACAGTGGGTCAAAGAGGAAATCTCAAAAGAAATCAATGACTACCTTGAAACAAATGATAATGATAACACAACATACCAAAATTTATGGGATGCAGCAAAAGCGGTACTGAGAGGGAAATTTATAGCCATAAATTCATATATCAAAAAAGAAGAAAGAGCAAAAATTGGAGAACTAACTGCACTTTTGATGGAATTAGAAAAACAACAACAAAGTAACCCAACAGCAAGAAGAAGGAAGGAAATAACAAAGATAAGAGTGAACTAAATGAAATAGAAAATAAGAAAGCACTTGAAAAAATAAACAAGACCAAGAGCTGGTTTTTTGAGAAGATCAACAAAATTGACAAACCTTTAGCGAGACTAACAAAGAAAAAAAGAGAAAAGATGCAAATACACAAAATAAGAAATGAGAAAGGTGATATCACCACTGACCCCACAGAAATAAAGACTATCATAAGAGGATACTTTGAAAAACTATATTCCAACAAAAATGACAATTTAGAGGAAATGGACAAATTCCTAGAAACTCATAAGCAGCCCATACTGACGAAAGAAGAAATTGATGATCTTAACAAACCAATCACAAGCAAAGAGATAGAATCAGTCATTAAAAATCTCCCAACTAAGAAGAGCCCAGGGCCAGACGGCTTCACAGGTGAATTCTACAAAACATTCCAGAAAGAACTAACACCAATCCTGTTGAAACTATTCCAAAAAATCGAAACAGAAGGAACACTGCCTAATTCCTTCTATGATGCCAACATTACCCTAGTACCAAAGCCAAACAAAGACACCACAAGAAAGGAAAATTACAGACCAATTTCTCTAATGAACCTAGACGCAAAAATACTTAACAAAACACTTGCTAATCGTATTCAACAACACATTAAACGAATTATACACCACGACCAAGTGGGATTCATCCCAGGTATGCAAGGATGGTTCAACATAAGAAAATCAATCAATGTAATACACCATATAAACAGATTGAAGGAAAAAAATCACATGATTATATCTATTGATGCAGAAAAAGCATTTGACAAAATACAGCACCCTTTCTTGATAAAAACACTCCAAAAGATTGGAATACAAGGAAATTTTTTGAACATGATAGAGTATATATGAAAAACCTAAAGCCAATATTGTGTACAATGGAGAAATTCTAGACTCCTTCCCTCTAAACTCAGGAACAAGACAAGGATGCCCACTGTCTCCACTCCTATTTAACATTGTCTTAGAAGTACTTGCTCGAGCACTGAGGCAAGAGCCAGAAATAAAAGGCATTCAAATTGGAAAGGAAGAAGTCAAAATGTCATTATTTGCAGATGACATGATCCTATACATAGAAAACCCTGAGATATCTACAACAAAGATTCTAGAACTCATAAATGAGTTTAGTAAAGTTGCAGGTTATAAGATCAATGCCCAAAAATCAGTAGCATTTCTGTACACCAATAATGAGCAAGATCAGGAGGAAATCAAGAAACAAATACCATTCACAATAGTAAATAAAAAAATCAAATACTTAGGAATAAATTTAACTAAAGAAGTAAAGAACTTATACACCGAGAACTATACAAGATTGTTCAAGGAAATCAAAGAAGACTTAAATAAATGGAAGAATATTCCCTGTTCATGGATAGGAAGACTGAATATTATTAAGATGTCTATCCTACCAAAACTGATCTACATATTCAATGCAATCCCAATAAAAATCAACACAGCCTTCTTTAAGGAACTAGAAAAACTAACTATGAAATTTATTTGGAAAGGAAAGAGACCCCGAATAGCCAAAGACATACTGAAAAAGAAAAACGAAATTGGAGGAATCACACTACCTGACTTCAAAACATACTACAAAGCTACGGTGGTGAAAACAGCATGGTATTGGCATAAGGAGAGACACATAGACCAATGGAATCGAATTGAAAGCTCTGATATAGAACCTCACATATATAGCCACATAATATTCAATAAAGCCACCAAACCCTCTCAACTGGGAGAGAGTGGCCTATTCAACAAATGGTGTCTGGAGAACTGGATAGCCATATGTAGAAGAATGAAAGAGGACTACCATCTCACACCTTATACAAAGATCAACTCAGGATGGATCAAAGACCTAAATATAAGAGCCAAGACCATAAAAACCTTAGAAAGCAGTGTAGGGAAACATCTATAGGACCTTGTAATAGGTAATGGATTTATGAATATCTCACCAAAAGCACGAGCAGCAAAAGAACTAATAGATAAATGGGACTTCCTCAAAATTAAAGCCTTTTGCACCTCAAAGGAGTTTGTCAAGAAAGTAAAAAGGGAGCCCACAGTGGGAGAAAATATTTGGCAACCATATATCTGATAAGAAACTTATAACTTGCATATGTAAAGAACTCCTATATCTTGAAAATAAAAAGATAAACAACCCATTTAAAAAATGGGAAAAAGACTTAAACAGACACTTCTCCAAAGAAGAAATACAAATGGCAAAAAGCACATGAAAAAATGTTCCAAATCTCTAGCTATCAGGGAAATGCAAATCAAAACCACAATGAGATACCATCTTACACCCATAAGATTGGCAGCTATGAAAAAAACAGAAGAATACAAGTGCTGGAGAGGATGTGAAGAAAGGGGAACACTCATCCACTGCTGGTGGGAATGCAGAAGGATCCAACCATTCTGGAGGACAGTATGGCGGTTTCTCAAAAAACTAGCCATAGATTTGCCATATGACCCAGCAATACCACTGCTGGGTATATACCCAGCAGAACTGAAAACAAGGACGCAAACCGATATATGTACACCAATGTTCATAGCAGCATTGATCACTATTGCCAAAAGTTGGAATCAACCCAAATGCCCATCAACAGATGAGTGGATCAATAAAATGTGGTATATACACACAATGGAATACTACTCGGCTGTAAGAACAAACACACTACAAACACATGTGATAACATGGATGAATCTTGAGAACCTTATGTTGAGTGAAGCAACCCAGACATTAAAGGACAAATACTACATGACCTCAATGATTTGAAATAACCAAGCTGCCCTAGATAGCAAGAGACTGAACAATAGGCTTACAAGAAATCGGAGGGTGGAGGAAGGATGTGAGCCGATGTCTACAGGGGTGGAATTTAAGACAAGATGGTGGTAAGTATGAACACAAAGAAGAGATAAAAGGGGGGCAAGGGTTGCCTTTGGCTGGGGCTTTGCGGGTTTGAGGGAGGCTGGGGATGGGCGGATGGGTAACATTGCCCAAAAGTGGGGGGAGGGAGGGGTAGCATACGAACACAGGAGAGGGTCAGGTGTTGGTGGAGAGTAAAATGCCGAGAAAATCATATCAAAATATAATAAAGAGGGTTACCTGTTTAGAATGCTCGGAGGGGAGGGTCTGATACAGGACGGGCTCCTGGGGAATGTCTAAATGCTCATTCTGCCAGAGTGGGTGACACCATGGAGTAGAAACCCAAGTAGTGAGAGTGGGGGTGGACCCACATCCTGGGGAGGACTAATGCCACCAAATAGAGGGAACTGTATCCCTCGAAAGAAAGGGTGGCTCCCAGGGCATTGGGGCAGTTGAGCAAGTTAGACCCTGAACACTATTCCATCTATATCTGGAAGTGGCTCCTCGGGAAACGGAGACTGGCTGTCACTGTGGGCACCAAGGTGGAAGGGAAAATGGACGTTAAATGTGTGTAACCAAGGTAAATGGGGGGTAAGAGAGGAGTTTCGTGAGAGTACACAAGGATGGATATAAAACATGTAATATTACAGCATAACATATAGGAGATGACAGACTGATAATGTAAAGCATAATGTAAAACATAGGATAATTAAGAATGTAAAAAACTGTGTATCCTAAAGTATGCACCACAATGTAAGCACAGATGTTACCTTGTTTGAAAGCTATTGTCTCAGACTCTGTACATTACGTTAAGTAAATATGATGTGAATAGGGTGTAAGAGTATCGCTGTGGAAGGGAAAGGTTTTGTGGTGGATGTATGGGAGTGCTGTATACTATATATAATGCATTGCTGTGGTCTAGGGCTCCTGTGAAGAGAAGCTCAATAATTAGGGGGGGGGGGGGAAGATAGGATGTAGAATTTTTTCCAAGTCAACACGTATTCTTTATATAACCTTTAAACCCATCGCTATATGCCATTTCCTAGTAAGGGACCCTGACATTATATTGGGCTTCAAATTTCAGGGAGTTCTGGATCACAGAGTGGTTCAACAAAGGCAATGGAGGAATACTGGTATGGGATACCATTGACAGGGGATATATGGCTGACAGGGAGCTGTACAGAACATATGTCCAGGGTGCATGGCAATGTTTGGATATACTCATAGTGGCAACAATTAAAAACCACAGTAGGGGGGGTACTGGGTTCCTGGCCAGTGGTGCTCTGTCGTGGTCCCTAGGGGAGCAGCGACAGTCTCCCAGGTGCAGCGGCGGGGACCGGGAGGGAGTGAGGGTTCAACAGTGAGCCCATGACGCTAATGACTATGCTTGTGAGCTGATAAGCCTAAAATAAGAACAAGGCCTAGAGCAGCATTGTGCCTGGGAATTTCCTCCTGTCAGCCTTCATGTTACTCAAATGTGGCCAGTCTCGAAGTCAAACTCAGCATGTAAATGCAATGCCTTCCCCCCAGCTTGGGACATGACACCCGGGGATGAGCCTCCCTGGCACCGAGGGACCACTATCAACTACCAACTGATGATGCAACTGGAAAATGACCTCATACGGAAGGTTCAACGCGGATCAGCGGAATATCCCTGTCTACATAAAATAACATGACTTTAAAATGCTGTTTGACCTAATGTAAGGGGGAAATGGAAAGGAGAAATGAGTTTATATGGCTACGAGTCTCTAAAAAAGAGTCTGGAGGTTGTCAGAAGGATTGCCCTTATGCACAACTGAGCAGAGTCTGAGAGACAGATAAAGCAGATACAACCCCTAGATATCGGTTCCTTCGAGGGCTAAAGAGACCCATGGGAGTTATGGTCATGGCCGATGGGGTTAACTACCAGGGCAGATGGCCCCTCTTTGGAACTGGTGTTTATGTGTGACGAATCTGGACTCAGATGGGATCTCTCTTCATAAGACTTTCATGCTAATGTGCTGGAGGTGCAGTTAGTGTCGGGGTTTAAGATATATTTAGGGGATTTGAATCTCTGGACTGACAATGTGATAGCCAGGTCCTGAGCCTCAACAGACTCCAGCACCTACAATCTGACTTATTGGGCTCACCACACTCAGCTAAGATGGAGTTGAAGAAGGACAACCACCACACCATGGAGCCTAGAGTGATTACAACTGAAAGTGGGAGGATTGCATCCAGCATCCAGGTGGAATCTGAGCCTCCTCTTGACATAGAGGTGCAATGGACACAACCAATCCAATGTCCACATAGAAAAGGTGGCATTGGATTGAGAAAAGTGGACATGATGGCTGATGGGTATGGGGAAAGGCAGGAAGAGATGAGAGGTGGAGGCGTCTTTGGGACATGGAGCTGCCCTGGATGGTGCTTCAGGGGCAATCACCGGACATTGTAAATCCTCACAGGGCCCACTGGATGGAATGGGGGAGAGTGTGGGCCATGGTGTGAACCGTTGACCATGGGGTGCGGGGGTGCCCAGAGATGTACTTGCCAAATGCAATGGCTGTGTCATGATGATGGGAGGGAGTGTTGCTGGGGGGGGGAGAGGTAGGGTGGGGGTGGTAGGGTTCAATGGGACCTCATATATATATTTTTTTAATGTAATATTATTACAAAGTCAATAAAATAAAAAAATAAAAAAACTGAAAAAACAAACAAACAAAAAAAAAACGCTGGAGGAATCACGGGGCAGTTAGGCCTGGGGGGCACGGGCCGCACACCTTTGTCTACTGAAGCGTGTCACGGGAGGGCGCTGCCCAGCCAGGAGATGAGAACGAGATAAACACAGCTTTCTTAAAGCGCCTACTAAGTGCCTGCTTCTAGTGGGCGGTCAGTAAATGGTAGCCGTTATTACATAAAGGAAAAGTTAAACTCCCCTTGCTTGGTCAGGGAGTATGCACACTTCTTATTTCAGCTTTTAAAAAGCCAGGAATTTTCCCAAAAGGACACAGCGATTCATGCCCTCCGCTGACGATGCCCGGGAGGGGTCGTTTCCCAGCACCCGGCACGCTGCCAGGACGCTGCTGCTTCCATCTGTGTGTCCTGACCCGGGGTCTGTCCTCTGCGCCGGGCACTGCCCCCTCGGGCCAGCGGCCAGGTCTGCCGCCCGGCTGGTCACCGGCTCCACAAAACCAAGGCGCAGGAACGCTTTCCACATCGGGGCACTGTCGGTCCCGCGCTCCCGGGCTTCGCCCCGCCGCTGGCTCCCGCCCTTGGTACAAGGCCATCCTTGCTGTTCGGAACGTCCAACCTTCAGGCAGGCAGAGCCAACGGCTTCCATTTCTTCCGCAGCTTCTGCGTTTCCTGCCGCCGTGCGAGGCCTGTCGCGGGCCGAGGTGGCGTGGCTCCTCCCTGAGGTTTCTTCTCAGGCTGCGCTGCTGTCGTGACCACCACATGGGAAGGGGTTTCCTCTCCCTGAGGACCCGCGGACGTCCCGCCAGGGCTGGGAGCCTGCTCAGCTCGCCCGGTCCTCCTCGATCTCGCCCAGCCCCGCCGGCCTCTGCCCCGGGCCTGCCTGGCCGCTTCCCATGGCTTCGGCACGCCAGGCCCGTCCACCTGCCCAGGTCGCAGGCTGGGCCATCCGCCCCCGCCAAGGGGCTCACGGCCGCCGCCGCAAAGCTCCTTAACAAAGTTCAAAGGTGACCTCTTCCTAACAACCGTTCCTAAATCCTCAGGAGGGGCTGTGAAACCCCACGTGCTCAGAGGCCCCCCCACGGACAGAGGCTCACACCACTTCATTTCTCTCTCTCGAAACCTGTGTTTACTGATCACAGACACTGAGGAGGGCTGAGCGGCACAGCCGGAGGGGCCGAGCCGAGGGCCAGTGGGGGCAGTTCTAAGATGCAGACGTGGTCAGAAAATGGCCCTTCTGCGCATGCCGAAGGAGAATCTGACTTGCAGAGAAAGGAAGGACATGGGAAAGTGAACCCAAATCTATCAGTTTCTCGATGACCAAACTGGCTGTGGCCCAGTCCAGGCCAGCAGCGGAAGGCAGCCCACTCTGGAAGGATCTTTTCAAACCTCCTGTTTTTGCTCACTGTGGGACTCAACTACACGTTCTGTTGCTCTTAGCAAGCCACGTCATTGGTCTTTGTTAGGGCACAGATTGGATCGTGTTTACACAAACGCTGCAGAGCCTCTGAAACCAAGAGCCTCGGTGTGCGCACCTGTGGGCAGGTGTGGTCAGAAAGTTCCCAGAGACGCCCGCCTGCTTTCCTCCCGGCGGGAGGCTGCGCCTGCGTGGGGAGCGGGGGCTCGTGGGGAGAGGTGGGCGGGGAAGCTGGGTTTCCGGGGTGGCGGCATCCCCGAGTTTGGCGGAGACCCCCTTCCACAGCACGAAGGCGCGCTGCCCAGGCTTTCTCACGGCCTTGCCACAGCAGGCACCTGTGCCCACGCGGGGCGCAGCGGGGTTCCGAGAGCCCCTGGCCTGACGAGGTTCCTACAGCAAGGAGCCCGTGCACCATGGACCCCCAGCTCACAGGGCCAGCTCCGTGCACACCCGGCATGCCAGAGCAGCCTTGCCATCCCGGGACGCACACCCCCGGCGTTCCTCGGTGGCACGAGGACCTGCGGTACGCGCGGGCAGCAGTGTCACCTCCAGGAGCCTCGGAGGCCCTGGCGAGCAGCGTCGCTCTGGCCACGGGGAGGGGGGACCCACTGCGTATTCAAGGCTGGCCGGCCGACATCCAGCTTCCGTGATCACGGTGACCGATTACGGCCACTGGCCACCGAGGTCAGAGGGGACCCCGTACCCCAGAAGCAGGGTGTCGCCATCCCTAACTTACGGGGGGCAAACCAAGAGGTCAAGGAACCCGCCCAAGGTCAGGGGGCTGGAGGGTGAGAACTTCCCGAGCACCTGGCACACAGAGCTTGGAGCAAGGGACGAAGAGAACGGCTTTTAAGCAAAGCGGTACCTGAGAGTTGTTCAGGGCGTCAAAGTCACTGCTTCCTGACCTTTTCTCTCGGTTTAGTTTTTGATGACTCTCACGGAGCAGGTAACACACCAGCCACCTGTATGCCGCCAGGGCGACTGGAAAAGGATAGAGGACAGAGTAAGAGCAGCATGCACACAGCGTCCACCCACCCAGTGGCCCTCCAGCGTGCTGCGTGGACTGCGAACCGGGCGGGGGTCCTGGGTTGCAGAAAAGGAAACCGAGGCACAGGCAGGGTAGGTCATTACCCAAGCTGCCTCATCCAGGAGGGGGTCAGGGCGCCTGCTGGCTCTGCCGTGAGACCGCCCCGCGGCGCTGTCGCGGTTCTCGCCACGACGGAGGCCGCGGGTCCCGGGGCGCCCCCTTGAGCCCGGCCACAGGGTTTGGCTCGCCCTCCACCGCTTGGTCTGGGTGGACCAGGGGCGCCACCGGCCTCAGGTCACCTAGGATCTGCCTGGGCGTCGCAGGGATTTTCAGGCAGGTGGCAGCAGGAGGCACGAGGAAGGGGCACCTGTTCCCACCTCCCTCTGGCCGTGCCAGCCTGGGCGCCCCTCCCAGAGTCTTGCCAGGTGTGGTGGGTCAAACGGAGCCCCCCCAAAAAGGGACATGCATGTACTGCCCCTGGAACCTGGGCGGTGACCTTACTTGGACAAGGGTCTCTGCTGACGGGATGAAGCTGAGGACCTGAAATGGAGGTGGCCCTGGCTGGCCCAGGTGTCCTTAGAAGAGACAGGGGACACCCAGCGAGGAGAGGGGGAGACCTGTGAAGATGGACCGGGGCCGGGCAACGCAGCCACCCGCCAAGGGCACTGGGGTCCCTGGGGCTGGAGGAGGCAGGAGTCGCCGCCAGGGGCTGCTGGGGGGGTCACGGCCGGCCACACCTGACTTCCATGCTCCAGATCTGTGGACAGTAGGCATGGCCTCCTAAGCCCCTCGGCGTGAGGCCACTTGCCACGGCTGGGAGAGGAGCACCCCAGAGGACCCGGCGCTCATTTCTGAGCCTTAAACGCTGCCCCCGAGGGCGTCACCCGGAAACCCAGGCCTGCGTCTCGAGACAAGCGGCAGCACCGGCCGAGGCCATTTGCCAACGCCCGTCCTGAGTCCTTAGAGCCTGACTGTGGCAGGTGAGGTCATTTATGAACCCCAAGAGGAAGGTGATGGCTGCAAACCGCCCCGTGCCTCTGGGTGGGGCCCCTTTGATTACACTGGGTGCGGTTGGGGCACCCCCGCCTAGGCGCCTGCTAGGACTACTTGGAGGGCTTTCTTTGATTCGTGACTCAGGTGGCATCCCCGTCCCGTTGGGGGGTCTGGTATAAACAGAAACTCACTGGGGATAGACACGTGGGAAGAGGGGGCGCTGCCGTTTTTGATCCTGGGGCCCCGGGGTTTAAGAGGCGTTCACCTGACAGTTTGCAGCTGACCTTGAGAAGAGACAGAAGAGCTGAGACTGGTACAGAAAGCCTGGAAAGAAACGAGCCCTGTGCCTGGAAAGAAATGAGCCCTTTGCCAGGAGAGAGACGAGCCTGTGCCAGGAGAGGAAGCCCCGAGATGAGCCTGTGCCAGGAGAGGAAGCCCCAAGACGAGCCTGTGCCAGGAGAGGAAGCCCTGAGAGACGAGCCTGTGCCAGGAGAGGAAGCCCCGAGACGAGCCTGTGCCAGGAGAGGAAGCCCCAAGACGAGCCTGTGCCAGGAGAGGAAGCCCTGAGAGATGAGCCTGTGCCAGGAGAGGAAGCCCCAAGACGAGCCTGTGCCAGGAGAGGAAGCCCTGAGAGATGAGCCTGTGCCAGGAGAGGAAGCCCCAAGACGAGCCTGTGCCAGGAGAGGAAGCCCTGAGAGATGAGCCTGTGCCAGGAGAGGAAGCCCCGAGACGAGCCTGTGCCAGGAGAGGAAGCCCTGAGAGATGAGCCTGTGCCAGGAGAGGAAGCCCTGAGAGATGAGCCTGTGCCAGGAGAGGAAGCCCCGAGACGAGCCTGTGCCAGGAGAGGAAGCCCCGAGACGAGCCTGTGCCAGGAGAGGAAGCCCTGAGAGATGAGCCTGTGCCAGGAGAGGAGCCCCGAGACGAGCCTGTGCCAGGAGAGGAAGCCCTGAGAGACGAGCCTGTGCCAGGAGAGGAAGCCCTGAGAGACGAGCCTGTGCCAGGAGAGGAAGCCCCGAGATGAGCCTGTGCCAGGAGAGGAAGCCCCGAGACGAGCCTGTGCCAGGAGAGGAAGCCCCGAGAGACGAGCCTGTGCCAGGAGAGGAAGCCCTGAGAGATGAGCCTGTGCCAGGAGAGGAAGCCCCGAGACGAGCCTGTGCCAGGAGAGGAAGCCCCGAGACGAGCCTGTGCCAGGAGAGGAAGCCCCGAGACGAGCCTGTGCCAGGAGAGGAAGCCCCGAGACGAGCCTGTGCCAGGAGAGGAAGCCCTGAGAGACGAGCCTGTGCCAGGAGAGGAAGCCCCGAGACGAGCCTGTGCCAGGAGAGGAAGCCCCGAGACGAGCCTGTGCCAGGAGAGGAAGCCCCGAGACGAGCCCCATGCCAGCCGGCAGCTGAGGGAGAGGAAGCCCCAGGCGCGGCAAGCAGAGACCATCTTGCATCAACACGTGGCAGCTGACTTGGGTGAGAAAGCAACCTTGAGCTGGACTCTTTAGGGCCTTGTAATCCCAAATAAATACCCTTTATAAAAGCCAGCAGATTCCTGGTACTTCACATCAGCACCTCTTTGACAGACAAACCCTCGGATGCTTTCTAAACTCTTCCCAGCAGGATCGGCTGTCACGAACAGCAGCAGGAGGTGGGTGTTGCCGGGTCATATTTTCCATGAATTATTTATATAGAAACAAAACCCAAGGAAGCGGCTCTGGCCAGAAACCGCTCGGACTCATTCCTTCAAACCTGACCAGAGGCCCCTGCTGTCCCAGCTCGGCTTTGCCCACAGGCCGACCGAGGACCGTGCCAAACACTGCCCTGGAAGGCGCCCTCTGTGGTGGACATGCCGCCGCAAAACCTAGCCGGAACCTCCAGGCATTTTCCATAATCAGATTTCGTCCAAAACGCTTCACGTCAACGACCGTTCCAGAGTTGGCTCATTGCTTCAAATGAGAAACAAGCCTGATTCGTTAGATACGTTTGAAGAATGCTTTCCTTCAGAGACTCAACTTCCAGCTCTCCGTTCTTCATGGAAGAACTAGCCGCGTGGCGTGAACGCGCTCATGGGAGGGCAGAGTTCTCAGCGAGCGCATGTGAACGCACAGGAGTTGGGGTGGAAGGTGGCGTCCCACTGTGCACGCAGGATTCACGTGAAGGGGACGCTCCCACGGAATTGTCTTGGGTAAGGACGCTGAGCGCCGTCAAGTAGGAAACCTGCTCGTTTGGAGTGAGGCTGAGCCCAAGAACAAATCCCACTTCAGCTGTCACCCTCAAGGTTTTCCCAGTGGCCCTTTGGTGTGACCTCTGCCCCGCTGTCCCTGGTCACTGGGCTGACCCTTAAGGCCTCCTCAAGGCCCGTCTGGCCTCTCTGCACTCAGTTCAGGACCCCACGGCACTGCTGTCTCCACACCCAGTGTCTCCCAGGTCTGTGGCTCCAGTAGGCCCGTCGGGGCATGTCCACAGGGTGCCATGGGCACCTGAGCCCAAGGTGTTCAGACCTGGACGTCCATCGTCACCAGGTACCAGCTCACGTGGTCCCCTCTGATGGGTCACCCCCACCTGTCGGCGCCCCTTTGCAACACCCTCCACCCTGGCCTCGGCTTGGGTGTCCTCGTGGAGCACCAGTGCCAGCCCGCTCCTCCAGGCCGCTCTCTGCTCGCCGTCAGATCACGAGGCTCTGAGGACCAGCGCAGGCTCCCTGGCGGCTCCGGGTCTCCTGAGTACACAGCTGGCCCGCTGCCCCAAACGTGCCGCGCCAGAACGCAAGGCCTACGGTGTGCCGTGAGGCTGATGCGCCCCGGCAGAGCTCACTGTGCATCTGCTCTGCTCAAGGGGGCCACGGGGTCCCTCGCTTTTGCCCACTGCCGCATGGTAATGGGTGCTCTGTGACGGCACCAGGGGCAGGCACCCCACCAGGCACAGGGCACGGACTGTGTCATTCCCCCATGCTGCATGCTTGCTGTGCAGAAGGGAAAACTGAGGCTTGGGGAAGCTGAGTGCCTCGCCCAAGGTCACAGGGTGGGAGGCAGGGCTGACGCCACGCTTGAGCTCCCGGCCTTGAGTGCTGGCATCACACCGGGCCTCCCTGCCCCATGCCTGCCAGGGCAGTCAACGTGCTGAGCGGCTGCTAGGGCACGTGCTCGCCGATGAGCCCAGCGCAGGCGCGGAGACGAGCCTGGCGCCCCTCGTGAGCGCAGGCCTCCTGGAACGGGTCCTCCGTGCACACATCTGTGCCTAGAGCAATGAGACGGTGCCTGCTCCTCCCCAAGTAGATGCTGCCTTCCCTGGAGGATTAGGATTGTCACATCTGATGAACCTCTTGACCTCTCAACCGCAACGAACACAATGCTGGGAACATTTCATGTCTCTCCTGTCCTACGGCGCTTGAGGGTCAGAAGTCATTTATGTGGTTCTTACCAGAGATGAGACAAAGGCTGTGCAGTCCACCCTGAGACTGGGGATTTGATGATCAAATACCCTGGAGAGGATGCGCTGGCCAAGCAGGCCTGAGCTCCCTTCTCCGTGTGCAGAGAATAATGTCATTTTTCACTGCCAGACCACTTGCACCAAATGAATTCACTTGCACTCTTTGCTCCAGAAAAATGTTTCCACTTTGCTGGATCTTGCAAAAATGAGCTCACGCGCAGGAAGCTCGAGGCTGCTAGCCCGGCATTGCTCCTGTGCTGGGACACACCAGGTGCTTCTGCTTTCAGACTACAGGACGGGCCGGGGGTGTGCAGAGATGGGGGCAGACACGCAGAGGCTGGCTGGCCACTGGCCTGCTTTTAAATTTTACAATGGGCAACAATTCTGGGGAGAGTACTTGGCAGGGTTGATATGTTATTACATATTATTTTCTCTTACTTTCTGTGGCAACATTTGTAGCCCGTAAGAACTAACTTGCAACCTTCAGTAATAAATAGATCTTCAGTGGTGCTGCATTTCTGATGAGCACTTCTAAGGGGCAGATCAAGAACTGCAAGAAATTAGCAATTGTCAGAAGATTTGTAACAAAACTTGGTGACCAAAGAGAAATAAAGCAATTACTAGCAGAAAAGGTTTTTTGTGTGTGTGATGGTAATGATGATGGTGATGGTGACAGCAGTGGTGGTTGTTGGTGGTGGATGGTGCTGATGGTGTATGGAGATGGATGGTGATGGTGGATGGTAGTGGTGGCAAAGGCAGTTGGTGGTGATGGTTGACGGTGGTGATGGTGGTTGATGGTATATGGGGATGGATGGTGATGGTGAAGGTAGTTGAAGGTAAAGGTGATGGTTGATGGTTGAAGGCAGTACTGGTGGTTGGTGGTAGTGGTGGTGGTGATGGTGCTGATGGTAGTAGTGGTGGTGGTTGATGGTGAAGGTGGTGGTGTGGTGAAGGTGGTTGATGGTGATGGTTGTGGTAGTGGGTGCTGGTGCTGGTGGTGGTGGTTGATGGTGAAGGTGGTGGTGGTGGTGGTGGTAGATGATGGCAGTGATGATGGTGGTAGATGGTGGTGTATGGGGATGGATGGTGATGGTGGATGTGATGGTGGTGATGGTTGACGGTTGATGGCAGTACTGGTGGTTGGTGGTAGTGGTGGTGGTTGATGGTGAAGGTGGTGGTGTGGTGAAGGTGGTTGATGGTGATGGTTGTGGTAGTGGGTGGTGGTGCTGGTGGTGGTGGTGGTGGTGGTAGATGATGACAGTGATGATGGTGGTAGATGGTGGTGTATGGGGATGGATGGTGATGGTGGATGTGATGGTGGTGATGGTTGACGGTTATGGTGGTGGTGGTGGTGCTTGACGGTGCTGATGTGGTGGTTAATGGTGGTGATGGTGGTTGATGGTGAAGGTGTTAGTGGTGGTGGTAGATGATGGCGGTGGTGGTTGATGGTGGTATGTAGGGATGGATGGTGGTGGTGGTGGTGGTGATGGTGAAGGTGGTGGTGGTAACAGTAGATGATGGCAGTGATGACGGTGGTAGATGGGGATGGATGGATGGTGGTGGTGGTGATGGTGGTCGTAGATGATGGCAGTGATGATGGTGGTAGATGGTGGTGCTAGTGCTGATGGAGATAAGCATGGGATCAGAAGTCGGCCCGGCCTGGGTTTTCAGCTGACGTCTGCCATTCACGTGGACTAGTCTGGGCCTCTTCTATAAAATGTGAAAGGTCATGCTGCCTGACTGATGTGAGGACATACTAGGATGGCACATGCTGAGCACCAGCCACCACTGTGATGCTGGGATGTCAGCACCGTGCCATGTTCCCACATGCTCTCTGTCCTTCATCTGGAGAAGGGGTGGCTTCCTTGTGGCAGCTTGAACCTGGATGGGCCTCAGAAAATTATGTTCTTAGAATCAATCATTCCTGTGGGTGGGAACCTTTTGATGAGGTGACTTCAGTAGGGCGTGGCCTAGAGTGGGTCCTGATCCTCTTACTGGAGGCCTTTATAAACAGGGTGAATATGGAAAGAGACAGAGGCGAGAGCGAGTCAGAGGAAGCCAGAAGCTGAAGGCAACGTAACCGGGAAGAGAAGGAAAAGAGCAGCAGACGCCGCCAGGTGCCTCGTGTGTGACAGAGGAGCCGGGAGCACCAGGAGCCGGTCTTTGGGAAGAAGGCTGCACCTGATGATGCCTGGTTTGGACATTTTTCTCAGCCTCCACACTGTAGGCTTGCAACCTGAGGAGCCCCCCTGGGAAGGCCAGGTCCTTTCTGCTGTATTACATTCTGGCAGCAGAGCAGACGAAACCTCCACCCTGGGATCAAGGGCCCTCCCAGGGCCACCCGGGAGGTGCTCGCGCCCTGGCCTCCGGCTCCAAAGCCCAGGGCCCTCCCACGCCCTCCAGCGGCTTCCTGTTCAACAGCAGGCCCGGGCCACAGGGCCCGTCGGAACTTTACACCACGGCGGGATCCGCGGTGACAGCACTCCTGGCGCTGACCGCACTCAGAAGTCCCCAAGCGGGGGGGGGGGGGCACTGCTGCGCTGCCAAGTGGAGAATGCGTCACTCAATCTCAGTCACGGGGAAGGGGACAGTGACGTCGAGGGGTGTGCTGCGGCTTAGAACTGCCATTGCGTTAGTTTTTGACACAAGGATTTAAAAAGGAGGGTCTGGGGCGGGCCGGGAGCTGTGGGCGGCCCTGGTCCTGCTCTTTCTGACACAGGACGGCCTCGGACTTTGGAGACCAAGGGCTCTGCTCTCCGCTGGCCCTGCCACCCCCAGGTGCCCTGACTGGACCTTCCTGGGCCTCGCTGGCCCGAGCCCAGGACCAGCCGTGCCAGCCGCCAGCACCATTGCCACCCCCTGGGGACACACCCTGGGACAGCCCTGGCACAGAGACACAAGCTCGCGGCACCTCGGCTCTCTCCCCTGCGTCCCCTGCCACTTACAGCCCCTCGGCTTTCTCCCACGCCCCCACCACTGTCTGCCTCCAAAGCACACCCCTTATCTGTCCCCCTTTCCACGCCCACTGCCACCTCCTGTCTAAGCCACCACCTTCCCTCACCTACCGCCCACAGGAGAGCAGCCAGAGCTGCTTTTTAAAAAATATGAACCTTGGAAACAACCCAAATTGCAATCAGTTCAGCCACTGCCTTGCTTAAAATCACCTGCTGGTTTCCCATCACCCTGGAATAACATGCAAGCTTCTCCTAGAACTTAGTGTCCCCGCAGCGCCACCAGCCCCCCTCCTGGCCCTCTGGGTCCCTCGGTGCCGGCCACACAGACTGTCTGTCTCCGACAGGCCAGGCCAGCTCCCCCGGCTCTGTGCGCTGCTGCCTCCTCCTAAACTTCCTTCTCTCAGGTGTTCCTGTGGGAAGTCCCTTCTGTCCAGGGCCCTCGACCCAAAGGCCATATCCGGAAGTTGTCCCTGTCCAGCCGCGCCGCACGGGGGAGCCGCCTGCCAGGTGCCCTGACAGCACCTGCTCCCCGGGGCGCCGTCCCCGTGGCTTGCTGGCCGCCGCCTGTCTTGGCCGCCTTTGCCTGCACCCCCAGCACGCGGCACTGCACTGGGAGGGTGCTCGGGGTGCTCAGCGCTTCCTAGGACAGCTCAAGTGAAGCAGCGGGGCAGCAGCTCTCGGGAGGGAGCGCCGCCTGGCAGGGGGCTCCCCAGTTGTCCCCCAAGGCCCGGCCTGGGGGCTGCTCGCCAGTGGGGGGCCCAGGACACGGCTGCTCTAACATGGCCGTGGGAGCCACAGGAGAGAAGCCAGCGAGATACGCTGAGGGCAGGAAGGTGCCCAGGGCTGCTGAGGTCTGAAGACTGTCTTGTAACGTCGGGCAGCAGGGGGCAGGTGGATGGAGACGAGGGGGTATGGACGTGGAGGGTGGACGTGGCAGCCCGTGCAAAGGCCCAGGGGCCTGCCCCAGCGAGCCCGATGCGCGGCCTGGCAAGGAGGTCATGGGACGACGGAGCTGCAGGGAGGACCTCTCCACAGAGGCCCCCGAGGGGTCTGTCCTGCAGGGAGGGAGGGGGCTCAGGGTGTAGGGAGTGCGCGCCACGCCCCCGTGCGGGAGCTCAGGGAACGGCGGAGTGGATGAAGGAGCCGACCAGCACGCTGCATTCCAGGGCCGCCACCACCCCAGCCTCTCCCTGGGGCAGGGCGCGCCCACTTCCTGGCGGCAACGGCGGAGAAATGTGGGCACTTACCCGAGGAGTCGGCGCAGCCCTGGGCGCTGGAGCCCGGGAACGTCTGGGTGAGGATGTCGGGGTAGGCGCTGAGGAAGTCCACCGTCTTCAGGGGGCTTGTGAAGCCCACGCCACCTGGGAGGCAGCTCCAGTGACTTTTGAGGACGGGAGGACCCCAAACCACGGAGCAGCTGCGGGGCTGCGCAGGGCCCCCCATGGGCTGCCGCTGAGCCCCCCTGCCCCCTGCCCCCGGGCAGCACTTTGGGAGGTTGGTCCATCAAGAGTGGACTTGCTGGGAAGCGGACTTGGCCCAGTGCTTAGGGCGTCCATCTACCACATGGGAGGTCCGCGGTTCAAACCCCGGGCCTCCTTGACCCGTGTGGAGCTGGCCCATGCGCAGTGCTGATGCGCGCAAGGAGTGCCGTGCCACGCAGGGGTGCCCCCCGCGTAGGGGAACCCCACACACAAGGAGTGCGCCCCGTAAGGAGAGCTGCCCAATGCAAAAGAAGGTGCAGCCTGCCCAGGAATGGCGCCGCACACACGGAGAGCCGACACAACAAGATGACGCAACAAAAAGAGACCCAGATTCCCGTGCCGCTGACAACAACAGAAGCGGACAAACAAGACGCAGCAGAAAGACACAGAGAACAGACAACTGGGGGGGTGGGCCAAGGGGAGAAAAATAAATAAATCTTTTTTTTAAAAAAAAGAGTGGACTTGCTGGTGTCTACTATAGACCACTGTGACTGTAGCAATGGAAGAAACTGTAGCACTGATGTGGAGACAGTGGCCACGGGAGGTGCCGAGGGCAGGGAGAGGGAAGAAGAGATGTGATGTGGGGACATTTTCGGGACTTGGAGTTGTCCTGGGTGGTGCTGCAGGGACAGACACTGGGCTTTATATCTCCTGCCATAACCCACTGAATGGACTGAGAGAGAGTGTAAACTACAATGTAAACCATAATCCACGTGGCGCAGCAGTGCTCCAAAATGTATTCACCCAATGAAATGAATGTGCCACAATGACGAAAGAGGTGGTTGATGTGGGAGGAGGGGGGTGAGGGGGGTGGGAGTTTATGGGGACCTCTTATGTTTTTTAATGTGATATTTTGTGTGATTGATGTTATCTTTAAAAAAAAAAAAGTAAACAAATGAAGAAAAAGAGCTGCCACATTTTCCTTCCCAGTCGGCCGACGGGCCACCCTGCGCCACCCGGGCCCCACTCACCCTGGCCCCCCCCACGCCGCCCGGGCCCCGCTCACCCTGGCCCCTGAGCCACCCGGGCCCCACTCACCCTGGCACGCCCCCCCATGCCGCCCAGGCCCCACTCACCCTGGCCCCGCTCACCCTGGCCCCCCCGCCGCCCGGGCCCCGCTCACCCTGGCCCCCCCCCCACGCCGCCCGGGCCCCGCTCACCCTGGCCCCCACCCGGGCCCCACTCACCCCGGCCCCCCCCCCACGCCGCCCGGGCCCGCTCACCCTGGCCCCCCCGCCGCCCGGGCCCCGCTCACCCTGGCCCCCCCCCACGCCGCCCGGGCCCCGCTCACCCTGGCCCCCACCCGGGCCCCACTCACCCTGGCCCCCCCCACGCCGCCCGGGCCCGCTCACCCTGGCCCCCCCGCCGCCCGGGCCCCGCTCACCCTGGCCCCCACCCGGGCCCCGCTCACCCTGGCCCCCACCCGGGCCCCACTCACCCTGGCCCCCCCCCACGCCGCCCGGGGCCCGCTCACCCTGGCCCCCACCCGGGCCCCACTCACCCTGGCCCCCCCCCACGCCGCCCAGGCCCCGCTCACCCTGGCCCCCACCCGGGCCCCGCTCACCCTGGCCCCCCCGCCGCCCGGGCCCCGCTCACCCTGGCCCCCCCACGCCGCCCGGGCCCCCGCTCACCCTGGCCCCCCCCCCACGCCGCCCGGGCCCCGCTCACCCTGGCCCCCCCACGCCGCCCGGGCCCGCTCACCCTGGCCCCCCCCCACGCCGCCCGGGCCCGCTCACCCTGGCCCCCACCCGGGCCCCGCTCACCCTGGCCCCCACCCGGGCCCCGCTCACCCTGGCCCCCACCCGGGCCCCGCTCACCCTGGCCCCCCCCCACGCTGCCCGGGCCCCGCTCACCCTGGGCCCCCCCCACGCCGCCCGGGCCCGCTCACCCTGGCCCCCACCCGGGCCCCGCTCACCCTGGGCCCCCCGCTCACCCTGGGCCCCGTGCGCCAGCAGCCCGAGCAGGTAGTTGCTGGTCTGCTGCAGCAGGACGTTGTTGTCGCCTTCGTAGGTGCAGGCCGGGTCGTTGTCGTTCCTGAGGTCCCCCAGGCGGCTCGCTGCAACGCAGCCACAGGCCCATCACGCCGGGAGGGGGCTGGCAGCGACCAGGCGCCCCCGGCAGCCCCTGCAGCCCCCGCGGTTAGCCCAGGGGCCACTCAGGCGCCCGCCTGGCACGGCCTGTCCCCCCCGCACCTGGGGGGCACCGGCCAGCGGGGCGCTCGGCCCACGGTCACGGCGCCGTCCTCGCTGTCCTCGCCAAGCCGGGCAAGGGCGCCGGGCAGGACTCCCGGCCAGCGGGCCGCCGACACGCAGGGGCGCTTTCCAGGCCACGGCGCTGATGACCCCGGGCCGCCCCACCCGGCGGTGGCGGCCTGGTGCCGGGGTTCTCGCCCACCTGTCCTCCCGTCCACCTGTCCTCCCGCCCACCTCCACTGCTGAAGCCCCTCTACTTGAGAGCTTCCGGGCGCCCGGAGCCAGCTCGCGCCTTCCTTGCGCTGCCCCTCCTGCCAGTTAGATCACCTCAACTCCTTTGCAGGCCGGCTTTCCAGACCCTCGCCACTGTGTCTCCTGACTCTGGGGGGATGAGCCCCGCAGGGGAAGGAGAGAGCTCTGACTTTCACACTCATGTCGGGGTGAGGCGCTCGGGAGCAGCCACACTGCCAGTTCACCCTGGGCTTGTGGCCACCTATGACTCCTGATCTCTTCCTCTGACACCCGCTGCCAAGTCAGGTCTCCCATGCCACAGTCAGATGAAGAGCTGGCAGGGACCTTGGAGAGAAAACTCATAATTGCCATTTCAGCCGTAAAGGCCTGTGCAGTTTTCCCGGCTGACTCGGCCTCCCGCTGGCCTCGGCTCGGGGTCTGCACATGTACTGAATCTTGACTCGGTCTCTTCCGTTGTTATGAAGCTGCAAGATTCAATGTCCTGGTTCTCCTTACAAACCAGGAAAAGGCTGAACTACGATAGCATTCCTGTGAGTTGAAACAACACGTAAGCTATTCAGAGCACTGCACGAGGGCAGGCCCTCTCAGTGACTACCAGGTGGCAGCCGCGGCCCCGGGGGTTGGGAGTGACAAACCAGGCGGAGGAGGGAGTGGGCGCAGGCCCCCGTGCCGGGGCAGGGCGTGCGCCCCCTGCCCCTGTTCTCCCGTGCCCCCACGAGGCCCTGGTCCTTCCCAGGACAGGGGCTGGGATGGAGGCTGCGAGGGTGCGAGCGCAGCGTCTGAAATGCCTGCAGCCCCGGCGGAGCCTGGCAGCGCCGCGGGTGCGCGCTGCGGGCGAGGCCCCGGCCGGTTCTGGGGCGGCTGTTTGGGAGGGTGTGCGGGAGCCTCCTGCGCACATCCGACCTTCACCCGTTATTCAAGACGAGGACACAAGAAGCTCTGCAGGCAGGTGTGAAACGGCGCCGAGATGGCGACAGTCATCAGGTCGCCCTCGGCAGCCCTGGCGGGTAAGGGTCATGCTGTGGGCCAGACGCCGTAGGAAACACTTGATGTGGACTAGCTCGCGGGGTCCTCGCCAGAAGCTATGTTGCAGGTACACTGCTGAGTCCCATTTCATAGACAAGAAAACTGAGGCACAGAGAGGTTAAGCAGCCTGCCCGAGCTCCCACAGCTGGTGGGCGGCAGAGCCGGGATCCCTGCCCAGCCTATCTGGTTGCCTGCTCTCCCCACCATACACCAGCTGCCTGAGTCAGGGCCACCGCCCAGAAAACTAACCCTCTTTTTCTAGGCTTAAAAAAAAAGAATCAAAATAGAACTCGAGTGCCCACAACTGCAAGTAGGAGGATGGCATCCACCACCCGTGTGGGATCTAAGCCCCTCTTGATATAGAGGTGGAGTGGACATCACCATCCCAGGGTCCACAGGATGGAGGAATAGAGTATGGACTAGAGTGGACTTACTGGTATTCTACTACGCAACTATGGTGACTAGCAATGGAGGAAACCGTAGCACTGAGGTGGAGAAAATGGCCACAGTAGCTGCTGAGGGCGGGGAGAGGGAAGACGAGATGAGATGTGGGGGCATTTTCAGGACTTGGAGTTGTCCTGGGTGGTGCTGCAGGGACAGATGCTGGACATTGTGTGTCCTGCCGTGGCCCACTGGGTGGACTGGGGGGGAGTGTGAACTACAATGTACACCACTCTCCATGGGGTGCAGCAGTGCTCCAGAATGTATTCACCAAGTGCAGTGAATGTGCCACGATGATGAAAGAGGTTGTTGATGTGGGAGGAGTGGGGGGAGGGGGGTGGAGGATATGTGGGAACCTCTTATATTTTTTGAATGTAATATTTTTTTTAAAAAATTAGAACTCAGTCCTAGGTCTGTTGACTACCAAGCCACTAACCAGTTACACCGCGGTGACGGAGAGCCCGTGCGCTGTGGTGTGCAGCGGACTGATTCAGAGGCACGCCATACATCGTCCTCATCCCCAGATCCCAACCAACCAACATTCCTCAGGAAGTGGGGAGCCTGCCCAGCGCAGGGGCCCATAGGCTCGCTCTGTGAGGCCGGGAGGATGCAGCTCAGGCCCTGGCGGCCGCCGGGCCGCCGCCGTGTGCACTCAACTCGGCCGCCGCAGTACGGAAGCAGCCCGAGAAAACAGGCCCGTTCGGGTGTGGCCGAGCGCCAGCAAGGCTGGACCTGCCACCAGGCGTGGCGGGCGGGACGCGGCCCCGGGGCCCTGGTTTGCCCACCCCGCTCGAGGGCCACGCGGCAGGGCCGGGACAGGAGACCCTCTCGCGCTTTTCCACCACCTACCGGCCAGGTAGCCGAAGCCGCCGCAGGCCTCGCGGCACTCCTGGATGCCACGCTGGGCGGTCCACGAGGCCAGCGGCTTGCTGGCCGACAGCAGAGCGTGCATCTCCCGCCTGAGCGCTGCCTTTGGGGGAGGAAAGCAAACGAGGGCAGGGTCAGTCCCAACACGCGCGTCGAAGGAGCACGACCCCGCAAGTGCCCCCCACGGCGCCCTGGCGGTTACCCAGAGAGACTCGGAAGGGTTTAAAGAAGGGAGCCAGTCTCAAAAGAGCTGTTTAAAAAACCAGGTTCAGCCCAGAGCGGGTGCATTTCGGTGCAGCGATGACAAGAGTCAGCTCGTGGCTCTGTACGGCGAGGACATCTCAGGGACGCAACGCTGCCCACAAGGGCGGCGGCCGGAGAGCAGGCGTTCCCGCTCGGTTTCTACAAAGTTCACGAGTGGGTGAAACGAACAGCACGCTGCTTGGGGTCACAGGCGAGGTGGTAAAAGCCGTAAAGAAAAGCCAGGGACTCAAATGCCGGGGGGCCGGGTGCTGCTTTCCCCTGGGGGCGGGTCGTCGGAGGCACCAGCGCCAGCCGATCGGCAGCCGGGAGTGGCGCGTGGCTTGCTGGATCCTTGCCCTTCCTGCCTCGTACGCTTTCTAAATATTGTTCTGTTTCTATGCGATAGTCGCTGGAGACGATTAGGAGAGGCACGGACAGCGCCAAATCCAAGGGCTCGTTTTACTAGCGCTCCCCACTCCTGGGTCCCGCTGTGTCCTGGGTTCAATCACCGAGTTTCAGAAAACGAAGACGTGCGATTACGTTTCGGAACATTAGCAGCAGGCCAACGATCCAAACGTCCGCTGGCGCGAGCGGTGGTAACTCACACTGGGGAGCGGACTGCGCCCCCCCCCCTTCGCTGTCCGGGAAGCGCTCCCCGGAAACCGGCACCGGCTGCGCGGGGTGTGGCACACCCCCACCGCCCCTGGACGTCCACGCTGCGCGCTGTGAAACAGGATAACGTGCTCGGGGTGGGGGCCGTGACCCCGAATCCACGGCATTTCCAGGCTGTTCTCCAACGCATTTCTTGATTCCAAGTGTCCTCACGCTCAGCCTCGAGGGGCTACGGAGAGGCCAGCCCGCACTCAGCCTGCACGGACCTTGGCAGAAAACAGCTTCTCGCCAGCGGCTGATCTCGCTGACTCTGCACGCTGGTTTCTGGCACGAGCCTCATAGGGAGGCATAGGGAGGCAGCGCTTTGTGAAGCTGTTTGGGAAGGGATCAGAACCGTGGGGCGCGCCGAGGGGTGGCTAACGCGGGCTGTGCCGAGCCAGCGTGTTCTCACGGGGAGGAGCACAGCTGAACTCACAGGCGGGCCTCAGGGGCCTATCGGCACAGTCTTGGAGCTGGGGCCAGGAGCTGGGGCCAGGAGCCGGGGGCCAGGGGCCGGGGACCAGGGTCAGGAACCGGGGTCTGGGAGCCGGGGGCCAGGGGCCGGGGGCCGGGAGCCAGGGGCCAGGGGCCAGGAGCCGGGAGCTGGGAGCTGGGGACCAGGAACTGGGGGTCAGGAGCCGGGGCCAGAGCCTGCAGCGTCAGCCCTCAGCTCCAAAGCGACCGCTCCCAGGTGTGGAGACAACAGGGGCATGTGCCGGGGGCTTCGTCCCTACAAACCGGCGGGTGCTCTTGTTTGGAAATCAAGGCCGCCGGCCTCGGGGATATTTAGATGGAAACAAGTCCTGCAGGGAAGGGCGGCCGGGCCTCACCTGTCTGGTGCTGCGGTCCTTCTGGTGCAGGTCTCGCT
This sequence comes from Dasypus novemcinctus, assembly GCF_030445035.2. Lineage (NCBI taxonomy): Eukaryota > Metazoa > Chordata > Mammalia > Cingulata > Dasypodidae > Dasypus > Dasypus novemcinctus. The sequence continues at coordinate 204,887,594 of NC_080673.1, forward strand.
GAAGCTCTAGCAGGTCCACGAAGAGTGACTTGGAGAAGTGGTCCAAGGCGAAGGCCGCCGCCAGGTAAGGCAGCAGGCGCCATTGCTGAAACAAACGAGCAACCGCGTGAGTGCGCCGCGAAGCTCGGACAACCGCGACGCCGGAGGGGTGGGGGGCGGGGTGGGGTGGCAGGTCCCTTCCCGCTCCACTCCCCGTGGAAGGCCCCTGAGTCTGCTGGTCCTCCCTGGGTGCCCGGCTGAGCTGTCACAGTCGTCGCCATGGACAACCCAGGCCCCCAGGGGGTCCAGGTCAGACTCCTGCACACCCACCCCTCACCACTCCCAGTGGCTCATGGAAGAAACCGCTGGTAGAAACTGAGTGGGCCGGCCATGACCTGAGGCCACTGGCGTCCTCGACCCCGGGTGAGGTCTCGGACCGGTGGCCCAAGGCTCTGTGAGCCTGGGGGTTTGAAGCGCTCGTCCTCAGAACCAGACGTGGAAACTGAGGCTCGCGGCACAGGAGAAGCTCCTTGAAGGGCACGCGCCGCCTGACGCAGGCTGGGGCGTAGAGCGGGAGCTGGGGGAACGCGTGCTGGATGGAGGGGGGCCATGGGAGGGGAAGAAGTCTGAGAGGAACCTGGAGGAGGCCCCACCAATGTCATGCCGTCTGCCAGCAGCTCCTGGGGGCTTCTCAGTAGCCTATTTAATCCTGACACCCACCCCACGAAGAGGGGCTAGAAACAAGGCAGGCAGTGACCAAGGCTGGGCGACGGGGGGCACCGGCCAGCAGGCATAGGCCTGGGAGCAGGAGCCCGAGCAGGGGGCTCGGGTGGGCTCCCTCAACCGCCACGCACCCTTGATGCTCAGCACAGGTGCACGGGGTCCACGGAGGCCACAGGCTGGGGGGCGTTGGGGGGGGCGGCTGCAGGGGTGCAAACAGTGCCACTTTGCACTTCCTTGTTTAATTACTCATCAAGACATGTTGACGGTCATTTAAAAGAAATGCGAAGGAAGCAACCACGATTCTCCCAATTTACTCAAGTATACCTTTGCTTTGTATGGCTTGGCCCGAGACCCTGGCTTGGCTACTTAGTTAGCTTTGCCACCCATTTGTTCCTAGTGCCTCCTCCGGGAAACTGGAAGATGAATGGTTTCACCCACCCACATGACAGCAGCGAAGGGCATGCAGCGTGTAAGGCGTGGGATTGCAGGTGGGAGGGTGCGCAGTGTGTAAGAGTGCTAGTGCGGGTGGAAGGGCAAGGAGTGTGAGACATCAGAGTCACAGGTGTAAGGGTACACAGTGTGTAAGGCGTGAGCTGGTGTGGTGGAAGGGCGAGCAGTGTTTATAACATGAGATTCGTGGGTGGAAGGGCGTGCAGTGTGTAAGGCGTGAGCTGGCATGGTGGAAAGATGTGCAGCATTTAAGACGAGATTTGCAGGTGTAAGGGTGTGCAACGTATAAGGCGTGAGCTGGCACGGTGGAAAGGTGTGCAGTGTTTATGACGTGAGATTTGTGAGATTTGTGGGTGGAAGGGCGTGCAGTGTGTAAGGCGTGAGCTCATGCAGTGGGAGGGCATGCAGCGTCTAAGACGTGAGATTCTCAGGTGGAAAGGTGTGCAGGGTGGAAGGCATGAGCTGGCGTGGTGGAAGGGATGCAGCATGGAAGGCGTGAGCTGGCGTGGTGGAAGGGGGTGCAGCGTGGAAGGCGTGAGCTGGCGTGGTGGAAGGGGGTGCAGCGTGGAAGGCGTGAGCTGGCGTGGTGGAAGGGGGTGCAGCGTGGAAGGCGTGAGCTGGCGTGGTGGAAGGGGGTGCAGCGTGGAAGGCGTGAGCTGGCGTGGTGGAAGGGGGTGCAGCGTGGAAGGCATGGGCTGGCGTGGTGGAAGGGATGCAGCGTGGAAGGCGAGGGCTGGCGTGGTGGAAGGGGGTGCAGCGTGGAAGGCGTGAGCTGGGGTGGTGGAAGGGGGTGCAGCGTGGAAGGCGTGAGCTGGCGTGGTGGAAGGGGATGCAGCGTGGAAGGCGTGAGCTGGCGTGGTGGAAGGGGGTGCAGCGTGGAAGGCGTGAGCTGGCGTGGTATAAGGGCGTGCAGCATGTACGACGTGAGATTCACGGGTGGAAGGGCGTGTGGTGTGCCAGCACCACGAAGCTCCCTGTGGCCCGATGCCCCCTCCCCTAATAACGCCAACAGGCTTCCACGGCCGCCCGAGGCCCACCCTCACCCAGAGCCGCCTGCTCTGAGGATGCGCGGGCGCGGCCCCTCTGCTGGTCTAAAGCCGTCACACCCACGGGCCTGCCCACGCGACTTCTCCGTGGAGAAGTGACTCCTTGGGATGTTCTCTTAGGAATGGGATCTCGAGTCAGCACGTGTTCTGGACATACAAAGCCACACTGGGCCAAGAGCCCCCCGGGGTCAGGGGTCAACAGCCATGAGCGAGCCGCCTGCTCCCAAGGCTTGGCCGGTGCCGGCCTCCTGCCCTCGTCGGCGCTGCGGCCAGGCCCCGCACGTCCCAGGCGGCAGCCCCTCGCCAGCAGCGCGGCCGCCCTGGACGCCGGCTCCAGAGCGCGACCAGCCCGCGGCCATCAAGCCACAGCTCTTCAGGGAAGGGCCACGCACGCGGCTAAAGCAAGTGGGACCGTGTTTGAGAGGCACATACCTGCAACTGATACTCGAGGACCGGAATTTCCTCCTTGTTCATGGGTCCAAACTGCCGCCGCGTGGCCGAGAAGCGGATGGCGATGCACAAGGCCAGCTTCAGGGAGACGACGGACAGGCCGACGATGGTGACGCGGCCCCAGGACAGATTCCCCAGCGAGGCCGCGAAGTGCTGCTTGGTGTCCTGCGCGAGGAGAGCGTAGGGCCGGGACGACAAGCATGAGCCGGCGACCGGCTGGGGCGGGGGCCGGGGGCGCGTGTGTGCTCATCCTCTCTTGGAGGGCCCACCCCGCTGCCCAGGCAGGCGGGCCAGCAGGCCATGACCCCGTCCACCCTAGGGACAGGGGCTGCAGCCTGTGCCCTGCGTGGCACAAGCAGCCCCGGGAGCCATGCTCGGAAGCAAGGCCGCCAGTCTGCAGCACGCACGGAAGAAGGGTTTCGGGGAGCGGCACGGGGACCGCATCTGAGCGGCTGCGCCCGTGCCCGCCCGCGCCCCTGCCGGCAGCGTCCCAGCACCCGCCCAGGCGAGACCTCCCTGCCAGGCACTCGGCCGTGCCTGGCTCTTTCCACCTCTGCCCCTGTGCCGCCAGCCTTCTGGGGGTCCTCTGGGGTGACTGTGGGGTCCCAGCGCTGCCCTCTTCTTCTATGGGTGCTCCTCTCTTCTGCAGGGGCTCAGTCCAGATGGTGAACCCGCTCCCTTGTAGCGGCAGTAAACGTTTCCTTCCTTCCCGGTGAGGCCGGGATGCTTTGGCCTAGAGGTCCTGAGCTGAACGCAAGCCCTGGGTGGTCATTCTCTTCATCGTCACGGCTTGGCTTTGCTCTGCTGCCACGTGGTCTGGCCTTGAGAAGCTCTGAGGAGCCTTGCCGACCCCAGGTCACGACGCTCTCCCACCTTTCCTTTCAGCTTTGCAGCTTCTCTTTGCACACCAAAGCCGCACGCCTGTCTTTCACCCCCCGGGGAGTGGAGTTAGTAGGGATCCAGGTCCTCGTGCCTCCGTGTGCTGAGCCAGTTTTCCCAGCACCATCCGTCTGCCCCTGCGGTGTGAGGCCATCCCGGTCACGTGCTGAGTGTGCAGGGACGCACGCGCACGCACATGCTGCACGCTCGGAGCGCTCTGCTGCTTTACTCGTCTGCTCCCACGCCGGCCCCACCTTTTGGCACACGGCTTTAGAACAGGCCTGCACGCTGGGGAGGGCGAGTCTCTCTCCTCACTGCTTCCTCCTCCAAGGGCGTTAAAGAGTTGACGCCTCTGAAAAGGACCCTCGTCGGCCCACGTGCCTCTTAGAGCAAGCCCGCCGCGCCCCGCAAAAAACCCAAGTGGGCTTTGGGAAGGACCGCTGGCAGGTGGAGGTGGATTTGAGGGGAAGTGACATCTTTACAAAGAGCAGTCTCCCCATCCGAGAGGACAATGTCTTACAACTCGTGCAGTCACCTTCTTTGGAGGACGCAAAAGCTTTCTCCATTTTCTGGTAGTTCCGAGACGCTTCATGTTTTTATTTGCCCTCTTTACAGCCGCTGGTCCACCTCCACGTGGAAAGCAGGACTTGCCCACGTCCACCTATGCCCTGTGTGGGGAAGCTGTGCCACCAAGCACAGAAACATATGCAGGGGGACGTGATGAAATTCAAGTATTCTCTAGTCATGCCCCCAAATGGCCCCCAAAGGTTTGTTTTTGTGTGAATAATTATAAGCCTCTACGCTTCCACAAAAGTTTCTTCTTAGATCAAAGTAGTATTTTTAATTTCCACACCAGGCCGTACGGATCACCAAATGTGGAGAAGAGGTTAAAAATCTGCTATCCACTGTCAACCAGAAAACAGTTCCACAGCTAAGCGACTGTGCAAGTCCGTCCATGTGTTAGGGCTGCTCAAGGTTAAAAAGCCTTTCCTTTTCGTTTCAGAGACGTTTACATCCAACTCAGTCATTTACAAATGGTTCACCGCATACAACAGCCTGAATATGATTTTCACCAATCTGTTGTGAGGAAGCCAAAGCATCCAGAAGTTTCTCTAGCAAACTCAGTGCATTTTTCCAACACTAATAACACAAGCTATTCTGAATAGTTTAGATTTATTTCTGTGCACATTTCCAAAAATTAAATGGAATGAAATTATATTAATGGTTATATCATAATATTTGAACATATTATGGAATCTATATCACACAATTTGATTCACATCAATAGTATAATTCACTCTAAAAAAATCACAGGCACACACACGGTCTGTTTTTCTGTAAATGCTGGGGGAAAAAACCAAAAAACATATACTTTGTGTTTGCTGGGTAAAGAGTCCCTGAATGGGTGTGCTGAATACAGCAGCTCTCAAGTGTCTGACCCTTTTTAGGAGGTATGCAAGGTCAAAACAATTTCCATAATACTACTAAGGCATTACTGCCTTTTTAAATTCTTGCTTTCTTAAGGGTACAAAATACGAAAAGTTTGTTGATGCAGTTTCAGAGTCCACCTTGCATCTGACTTTAAGAAACTACACTTGTTTGGGCTTTTGTGAGTACCAAAGAAGAACGCCCACGGCTCTCCGAGAAGGAATTAAAAGGCTCCTCTTCTTCCTCTGTGCATCTATGACAAGTGGATTTTCTTCATACACTTCAACCTAAACAACCTATCTCCAACAACTGAGTGCAGAATCAAATACGAGAATCTGGCTGTCTTCCAGCAAGAATATAAAACCACACCTCTCAAGAGATATTAGGTTAATCAGTGCCACTTTTAAATGAATTAACAAATACAGGCTTTGTTTGTTTTTATTTCTTAGCTTTAATTTCTTTTTTTTTTTAAGATTTTTTTTTTCATTTATTTCTCTCCTCCCCCCCCCCCCCCACCAAGTTGTCTGCTCTCTGTGTCCATTCACTGTGTGTTCTTCCGTGTCCACTTGTGTTCTTGTCAGCGGCACTGGGAATCTGTGTCTCTTTTTGTTGTGTCATCTTGCTGCGTCAGCTCTCCGTGTGTGTGGTGGCACTCCTGGGTGGGATGTACTTTTTTTCAAGTAGGATAGCTCTCCTTACAGGGTACACTCCTTGCACATGGGGCTCCCCTACACAGGGGACGCCCCTATGTGGCATGATACTCCTTGTGTGTATCAGGACTGCATGTGGGCCAGCTCACCACACAGATCAGGAGACCCTGGGTTTAAACTCTGAACTTCTCATGTGGTAGGCGTATGCTCCATTAATTGAGCCAAATCCACTTCCCCTTTAATTTCTAACATGGCAAATATTGTCAGATATAACCCACATAAGCAAATTCAGGTCATCAATAATTTTTAAGAGGATAAAGGATTCCTGAGAACAAAGAGATTGACACCAGCTGATCTAATAGGCTCAACATAAGTGTGTCATTTAGGTTTTTCATATTTCTGCTTATTGACTGTGAGATCAATTTAGTTTCTGAAAAGGGTAGGGTGAAATCTCCAGCTACATCTGTGGACTTATCTATATGCTCTGGTGGTTTTGTCAGCTATTGCTGATACATTTTAAGGCTGATCTGTGCCGTGCACATATGCTTATAAGAATATATTTCTTGGGAAGCAGACTTGGCCCAATGGATAGGGCGTCCGCCTACCACATGGGAGGTCCGCGGTTCAAACCCCGGGCCTCCTTGACCCGTGTGGAGCTGGCCCATGCGCAGTGCTGATGAGCACAAGGAGTGCCCTGCCACGCAGGGGTGTCCCCCGCATAGGGGAGCCCCACGTGCAAGGAGTGCGCCCCATAAGGAGAGCCACCAGCGCGAAAGAAAGTGCAGCCTGCCCAGGAATGGCGCCGCACACACGGAGAACTGACACAACAAGAATAGACAGAGATTCCTGGTGCTGCTGACAACAATACATCAATGGAAGCCGACATGGAAGAACACGCAGTGAAGAGACAAAAAGAGCAGAAAACAGACACAAAGAGCAGGGTGGGGAGGTAGGGGAGAGAAATAAATTAAAAAAAATAAATTTTAAAATATATATATATTTCTTGATTCAATTTTTCTTTTTATGAGTATAGAGCACTTTTCTTTGTCCCTTACATATATTTTTTTATTTTACTTTAAACTCGTTTGGTTTATAGTTGCCTGGTACCTTTTTCCATGGTAGCAGTTTGATATGGATATGAATTCCAAAAACAGATACTGGATTATGTTTGTAATCTGGTTTGTACCTGGGCGTGATTGAGTTATGATTAGGACTTTGATTGGGCCACATCACCAGGGCATTGAGTTCCCACCCACCAAGGGTGGACAGATAAAAGGCATGGCAAAGGGCAGAGTTGAGGGCATTTTGATGTTAGAGTTTGATGCTGGAGTCTTGAGCTGGAGCCAGAAGAACACAGAAGAATAGAGATGGCTCCTTAGAAACGGCAGAAACTCTAGGGAGAAAGACAGAGCTGTTCACCTGATAGTCTACAGCTGACCTTGTGGAGGAAACAGAGGAGCCCAGGAAGCCTGAGCCCTCGCAGCCGTCGGCAGCCACCTTGCTCCAACACGTGGAAACAGACTTTGGTGAGGGAAGGACCTTGTGCTTTATGGCCTGGCATCTGTAAGCTCCTACCCCAAATAAATACCCTTTATAACAACCAACCCATTTCTGATATTTTGCATCAGCGCCCCTTTGGCTGATAAATACGCCCATCCCTTTATTTTTGACTTTTCTATGTCTTGTAGACAAATGCACTTTGGGATCTTGTATTTCTCTAACCCCATCTGATAGTTTCATTTGTTTAATTGGCATATTTAGCCCATTTATATCTATTTAATTGCTTTTAGAGTGGGACTTGGTTTCCTATTTCCCATTTTTTATTTTGTTTTAGTGCCCCGCCCCCCCTCGTTTTCTAATAGCTGGTGGGATTTTCTCCTGGGTTAAAGACTCTGCATCCTACTCTTGCTCTTACAGTGTTGCCTTAGAGCCTGCACTTGTGGTCACTTGCCCACTGGTGTCCCGTACTTACTAACGAGACGAGAATGCTGGCCTACTCCCCCGTGCCCCTGCTGGGCCACCCGCCTCCACCGGCAGGAGGTTAGAAACAGGTTAGCTGGGGTTACAGTGAATAAAGGCTCTTCCTCTGTATATGCTTATAAGACAGCGGTAACCTTGCCAAATTACTCCGTCATCCTTACCTGCCTTTCTCTTCCTTCTTCCAAAAGTATTTCCAGGTGGTATTTTTGTGGCAACCTTCTAAGGCTTTGTGTGCCTGAGAGTATTTTTATTATGCTCTCACAGGAATCACAGCTTAGATTTAAAAATATGTGTTTAAAGCCACTTTCCCTCAACAGTTTAAAATATTATTTCACTATTTTCTGGCACCCAGTGTTGTGCTTGAGAAATCTGATGTTAAACTGATTTTTATTCCAATGGAATTGATCTGTTCCCTCTCTCTGGAAGCTCTCGAAAAGTTTTCTGCCTTTGAAATTCTTGAATTTCTCTCTACTGTGTCTAGGTTTGGGCCGTGCCTAATTTCTCCTCTTTAATACTCACGGGTCAGTCAGAGGCCTTCCTCCTTCAATGTCAGCAGATGTGGCTTCTTCGTGTTCGTAAACCCTTCCTGCTGTCTTCAACATGATTTTCCAATCGCGCGTTTATTTTTACTTGTCCCAACCATCACGTCCTTTCTGGCAATTGTTTTATGTTTGAGTTAACACTTCCACTCTTCAATGACTTATTATTGTATGATGGTCGTCCTGTGGGCCATCAGCTCCTCTGTCCTGGGCCATCCTTGGGGGGATCCAAGGCCAGGCGGTGACCTGTCACTGCGGCTGAATCCGGGGGGTGAGCCTTGTGGCAAGGGCCTCCCACTTGAACCTACGGAAGCCCACGGCAACGGCGGGCTCCGTTCCTGCCCCGAGGGCCACGAGGGAGGGCTTGGGGGGTGAAAACCCCTGGGCAGCTCCAGCATCAGCCCTCACGCCACACGGAACTCGCCCCGACCACGGAGCTGTGGCCTCAGCACCAACCTTCTCCCCGACCACAGAGCCGTGGCCTCGGCACCAGCCCTCGTGCCACGTGGACTCTCCCCGACCACGGAGCTGTGGCCTCGGAGCCGGCTCTCGCACCATGTGGGCTCACCCTGGTCATGGAGCCGTGGCTGGCCCGGGCATCCCTCCATTCTTGGCGCCAGCACCCACAGCAGGAGAGTGTGTCCCCATGCCTGGGCCTGCGAGGAGGGGTCTTTGTCCTGTCAAGCGCAGGAGGAAGGCACTGAGCATGGCGGGGGAGGCAGCCCACCGACCAGGAGGCCCCTGCTGGACGCTGACTGGCTTCGCTGTCCCCAAACCTCCCTCCCTGGCAACCCCGGTACCTTAAAGGGGGTGACATAGGTGCCCTCGGGGGTGACGTCCCCATTCCGGTTCAGGAGGTTCTCGCGAGGAATCCTCACCTGGTGGAACGTGGCGAAGCTGCGCGCGAGACATGGTGGGGTGGCTGGTTAACCGGGTCCCGGCCCCAGGGCTGGTCTCCCCTCCCTCCCGAAACCCAGGGACACAGAGGCCGGGGCAGCTGCGGAGGGGACGGAAACCCCCAGAGACAGGGACGGCGGTGAGGAGGCTTCAAAAGAGCTTTCACCCAAAGGTCAGGGAGGAAGCGGGGCATGCGCGAGGGCTCCCACGTGAAACACGGCTGGCCGTGCACCGGCGACGCGCGAAGCCACGCTCTTCATTCCCACGGGGGTCAGAGTCCTGGGGTAACGCAGGCGCCCCTTAAAGAGGTGCTGGGAAGGAAAGGCTGCCACTGGGCTCAGGGACACTGGTTTCGCGGGAGAGTCGGGCTCTTAGCCACGTGCCATCCCTGAGCCTCATCCTCCGCTCTCACACCAGAATCCAGCACGCGGGCTGACAGTCAGCAAGACGAAGCGCCAGGATTCTCATGTCCAGCAAAGGAAGCTGGTGTGTGTCCGCGCCCTAAACGCAAGTGAGCCGAGGAGGCGCGTTTTCTAGACCCGCCCGTGGGCTGCGCGCATGCTAAGAATCGAGATGCTTCTCTGCCGGCTCAGAGAACCCGCTTCACAGCAGTCCAGGAGAGCGAGTTTATGAACGTAACGGAGGCGACGTAAACTGTGCAAGCAAAACAGAGCGAAACAAAAACACACCGACAGTTCCCATAGCAACTTCTCTGACCGCCAGGATCCCTTTCCACCTGGAGAGCGTCATCTGGAAAGAGCACAGGGACCGAGCGGGGTCCTCGGACAGGGAGGCTCGCCCTCCCAGCACCTCCCCTCCTCTGATTCCCGCCTGCGCCAGGCGCCCCTCGCCCGCACAGGCCTGGGACCGGCCGCCCCCTCCCTCTGGCCTGCACTGCCCGTCCGGTGCCTGGGCCTGGCGACCCTGCCGCCCGTGCCCCCTCGCCTGCACTGTACAACCCCCTCACTGGCCTTTCCTCCCAGAGCCTGTCCACACGGGAGCCAGGGGCCTTGGGAAACGGCCAGCGGAGGAGCCAGGCCCTGCCGCAGCCCGGCCGGTCCCCGTGACCGTGGGACTGAACCCCCTTAGGAAAGCAGGGGCCGCCCTCCCACCCCGGCCCCCGGCTGCTCCACCCCCCCCCTCGCCCACCGGAGCCCAGGCTGCCCCCTGGCCCCCGGGCGTCCTGCCGTCCCCCCTCATCCACTGCAGCACCCGGGCAGCCTGCAGTGATGCTTGGCTGCCACCTCCTCTGGAAAGCCCCTCGGGATTATGCCACCCACCTGCCGTGGGTGCCAGGAGCGCCCACCGCTCTGCAGGAGGGTGGTCTGTGTGCAGCGCCACGCCTCACGGCCGCCCGCCTCTCGTCGGCAGGTTCCGGGGGTCTCAGTCCCCTTTCCGTAAGGGGGCCGCAGTGCCCGGATCACACCAGACACTTGACAGGGGCTTGGGGAATGCGTAAGAGTGGGGTGAGCCGTCCCCACTGCAGCCCCTGCCGCTGCACCGCCCTGGGCGGGGGCAGGGGCTGCAGGCAGGAGGAGGCCCCTGCCCACACCCGCGAGGGGGCCCCTGGGCGCTGGCCAGGGGACACAGAGGCCAGGCCGCCAGGCTCCCGTCGTCTCCAGGCAGGGGGCCAGCCTCCGCGGGCCGCCCCTGTGTTGAAGTCTGAGGGTAGTCAGTGCCCGTCAAGCGGGAATGTGGCTCTCAGCGGCGCCTCTCGGGTTTCTCGAGCTGGCAGTTGTGGCTTCCCCCGCGCCACAGGGGCCCGGGGGCCCAGGGAAGGGTCACCAGGCTGCTCTTTAAGAAAACCTGGCCCCGTGCAACCCCGAACACGCTCTGGCTTGCTGGTGAAAGCCAAGGAATGATCTTCCCAGCCTGACTCTGCCCCCTCAAAGTGCCCTTGGCCGCACATGGGAACTTTTCACCCTGTCTTGCCACAGAGGAGCAGCGAATCCGGACACGCTTAGGCTTGTGGTATTCACTTGAGTCAGCTGAAAGCAAAGCTCCACAGATCCCCTTTTGACTGTTTCTGTACCACAAAGGCTGTCAAGGCTCAGTCTGGTGACAGCCGAGTTGGCAGCCGGCCTGGGGGCCAGAAACCAGCGCTGCCAGCGGGCAGGGGGCCGGCAGCAGAGGGCTCGGGCCCTGGAGCTGTGGGGGCGGCCTGCTCCCCCTCCACACATGCCTCCCTGCCAGCTCCCTGCTTGAGCTCCAGCTCACAGGGCCCCGGGGACACCAACCAGGCCAGCCAGGCACATCGCGCCTCTGGACAGGGGCCCGGGGCCACTGACCACCCCAGCCAGGCACACTGCACCTGTGGACAGGGCCCTGGGGCCACCGACCACCCCAGCCAGGCACATCGTGCCTCTGGACAGGGGCCCGGGGCCACCGACCACCCCAGCCAGGCACACTGCACCTGTGGACAGGGCCCTGGGGCCACTGACCACCCCAGCCAGGCACATCGCGCCTCTGGACAGGGGCCCTGGGGCCACCGACCACCCCGGCCAGGCACACTGCACCTGTGGACAGGGCCCTGGGGCCACTGACCACCCCAGCCAGGCACATCGCGCCTCTGGACAGGGGCCCTGGGGCCACCGACCACCCCGGCCAGGCACACTGCACCTGTGGACAGGGCCCTGGGGCCCGACCACCCCAGCCAGGCACATCGCGCCTCTGGACAGGGGCCCTGGGGGCCACCGACCACCCCGGCCAGGCACACTGCACCCACAGACAGGGTCCCGGGGCCACCAACCTCCCCAGCCAGGCCGGGCACACTGCACCCACGGCCTCCTGGCCACGCTCCAGGTCGGTGCCTGAGGCCTAAAGGCCCCGCCCGCAGCCCGCCTTCAAGGTTTTGCAGAAAACAGCATTTGAAAGGCCTGTTACCATTTTGCTTTTAGAGTTTTCTTAGCTAAAATTAATGTGATATATGTTCGCCTTTGATTGCTAAGCAATTAGTCCACATACTTGGTAATTTTGGGAAGTGACAAAATCTAACCTACAAATTGATTCCACTTTTTTTCAAAATAAACAATCTTGAAATTGGTTAGAAAAAAATTCACAGAATTATAACACCGACATTTGCATTAGAGGAAAGCCCAGAGAGAATCTGCGTGGAGAAAGCAGAGCAGGATTTCAGGACGGTCTTCCCAGCCACCACGGATGGCTGGGACCAGGGCGCCCTCTGCTGGGAGTGGAGGGGGGGCGCCGGGGCCGGGCGGGCTGACCGCTTCTGCCCACGACACCTGCGCCTCGGGGCTGGCACAGCCTTCCCCAGGCGACGCCCGGTGCCCGTGCCAGGCGGCTCACCACGGTGCGCTCCGGGGACCACTTGCAACCACACCCCTGCACTCCAGGCACGATGGTTTATTTGTGTGTGGGGGGGGTGCGGCAAATGAAATAATGTTAAAGGTTCTCATTTTCCGGGTGAAAAAAAAACAAAAAAAGAATGAAGAGAAATCCTTGCCCACCCACAGGTCACGCTACCTCCTAGGTGCTCCGTGCCAGCGTTTGTCTTGAGTGGCACCATTTATCCTACGTGGCATCATTTGTCCTGAGCGGCCTCGTTGGTCCTGGTGGCATCATCTGTTCTGAGCAGCAGCACCCGCCCCGAGCGGGTGGGGCAGTGCCACCCCAGCAGTTGACTGGATCACGTGGGCCTTGTAAAAGGCTTTTCATTCCCCAAGTCAAGGGCAGGACCGCAGCTTCGCCCCTAGGCCTGCGCTGCCCCCCACCGATGTGCCCACACGGGCCCGGCACGCGCCTTCCCAGTGCCGACCCCACCACGGCACCGCCCTGCTGAGAACGCTGCTGCGCTCTCCCATGGCCCCCGGGCCAGCAGCTGCCCCTGCACCCCACAGAGGGTGCTTCCGGGGATCTGACAGCCTTGAGTCGGTGGCACTCTTCTCCCTGCCGAGCCCCAGTATTAATCAGCAGGTTCTTTTTGCAGGTCAGCGAGTGAAAAGTTGGTAATTCTAAGAGATCAGTATGAGAGGGCGTGTGTGTGGTCTTGATTTTTTTTCCTTTTTTTTTCTTTATGAAAGTATAGCACTCATACATAAACATATATAAACAATAAGTGTACAGTACTAGTTGTGAACTTACAAAACAAACATACGTAACATCATACAGGGCTCTCATACCTCAACCTACCACCAGCACCTTGCATTGTTGTGAGACATTTTTAACTAAAAAGCATCCTCAAAATATTACTAACCAAAGTATCTTCCCCCAATCTACCCTATTATTACTTTTATATCATTTATATGTGAACATACATAAATAATAAGTGTATAGTAAAAGTTGTGAACTTACAAAGCAAACATGCATAACATCATACAGGGGTCCCACACACCAACCCTCCACCAACACCTTGCATTATCATGAGAGACACTTGTTACAAATGATGAAAAAATAGCCAAAATCTTAACTACTAACTATAGTCCTTATCTTACATTTGGTGTATTTTCCCCCCAACCCACCCTCTTATTATTTTTTAAATATACTTTTATGACAGGAGTTGTAAACTTACAAAACTATCATGCACATGTGCAGAATTCCCAAACAACAGCCCTCCATCAACACACCACACGTGGTAGCACATGTGTTAAAGATTATGAGATAATATCACCTGATTATTACCAGGTCCACAGTGTACATGTGGCACACTTTCCCACACTCACACACTATGAACACAGCACATGTTTGGCATAGATGCACGGACATTAAATTATTACTGTTAACCACAGCCCAGGGGTCACTCCAGTTGTATTTTTCCCATGCTTCTCCATGTTCCCACCATCCTGCAACACTGATGTACATCTGCTCTAGCTCACAAAGGACACTCTTGCATCTGTACAATCATCCACAATTCTCATCCACCTCTGGGTTTACTGTGCTGTTCAGTGCCTAGATTATTCTCTAGCTTTCTGTCAATTGGCTTTTACACCCCTAGACTACCCTTTTCAACCACAATCCCATTCATAAATAAGCTGTTAATCACTATAATGTGCTATTATCCACTCTATACATTTCCACACTTATACAGTAAAGTTAATTAAAACTTCCTCATACATTAAACATCAGTAGTCCATCTCAGTCCTCCTCTTATCTCCTTTCAGAATCCACCATCTGCCACCAGGTCTTGAAGATATTTTCCTACATTTTCTTCTAGAGGCTTTATGGCTCCTGCTTTTATATTTAGACTTTAGTTCCATTTTGAGTTAATTTTTGTATAAGGTATGAAAACGGAGTCCTCTTTCCTTTTGGATACGGATATCCAGTTCTCCTAGCACCTTTTGTAAAATGGACTGTTCTGCCGAGCTGTGTGGGTTTGACAGGCTAGTCAAAAATCACTTGACCATACATGTGAGGATCTGTTTCTGAACCATCAGTTTGGTTTCATTGGTCGATGTGTCTGTCTTTACGCCAGTACCATGCTGTTTTTACCACTGTAGCTAGGTAATATGATTTAAAGTCCAGAAGTGAGAATCCTCCAATTTTGCTTTTCCTTTTTAAGATGTTTCTGGCTATTCAGGACTCCTTATCCTTCCAAATAAATTTGATAATCATGCTTTTCATTTATTTTTAAAATGCTGGTGGAGTTATTAGGCTTGCACTGTATCTGTATATCAATTTGAGTAGAATCGACATCTTAATGATATTTAGTCTTCCAATCTGTGAGCATGGAATGTTCTTCCAGTTATTTAGATCTTTTCTGATTTCTTTTAACTATGAGTTGTAGTTTTCTGAATACAAGTGCTTTACATCTTTGGTTAAGTTTATTCCTAAATATTTGGGTTTTATCTGTCATATTTTATTTTTACCACTCTTTTGAGACTTTTAGTTACTTTTACTGATATAATCTTCTTTTATAGACTCTCTTCTAGGTCTCTCCTGTTTTTTCTTTCAGGTTGTAGCACACCTTTTAGTATTTCCTGCAAAGCTGGTCTCATGGTTATAAATGCTCTCAGTTTCTGTTTATCTGTGAATATTCTAAACCCACCCTCATTTTTGAAAGACAATCTTGTTGGATATAAGATTTTTGGCTGGAAATTTTTCTCTTGTATCTTAAATGTATCATACCACTGTCTTCTTGCCTCTGTGGTTTCTGATGAGAAATTGGCACTTAATTTTATTGGCTATCCCTTACATGTGATGCATTGCTTTTCTCTTGCTGCTCTCAGAATTCTCTCTTTGTCTTTGGCATTTGTCATTCTAATTAATATGTGTCTCGGAGTTGGTCTATTTGGATTTATTCAGACGGGAGTATGTTGTGCTTCTTGGACATGGATATCCATGTTCTTCAATATGGTTGGGAAATTTTCCACCATTAGTTCTTTAAATATTCCTTTTGCCCCTTTTCCCTTCTCTTCTCCTTCTGGGACACCCAGGACATGTATGTTTGCACATCTTTTATTGTCATTTAGTTCCCTAAGACCTTATTCAGTTTTTTCCATTCTTTTCTTCATCTGTTCTTTTGAATGTTTGCTCTCAAGAGATTTATTTATTTTTTATTTGTTCCCCCTTACTGCAAACCTCCCCCCCCCCCCCGTTGTCTGCTCTCTGTCCATTCCCTGCGCATTCTTCTGTGACTGCTTCTATCCTTATCAGCGGCACCAGGAATCTGTTTCTTTTCACTGCGTCATCTTGCTGTGTCAGGTCTCCATGTGTGCGGCCCCATTCCTGGGCAGGCTGCACTTCCTTTCATGCTGGGCGGCTCTCCTTTCAGGGCGCACTCCTTGCGCGTGGGGCTCCCCTACGCGGGGGACACCCCTGTGTGGCACGGCACTCCTTGCACGCATCAGCACTGCACATGGGCCAGCTCCACACAGGTCAAGGAGGCCAGGGGTTTGAACCGTGGACCTCCCATGTGGTAGACGGACGCCCCATCCATTGGGGCAAGTCCACTTCCCTGAATGTTTGCTTTCAGAGACCATTTCTTCAAGCTCACCAATCCTTTCTTCTGCCTTCTCAAATTTTCTTTTATATGATTTTAGGGTATTTTTAATTTCATTTATTGAGCCTTTCATTCCCATAAGATCTGCTATTTTTCTATGAATGCTTTCAAATTCTTCTATGTGCTCATCCAATGTCTTTTTAATATTCTTAATCTCTTTAGCCATCTCATTGAATTTGTTAAGGAGATCTGTTTGAACATCTATGATTGTTTCAACTCCTTTATGTCATCTGGAGGCTTATATTGTTCCTTTAACTGGGCCATATTTTCCTGCTTCTTGGTATAGATTGTAATTTTTTGTTGGTGTCTTGGCATCTGGCTTACTGGAGTATTTATTCTGGGTGCAGTTTTCTCTTTAGTTTAGGGCT
Organism: Dasypus novemcinctus; assembly: GCF_030445035.2. Taxonomy (NCBI): domain Eukaryota; kingdom Metazoa; phylum Chordata; class Mammalia; order Cingulata; family Dasypodidae; genus Dasypus; species Dasypus novemcinctus. The sequence continues at coordinate 204,903,938 of NC_080673.1, forward strand.
TCCTGCCCTTTCTCCCTGCTGGTTGGGCAGTAAGAGCAATGGATGTAGGTGGTGCTATAAGCTGTGGAGGCTCAAGCTGTTGGCATTGCCCCCAAGACCAATGAAGCTTCTCCCAACTTTCTCCTTTGCTAGGGTTTGGGACAGAGTCACAGCCGTGTGGAATAATCCAAGTCATGCAGGGCTAGACTGTAGTTGCCCAGAGAGACTGATGAAGCTCCATGCCCCTTTCTCCCCTGCAGGGGCAGGGATGGAGCTGCAGGTGTGGGCAGCAATCTATGCAGTGTGGGTCCAAGATGACCGCAGTTGCCCCAGCAGACTTCCAACTGTTCAGTCTGTGCCAGCTGAATGTACTTGCAGTTACCTGAAGAGGCTGGTGCGGGTCCTGCCAGCCTCCTCCCTGCCAGAGGTGGGGCTGAAGCCTAGGCTAGGGCTGCAGGTCAATCTGGGTGAAAGAAATCGGTTCCTACTGTCACTGTGATTTTTCAGTGTGCCTGGCTTCCCCTTGTGCCAGGCATGGAGTTGAGATAACAACTGCTGGCCTCTTTCTGCCTTGGACAGGTTCAAGCTTTAGCTGTTCTTAGGGTTATTACTGTAGCTCGCTGAGTTTACTCATCAGTAGCTGAAGTTGGTGCCCAACTCTCTTCCTCCCCCGTTTCGGGGAAGTGGAGCTTTCAATCAGCCGTGGAACAGCTCCCGAGGCGGCTTGTGGCTCCAGTGGAGGATGGCACTGGCCTCCGGGGCTTGGAACACTCTACTTATGAATCTTCTCTGTAGACGGGCAGTCTCCTCCTTCCACTCCTTCAAGGATGTGGCAGGATGCCCTGCTAGTCTCCTGGAGCCCCCACATAGGTGCTTCAGCTGGCTCCAGGGAGCTCTGGGGGTGTGCTAACTGCCCTGGAGCAGGAGCTGACTCTAGGAGCGCCTTATACTGCCGCCATCTTGCTGGTTGTCCTTGTCTTGATTTTCAACAACTTTCTTTTAGTTTCCTCTCAAGCTTACACTGTAGAAGAGCTAGTGGATTCCCTGTCCCCTTTGTTACAATCTGGGGCCTCAACCTGTTCAAAGGTCCAGAGAGCTGAGCCCCTCTCCCCCAATGCCTTGGGTGGGATGGATGAAGGATGCTTCTCTGTGGCCAGTTCTGGGAACCAAGTGGTCACAGTTTCTGTCCTGGAGATGACCTGCCACCTCTTTTATATCCCATATGACCGGGTTAATGGTAACCAGTAAGTTCAAAGAGGCAAGTACATCGCCCTTCTTAAGGCTTAATGCGAGATCTAACGACTAGGGAGCACCCCTGCTTTTGCACCCAGGGGGATAGCGGCCCTAAACACAGCGCAGCTGTGTCTCCTTGTGCACGAGCCACTGAAGGGTGGGCAGACGGAGAGGAAGTCCTGTGGCACATCAGGCAGGACCGTCCCCGGGCACTGGCACAGAAACGGCGTCAACAGGTCCCCGTTACAGGGAGCGGGCCGAGGCGCTCATTCAAGAAAAAGAGAAGGGACAGACCCAGGATTCGAATCCAGATTCTAAAGCCCGAGCTGTGAATGACAGTCCCTAGAAGCAGCCCCGGGGTGCGGGTCTTGCCGCCCCCCTCCATCGTCCTCGTCCCCCCGCCCTACCCCGGCACACTGCCGGGCCCCACACTGTCCGCCACCTGGAGCCCGCGCCCTGCTGTGCCCTCACCCTGGAGCCGGCCGCCGGCCCCTGGCCATCTCCTAAGCACGCAGGTCTCCCCTGGGCCTCGCTTCTTCAGGGTCTGGGGACCCCATCGGAGCCCGGGCCACACTGTCTCAACTGCCTCAAACCCCGCCTCGTGTCCGGGTGCTCTGGGGGGCTAGCCTGTCCCCCTGCCACCGTATGCGCAGCCCGGTCCCTGCCACAGAGCACGCCCCTAAAGAGACGGTCAGGGGCCGAGGACACAGACTCACAGAGCTCTCTCTTCCCACACCTGTGACGCCAATGGCTATTGGAAAAGGAGTGAGCCCAGGCCAGAGGTGGTGCCTGCAGGCGGCCCCGGGCTCCCAGCTCAGCCCTGCCCGCCCTGCGGCCCCCACAAGCGGGGGGCGCCCGGCGTGGGGGGGGGCTGCCTAGGCGACGTGCCCCGGTCAGCACGCCAACGCGGCTCTCCCTCCTGAACCCGGAGCCCAGGCGGGCGCGGCCGGCGCGGCGGAGGCGCGTGAGCGTGGGTTTCCACCGCCCGCCGCGGTGGTGGTAGGCGGGGGAGCCCGCCCCGACAGGCCGGGGGAGTCACGGAGGGGAGGCCGGGGCCAGCGGCGGGCGTCCGTTCCGAGCACAGGGGCACCAGGGGCGACCTCCGGGGTCGGCGCGCTCACTCACCCGTTGTCCAGCCCGTTCTGCCCAGGTTTCTTCCCCATGTCGCCAACTGTCACCCCCGGCATGGGCAGGAGGGTCTTCGGGTCCCGAATCTGTATCAATCCACAGCAGGCAACAAAAGGCAATGGTTAGGATCGCGGCAGGATCAGGGGAACGTCAACGAAACGACCAGCCCAACCCGAAGCCGAGCCGCGGGCTCACTCTGCGCGGCAGAGGACCTCCCGCTCGCGTCTCAGTGCCAGCCTTCCGCGGCTTCTCCTTCGCTTTTTTGAGAAAGTACCGGAGATTGAACCCGGGACCTTGTACATGGGAAGCAGGTGTTCAACCACTGAGAGACACCCACTCCCTTCCACTGCATTTTCTTTTTTTTAGAGATTATTTATTTCTTTTAATCCCCCCTTCCCCCACCCCGCCTGCTGTTCTTGCTGTGTTCATTTGCTGTGTGATCTTCTGTATCTATTTCTCTTCTTGCATTCTCTTCTCATCTTCTCTCCTCTAGGATTCACCAGGATTCGATCCTGGGGACCTCTGATGTGGAGAGAGGTTCCCTGTCAGGTGTGCCACCTCAGTTGCTGGTTTCCGCTGTGCGTCACCTCGACTCTCCCCTTTGTCTCTCCTTTGTTGCGTCATCATCTTGCTGCGTGACTCACTTGCACGGGCACCAGCTCACCACGGGGGCACTGGCTCGCCACGCAGGCACGCCTTCTCTTCTTCCTTTTCACCAGGAGGCCCCGGGGATTGAACCCAGTTCCACCCACATGGGAGCTCTAGCACTTGAGCCACATCCGCGTCCCTGCATTTTAATGGCACAACAGAACGGCTGTGCTTGTAGGAGTTGTGGGAGAAACAACCCCAGGTTATTTTGTAAATCTTACCTCTCCCGAAATGAGTTCCAAGAAATAAACTGACCTAAAAATCTACAGCTAAAGCCAGCTGGCGGTTCCTCACTAGGTGAACATTCTGCAGAAAGGACATGAGTTTCATTCTAGGAATCCTTTCGAGCAGCGACTCCGAGGGGAGATCCTGCCCTTTAGGGGGGATGTGTGGCAGTGCCTGAGATGACACAGTGGGGGGGGGGGTCCTGGCACTGAAGAGGCAAGAGGCAGCCGCCACCCCAAGTGTCTACAGTGGGATCCAGCGAAGGAAATTAAAACTAACTATTAGCCTTAAAAAAAAAAAACAAAAAACTTCCACAGCACCGAGACAGAGAAGCCCTGCTTTACAGCCATGTGAAATTCCTGTTATTTGGAATGTAGTTTTTTTTCTATAAATTGCTAATTTGTGTTTATTTCAGTGGAACAACATCAAACTTTATTGACCTGTTATTAAAAAAGGATATTTAAAATGAAAGAATTAAACCCAAAGGCAGGCAATCTTTTCCTTTCTCTAATGTTTCTCAATAGGGTTCAGTAAAGATTCTGATGAAAGCTCTTTAGAACCTTTTGAAAACAGTGTCACAAAAAAATAGTTGGATGATTGCCAAGTAGTCAAAAAGGAAACTGCTGCTAATGCAGGTTTCCAGTTCATCCAGAAAGAAAGGTGACGGGGTCTGCACAGACGGCGACAGCCTCTCTCGCCACGAAAGCGCCTGACCGGGGCCAGTGGCCCATGTGAACGAGGCGCTGCACGGACTTTACCCAAAGCGCTTCCCACTCGCCAACCTGATGGCTTAAACAGACCTGCAGAAAACTACAACCCCTCTTGCCCGGGTACCAGTTTGCAGCTTGGAGCACAATTCTAACTAATCAGAGACCGCGGAGTCGACGGGAAGGCCACGTGAGCAGGGCCACAGTGGTCCGTGGCACTCATTCCCGCACCCTGAGGCACTCAGTGGCTCTTGCTAGCTGGAGGAAGACACAACTCTTACTGAGCTCTGGAGCCTGACTTCTAACTTGGGGCTCCAGGGCCTCAAAACCAGACACAACAAGAGCAGCTGAGCCCAGCCCAGGCAGCCCCGGGGACTGACCGGCATGGCGTGGGAGCGCGTGGCGCTCTAGCTAGCTGCCGACGCACCAGTGTGCAGGGGTTCGGGGGGCTTGGAAACCAAAGACAGGAAGAATCTCTTCACCGCGAAAGCCTCCCCCGACCCTGGGTCTTACAAAAGGGGGCAGTGGGTGGGGATGACGGGGAGCTCGCTGCGGCAGCCGCGGGGGTGGCAACGTGCCCCAGAGGGGAGGCGGGTGCGAGTCCAGCCCAGGCCCCCTCCACCGCAGCAGCCCGGGGGCGGGCCACGGGGGCTCCCCACGTCGGGGTTCTCCTCAGAGCGCCTGGAGCCCACCGCAGGCCCAAGGATTCGGAATCTCCGGAGGCTGGACACGGAGTTCCTTAACAGGCGTCCATGGTGGGGCCACTGGCAGGGCACGGAGGTGCCGGCGGCTGGTCTCAGGGACGGCGAGCACAGCCGGGGCTTCCGGACCCAGGGGCTCGCGGTGCTCGGGCGGACTCGGCCCGTCGTGGGGGGCTCAGCTGGAGGAGGCCGAGCGGCAGCCCCGTCCCTGCTGCCGTCCCCCGCAGGACTGCCATGCATCTCCTGGCGGTGGCCAGGGATCTTACCGCGCCGCCCGCCACCCACGTCCCACCTACCTGCACGATGAAAGAATGCAGCCCCTGGCACTGCGCCCCGGGCGTGTACAGCTGCGCCAGCACGACTGCGTGGGTAGCAGTCTTGCCCATGTTGCCAACCCAGACTTTGGAAGCTTCGAAATCAGGGGAATGGATGACAAATTCCTACAGGAGAGGGACACAGGCGAGGTTACACTGTTACAACTGCAGCATGTCCGTGCTTTCTCTTGTCAACGGATTGAATTTTTTCTGTTCGAAATCTTTGCCGTAAGGAAAAAAAAGGATCATTTTACTTCCTCTCTGGCACAGGCAGGCCTATTTTTTTTTTTAAAGCCTCTCTTATTCACTTTTTTTTTTTAAGATTTATTTTCCATTTTTTAATTATGCCTGCCCCCCTGTGGCTTGCTTGCTGTCTGCTCTGTCCACATGCTGCTTGTCTCCCTTTTTTGGTTGGGTCATCTGCTGCGCCAGCCCTCTGTGGGCACAGGCCGTCAGCTCTCCACGGCGTGCGGGCGAGCCTGCGTTTACAAGGAGGCCCCAGGATGCAAACCCAGGGCCTCCCATGTGGTGGACGGGAGCCCAGCTGAAGGAGTCACAGCCGCTTCCCGGGAGGCCTATTTTTAAACCGAGGAAATGCCTGGGTCTTCTCAGTTAAGAAGAACCTCCCCGTGGAAGATAACGGCCAGTATTTCAGACAGTACAACGTGTCGAGACAATTGTCTGCCGTCCTGACGGAGCGGAAGCAGCAGCCCTGTCCTGAGGCTTCTCTCCCGATAGCTGGGGGCTGTGCTGGGGTTGGGTGCCGCCTCCCTTGAGGAAGTGGTTGGAAACGGCAGCCGCCCCACAAATGCCCAGGTTTTGCTAGACGCTGGGCCCTGTGGACCGCGTCTGCTTCTGCAGGGTCTTGGGCGTTGCCTCCCGCACTGGGGGGGTCCCTGGGCAAGGGGGTACAAGGGGGCTGTGGAGCCAAAGACCCAGGACCCGGGCTGGCTCTGCGGGTGCCCAGCAGGGAGGCAGAGCCTTCGCAGAGGGACCCCGTGAGGAGAGGCCATCCTGGTTTAGGGTGGCCCTAACCCAGCACAGCGGTCCTCATGGGAAGAGGAGCTAGACAGACACAGGGGAGAGACCACGTGTCGGCAGAGGCAGGTTGGAGCACTGTGGCCGCAAAGCCCTGGAATGCCAAGAGCAACGCATGAACGCCGGCGAGGGGAGAGCCCACCGAGCGGTCAGCGAGGCGAGTGGCGGGCGTCTCAGCCCTTCTCTCCGGAGCCCCTCTGCGCGCAGCAAGGACATTGTAAGCGCCTGCGTCTGGGACAAGGACCCTGCTTCTGAGGCTCTGCGCCCAGAAGCTGGGAGGGGCTGCCTATCTGGCCGGTGGGGTCGTGGTGGGCTGTGGTCCTACCTGGCCGGCGGGGTCGTGGTGGGCCGTGGTCCTACCTGGCTGGCGGGGTCATATTGGGCCATGGTCCTACCTGGCTGGTGGGGTCATATTGGGCCGTGGTCCTACCTGGCTGGTGGGGTCATATTGGGCCGTGGTCCTACCTGGCTGGCGGGGTCGTGGTGGGCCGTGGTCCTACCTGGCTGGTGGGGTCGTGGTGGGCCGTGGTCCTACCTGGCTGGCGGGGTCGTAGTGGGCCGTGGTTCGGATTGCCTTGGTGTTGCTCCCGTGACTCACTTCCGTTAGAGCAAAGCAGCCGAAGATCTAGACAGCGAGACACAGAGGGCGCCCGGTCAGGCGGCCACCTCTGCTCATCCGGAGGGCCCCCTCGCCTTGGAGAACCCATGGCAGCGCAATCCCCACCTGGCCACGCGAAGACCCCCCCCAAGCCGTGAGGGCCGACCCTGCCCACGTGGGCCGGCGCGCCGAGTGGCGGACAGAATGGAGAACTAAGTCGCTCGCAATGCGGGGCGGTGTTCCGTTCGGATGATGGGATTGTTTGGCTGAGAATCCCAATAATAAGGGGTCCCCCAACCCCGTGAAGTAAACCCACCTCCATCTGGAAGGCCTTCTGGAGATACTTGAAGTGCCTTTTGGTCCCAGAGATGAAAATGGCTGATGAAAAATTCTGAAAATAGAATGCCGTCCTGTGAACGGTGGGCGCCAAGAAGGGCGAGTGCTTTCGGAACAGAGAGTGACCCGGCCCCTGCTCCCCTCCCCCGCCACCCACATCGGTCCACGGAAGAGGAGACCGAAGTGCTGAGGGGTCAGTCAGTGGCGCCAACGCCAGGTCCCGAGGCTGGGGCCTCCCAGACGCCAGCCAGGGCCTCGAGCGCTGGTCAAGACCTGGCGCCCCTGCGCCAGACGATTCAGAACCGCCTGGACTGCAGCGGCCTGCGCGAGCCCCCACGGGGTGGCAGTGAGGCAGGGAAGGAGGGTGGGAAGAGGAGAGGACGAGGACGCATGAAGGGCCCGGCGAGCCACCACTGCGCCCCGCGATGTAGCAAGGGGCGGGGGCACGGCCAGGATGCCCTGGTCCCCGGTCACCTGCTCGGGCGCTGGGGGAGGAGCAGGCCTTGCCCGTGCTCTCCTGGCCTGCCCTCCCTGTCTGGTAGAAAGCAAAGAATGTTCCCAAGCCCCTCTTCCTACAGAAGGGGAGGCACTGCGCTAGCTCAGGGACTTAGGGGCTCACATCTGCACAATGAGCAGGGAAAAAAAAGAACTTAAAAAAAAAAATCACAGGGTGGCGGACTTGGCCCAGTGGTTAGGGAGTCCGTCTACCACGTGGGACGTCCGTGGTTCAAACCCCGGGCCTCCTTGACCCATGTGGAGCTGGCCCATGCGCAGTGCTGATGCACGCAAGGAGTGCCCTGCCATGCAGGGGTGTCCCCGCGTAGGGGAGCCCCACGCGCAAGGAGTGCGCCCCGTAAGGAAAGCCGCCTAGTGCGAAAGAAAGTGCAGCCTGCCCAGGAATGGCGCCGCACACACGGAGAGCTGACACACAAGATGACGCAACAAAAAGAGACACAGATTCCCATGCCGCTGACAACAGAAGCGGACAAAGAAGATGACTCAGCAAACAGACACAGAGAACGGACAACCGGGGTAGGGGTGGGAGGAGGGGGAGAGAAATAAATAAATCTTTAAAAAAAAAATCACAAAAATCTGCCTACACACTCTACTCCCTACTCTTACTTTCCACACTTACAGAACAAATCTTTAAACCAGCATTTCCTTACAGGCACAATTCATCCCCCAAGAGTTTAAAAGCAAGCAGACACTAACGGCAGCTCAGGCGATCTCGAAATCCCAGGGGTGGGGTTCCTCCGCACGTGCGCGTCGGCCTGGGTGCGCGTCGTTTACTTCTGCACCCCGGGCGCCTTCGCCCCCCCGCCCCGAGGCCCCGCTCCCTCTGGGCCCCCGGCCTGCGGACTCACGTAGTATAAAATGTACTTGGAGGTCAGCGACGCGTCGTACATGCCCAGGCAGGTGATCAGTGCCAGGAACTTGAGCGGCTTCCTTGACACGTCATTGAAACCGATGAAGTCGTACTCGAAGAGCCGCTTGCAGCGCAGGAAGCTTAGCTCCTGGTACCTCTCCATCGGCAGATGGGGTCCGCGGGGACCGGCAAAGAGCGGGTCTTTCTCCAGAGTACTGAAGAAGGCGTGCTGCGGATGCAGGCACGGCGCCGCTGACGGCTCTCAGCCGCCCCTCCTCTCGGGGGTCCCTCTGAGGCCACCGGCTGCCCCGGCCACGCCAGACTGCCCATGACGCCCTGGGGTGGGGTGCAGCTGGCCCACGGGGAGGACCCGCGCTCCCCAACTCCCAGGGGGTCTGCCGCCGGCCCCCCGGCCCGACCCCGGGGGCACGAAGAGGAGAGAGGCCTGTGCCAGGCCCCGGGCGCCCCTCCCAGCCACGGTGCTCGGGCCCTGGGGGGGCCGGGGTCTCAGGAAGCCAAGACCCCGTTTGTGCCTGGGGACTGAACCCCTCCCCAGAAGGGACACGCTCAGGCTGTCACCGCGTTCCTGAGAGTGTGAACCCGTCTCAGCCAGGCCTCAGGACAGGCCGTTATTGGATAAGATCCGGGCCAATGGAGTCGGCCTGGCCGCAGCCTTCCCCGGAGGAAACGCAGGCGGGAGGGAGAGCCCAGGGACCAGGAGCCGCCGGGGGTGAGAAGAGGCCGGGAGGGGCGAAGGGACAGCATGGGATGGGGGCGCTGGCCAGGGAGGAGCGAGGGGACAGCATGGGACGGGGGCACTGGCCAGGGAGGAGTGAGGGGGCGGCATGGGACAGGGGGTGCTCGTCAGGGAGGAGCGAGGGGCTGGGAGCCACCAGACAGAGGAGGGAGGGGGCGGCATGGGATGGGGGATGCCAGCCAGGGAGGAGCGAGGGGATGGGGGCCGCCGGCTAGGGAGGAGAGGGGACAGAATGGGATGGGGGCTGCCAGACAGAGGAGCGAGGGGGGTGGCATGGGATGGGGGCACCGGCTGGGAGGAGCGAGGGGGCGGCATGGGATGGGGGCACCGGCTGGGAGGAGTGAGGGGGTGGCATGGGTGGGGTCACTGGCCCCAGAAGCTTCGGGCTGGGAAGCAGAGGCCTTGCCGGCATCGTGAGCGGGGTCTGGCCCCGGCCTGCGCCGATGTCCCGCTGCCTCGGCCCGCGGGTGGCCCAGCAGCCGGGGCGGCCTGAGCGCAGCGCCACGTGGGCTGCGGGCGCGGCTGGGCCCGGCCTCACCTTGAAGCGGATCACGTCCTCGTCTTCCAGGAACAGCAGCAGCTCCTTCCAGTCGAAGGACGCTCGGGCCCGATAGGCCTGCAGGGGCCCTCGGGGCAGTTCGGGCAGCAGCGCGGCCATGCCGGCTTCCACGGGAGAGGCCATTGCCACAGCCTGCAGGAAGCACACCTGAGTAGGTGCTGCTGCCCCTGCCGCGATGGGCAAGGTGGCACGAAGGGCGCACGGCCAACGAGAAAGCGGCGCGTGGATGGCCGGGTGCGCCGTGTCTAGAAACCATCCGCTGGTATAACAGGGCTTGGCAGGCTTTTCCGTGAAGGGCCAGCCAGCCAGGGTTTTGGGCCTTAGGCCCCAGGGTGTCCAGAGCAGCTCGCAGGGCCTGGACGGGGAGGGTCACGAGTGCGTGGGGCCGAGCGTTTCCAGAAACAGGCCCCAGCCAGATGCGGGGCCCCAGGTGGCTCTGCCAGGCCCCCGACCTAAAAGCAGACGGGGGGGGGGGGGCGGTGGTTCCCGGCTGCAGAGGCATACAAGCCACGAGCAGCAACATCTGGCCCCCAGTGCCACAAGAAGGTGCGCTCTGGGCACTGGATGCTCCCTCCAGCCCTCCTCCTGCGGGGACACACCTTTACGAGGCTCTCTGGCACCCCGGTCCCGTGTTCTCTGCACCATGCCCTGTGGGGAGAGGCGGCTGTGACCTCCTGGCTCACAGGTGAGAGAGAAAAGTCCAAGGACTTGACAAGGTCAGCCAGGCCACGAGTGCAAGGGTAGAACCTGGCCTCAGAAAACGTCTACCTGCACGTAAGCAAGCACTGACTACAGAAAGCATAAAAATGCTCGTTAAAAATATATAATAAAAAAAGAAAAAAGAAAAAAAAAATGGTTCCACCAGAACGCACGGCAGCACCGGCCAGCTGGGCCCGAGGGACAGCAGCCTCAGCTCCTCCCTTGTTCTACCTGGAGGGAGGACACAGACGCTAGCACTGGTCTAGGAGGAGTTCTGTGATACCAAAAGGATGGACAACAGAGCACACCACTTCCAACATTAGAGGGAAAAAAGAGAATGGGAGCGAATACCCCATCAAGTAAGGCAAGAAGAAAGGGTGAGCACAGAGAGGGAGAGAGCACGACGGGGGGAGGCGCAGAAATTAGTAAGAAGAGGGAAGATACTGCCCCAAGGAGCTCAGTAAAGTGAACGTCTGCTCAGTGTGAGCGGGGTGTATGTTGCAGATAAAAAATAAAAACGGTCAGCCTGGATTTGTTTAGTAATAATAAAAACAATAATAATCATCATCCAGCTGATGGCCAAAGACACGGCTAAAACAAAAGCACAGAAAGGTGGAAAGGCTAAGGATAAAAAAAAAGATACCCAAGACGAGCACTAACCAAAATGCGGGCTGAAGTCTGCTGGTATCAGACCCTATGAACTAGAAGCAAAAGGTTTACTAGCTACAGAGAAAGTCATGTTCCTAAGCTCCTTCTGTCCGGAGATGCTGTAACTCTGAACTTGTAAAGTAATAACGAGTTTCCAAAATATGCGAAACCAAAAGAATTCCAAGGAGCGTTAGAGAAGCCTGCACACGTCGCGGCCCACTTTCGCACGTCCCCTCAGGCCCCGGGCTGGCCCTTGTATATCTAGGGACGCGGGGTTCGGGCGGGTGCCCCCTGCCCCAAAGGTGGTAAAGGGGACTGCCGTGCTGTGTGTGCAAACAGGGTGCATGCGAGCAGAGCACCTGGGGCTGCTGGGCGAGGTGCCCGGGGACCAGCCCCAGGTGAAAGTCCCAAACTTGGGGTGCTGGGTCTCCCTGGACAGGTACACTGTGCATGTGTGCATGCAACTGCAACTTTCTAGCACTTTCCAAAGCCCCCTCACGGAAAGAGCCAAAGGAGGCCTGTGGAGGTTGCCCCAGGCGCCTTCTTTTCCCCGTGCTGATCCTCTCAAGCGTTGCTTCACTGCAGTTAGCCTTGGCCATGAGTACAACTAACATTGAGATCCACGAGCGCTTGTAGCGATTCCTGACTATGTGGGTGAACCCACAACCAAATCAGACAAACAAAGTCCAGAAGAATATACAGGAAATTGAACACATAGAACCCACTGCAGGGAAGCGGACTTGGCCCTGTGGTTAGGGCGTCCGCCTACCACACGGGAGGTCCAGGGTTCAAACCCCGGGCCTCCTGACCCGTTTTCAGCTGGCTCATGCGCAGTGCTGATGCGCGCAAGGAGTGCCCTGCCACGCAGTGCTGCTGTGGGCAAGGAGTGCCCTGCCACGCAAGGGTGTCCCCCGCATAAGGGAGCCCCGCGCACAAGTATGCCCTGTAAGGAGAGCCGCCCAGCGTGAAAGAAAGTGCAGCCTGCCCAAGAATGGCGCCGCACACACGGAGAGATGACACAACAAGATAACGCAACAGAAAGAAACACAGATTCCCGGTGCTGCTGATAAGGACAGAAGCGGTCACAGAACACAGCAAATGGACACAGAGAGCAGACAACTGGGAGGGGGGAGGAGGGAGAGAAATGAATAAAAATAAATCTAAAAAAAATAAAAAGAACCTGCTGACCCCAAAACAGAGGATCTACATCCTCCCCAGTACAAGACATGTGTGAAAACGGACTGTACCCTGGCCCAGATAAAGTCAATCTCAATAATGTTAAAGGAGTGCTACCATGCAGATTATTTTTTCTAACCACAGAGTGATTAAATTAGAAATTAATAACAAAAGATAATGAAAAATTGGTATGGGGAAAAGAATGTTTCATATTTTTGGAAATTAAGAAACAGACTTTTAAACTCATAGATTAAAAAATGGAACTTAGGGAAGCGGCTGTGGCTCAATCAGCTGGGCTCCTGTCTCCATACGGGGCGCCCTGGGTTCACGTCCCGGGGCCTCCTTGTGAAGGCAGGCTCGCCCGCACACCGCGGAACGCTGCCAGCGCACACACGCCACGGAGCGCCAACTCAGCAAGGTGACGCAAAACAAAGGAAGACAAGTAAAAAAAACGCAGAAGAGCACACAGCAAATGCACAGAGAGCAAACAACAAGCAAGTCGCAAGGGAGGTGGAAATAAGTTTTTAAAAAATTAAGGGAAAAAAAGGAACTTAGAAAATATTTTAAATTGAATGATAAAAAACAATTCTACATTTCAAAATTTATGGAGGGCAGCTAAAGCCACACTTAGAAGGAAATGTATAGTCTTAAATGCTCACATTAGGATAGAAGAAAAGCTAAGATAATGAGATAAGCAGGTATCAATACATAAAAGACTCAAAAAATAAATTCAAAGGAAAAAAAGGAGAGAAAGGTAAAGTGGAAAGAAGGAAAAATGACACTAAGAAAAATAAAGGATTTACAAAGCCAAAAATTGGTTATTTAAATAAAAAAGCTAAAATAATGGAAAAAATATAAAAAATAGAGATAATACAAATAATAGATAGTAGGAATGGAAACGAGGACATAGCTAAGATAGTATCAACAATAAAAATATAGTAAGCAGGTCTTTTTTAAAAAGTCTTATAATCATTAAAGAAATGGAACCTGTCTTAAAATTCTCAAGAAAGAAAACAATGGACCCAGGTCACTCTACCAGAAAGTCATACAATTCACTCAAGGGGAAAAAAAAGTAATACGAATATTACAAAATGATTCCACTGTGCAGTATGTGTTAACACTCCCCCAGTTTGTCTCAAGAAGCCAACATGACCTTGATGTCTGACAAGGGCCTTAGGAAAACTGAATATTATCAGCCAATCTCATTCATGCACAAATATGGGAAAATCTCATAGCAGGGCCTAGACCAGTGCCTGCCAGATGGCAGATGTACAATAAAAGTGTCACATGAATGAATAAAGAGGTGGTACATCACAACCAGTATGGGTGAATCTGAAGAATGCATGTTTAATATTAGACAGGCCTAATGCGATCCTCTAAATTAACAGAGGAAACCACATGATCATGGCAATGCATGCGGAAGAGGGGATGGAAGAGAACTTTCCCAAATTGATCAACTTACAAACACAGCAAGCACTCAAAAGGACCAGCTGCCATTCTCACCACTTCCATGCAATGGAAGAAATAAAACTGGAATTATTCACAAATGATATGACTGGCCTCAAAGAAAATGATGCAAAAGAAGAAACACACAAATTATTAAAATACTTTGAATGAGGTTGTTGGATGTAAAAATCAACAGTAAAAGCTCAGGTGTTAGGTAAAATGTAAACGTAAGTCAGATTTATAAAGGTGAAAGGAGATTAGTGGTTATGTAGGTCTGAGGAAGGAATACTAAGCAGTGTTGTACTAGTCAGCCAAAGGGGTACTGATGCAAAATACCAGAAATTGGTTGGTCTTTATAAAGGGTATTTATTTGGGTATTTATAAAGGGTATTTAAAGGGTAGGTGCTTACAGATACCAGGCCATAAAGCACAAGTTACTTCCCTCACCAAAGTCTATTTGTACGTGTTGGAGCAAGATGGCTGCCGACGTTTGTGAGGGTCCAGGCTTCCTGGGTTCCTCCCTTCCAGGGGCTTGCTTTTCTCTGGGTTCAGGGTTCCTTCCTTCCTGGGGCTGGCTTCTCTTTCCTCTGTGACTTACTTCCCAGAGCTCCAGCTTAAGCCTTCAGTATCAAACTCCAACATCAAAACTCCAACAACAAAACCCTCCACTCTGTCCTCTGCCACGCCTTTTATCTGAGAGTCCCCACCCACCAAGGGGCAGGGACTCAACGCCCTAATGAAGTGGCCCAATTAAAGTCCCAGTCGTAACTCAATCACGCCCAGGTACAGACCAGATTACAAACATAACCCAGTATCTATGTCTGGAATTCATAACCATATCAAACTGCTATAGGTGTGAAGTCTTTCTTTTTGGAGTAATGAAATTGTTCTAAAATTTTTCAGAGGACAAATGTACAACATTGTGATTATACTAAAAGCCATTGATTACGCACTTTGGATAGAATAGCCAGAAATAGCAGCTATATACAGTGGGGGAAGCATAGAGAGATTGAGAGATGAGAAATCTTCTTGTTTGTTTGTCTGTTTTTTGTTTAATATTATTATCTTTTTATTATCTCTTTTTAAAGATATATATTATTATTATTGAAATAATGAAGATGCTCTAATAACGCTTGATGCGATGAACACACAACAATGTGATCACACCAAATATCATTTATTGTATACTTTGTATGAACTGTATGCTTTATTAATATGTATCAATAAGATTAATTTTTAAAAAAGCTCAAGTGATGTTCTATACACAACAGGAGTTAGAAGATGTACTATAAAAGGTAATATTCAGAAAGCATCAAAACACTGTAAAGTTTCAAAAAATAAATCCAATACAGAATTAAAAGAAGCAGCCAAGAAACTCAGGCTCTGCAGCCCACCCAGCCCTCAGCCCGTAATGCCAGGCTGGAGACAGGTTTTGCTTCATTTTTTTCTCTTCTGCTTAAGTTTTTTAAATTATTTTTTAAAAAGTGTTGATGTATATCATTCGCACATGAACATACATGAACAGTAAGTATATAGTAAAAGTTGTGAACTCATGAAACAAAACAAATATGCACACAGGGCCCCCATACCTCACCCTACCACCAACACCTTGCACTGTTATGACGCAACTGTTACAAAATATGAAAGAGTATCATCAAAATATTACTAACTATAGCCCATATCTTACATTTGGTGTATGTCTCCCCCCACCCAGCTGGATAATGACACCCTGTATCCGTATTATACGTTTGTCACAGTTCACAAGAGGACTTTCTCACGTTCGGCCTGTTACCCACAGTCCATCGTTCACCACAGGATCCCCTGTGATATACAGCCTCATGCTTTGTACAGTTCATTCAAGTATACACTCTGCGGCTCCCTCTTTTTTTTTTTAGGAGGTACCGAGGATGGAACCCAAGACCTCACACATGTGAGGCAGGTGCTCATCCACTGAGCGACACCCACTCCACCTCCGTGGCTCTCATTGTCAGCACGGACTTCTGCTGGCATCACCTCAGTCAAATTCAGAATATTCTCATTATTCCAAAAGGAAAAATCCCATACGCCTTGTGACAGTTAGAAATTATCTTATGGACCCCCAAAAGAGAAATACTGTTTGTGAACCCATCTATTCCTCTGGGTGTGATCCACTTGGACTGTATGAAGTTCAGGTGAGGGGCCTTTGACGGCCGCGGGGCTTTTCAGAGCTGTGCCAGGGAGGCCTGACTCGGGCTGAGTCTCCGCCCCGTGCTGGGTCTGAGAGACATGGACTCACAGGGGCAGACACAAGAAGACAGAGCTCTGTCGATTCTGATCCCATCACGAGAGGCTCAAACAGCCGAGGCCCCGGGAGCGACAGGCCATCTGCCCGACAGCTCAGAGCTGGCCCTGGGAAGAGTGTGAACAGCCGAGACTGATGAAGGAGGCCTGGAAAGAAACGGGCCCATGCCGGGAGAGGGAGGACTGCACGGTCGCGTCTGTGCGAAGCCCCAGGAGGCTGGGCCCAAAGAGCGGCCCGAGAGGAAGGGGTGAGCCCGGAGGGGAGGGCTGAGACCTGTGCACAGGTCAGCAGCCATCCTGCCTCACCACACGGCAGCACGCCAGGGTCAACAGTAGCTGACATGGGTGAGAAAGCATCTGATGGTGCCTCAGTTTGGACTTCTCACGGCCTTGGAAGCAAGAGATCACCCGCCATCTTGCTTCAACACGTGGCACCTGACTTGGGTGAGAAAGCACCTCTATGGTGCCTTGAGTTGGACTTTTCACAGCCTTGGAATTATAAGCTTTTACCCCAAATAAATCCCCTATATAAAAACCAACACATTTCTGGTACTTTGCTTCAGCAGCCCTTTGGTAAACTAAAACACACCCTTATACCCGCCTGCTCTGTTGTCCCTTAGAACTGATGTAATATCTTCTTCGCCACTGTTGCAAAAATATTAAAATATCACTGTTAGCTATGTTTACTGCCTCTGCTCTGCAAGCCTCTCAGTAGATGCTGGTGGGAATCCAGAGGTTTGACTTTTGAGGCCAAAACCCAGTCGAGCATCCACAGTGGTCCTTCAGCAATCTACCAGAGCAAGGAATACAAAAAAGGAGAGAGAAAACCAACCACAAATTAAAAGAAGAAGGGGGAACTGGCTGTACGCCCTGCTGGATGCTGAGGCGAGGCTCAGGGAATGCAGAGGTCTGGTCTGAGGTTTGTCTGCTGTTGCCACAGCCTTGCCTGAAGTCGTCGGAACCTCCCGGGTGCACTGAGGCCCTCTCGAGTCATCCCGAGATGCTCGGCAAGCCCCACAGGCCCAGGAACCTGTTCCTTTGGAATCCAGACAGTGCTGGCCATTGTCTACGCAGCATCTTCCCCAGCCACTGGAGCTGGATGAGAACTGCCACTGAGCCTTCCCACGTGGGACCTTGCCCTGCGGTCTACTTGGCATAGGACATCTGACTTCACACCAACCAAGCAGGCTCCTGCAGCAACGCCATGGTCTAGACAAAGGAACTGTTCTAGAGTTTTCTGAATAGGCTGACTCCTTCCCCATGGTGCCTTGGATAAAAGTGGCTTGAGAACTCCGACCTGAAGAACGCCCGAAGTGCTACGTTCCCAGCACAGACCCCCTGGCTTGATTTGCTGAGACACATGAGAACGTTCAACTCCTTTAAGCTGAACATGGGAGCAGTCTAGGATGCTGGACTTTCTGTACGACTGGTCAGTACTGTTGGTAAGCAAAGACAAGGCCAGCTCTTCTCCGGGTAAAAGAAACTCTGCTTTTCCATGCACACAGGAAAGGGATGGCACTGCCATGGTAAGCACTTCCTGGGCGTCAGGGGCTGGGCCTTTTCGGGTCCTACTGTATTTAGCTCTCCTAGTAGCTGGGGACCAGGTACCAGGGTCCCTATTAAACAACAGAAAAACTCAAGTTTAGAGCAGCTAAATGCTTTTCACAAACTCCCACAGCTGGGAAATGGCAGAGAAGGGATTTGAATCCAGCAACGTTTGATCCCAGAAGTCAGACTCTTTTAACTAGACCTTAAATATGTAGTTCCCATCTTTGTATTTTTTGGTTATAAAGCTTTGGTTTAAGTTTTTATTTATCATATTAACTACAGCTGACTTTTTTTTTTTTAAGGTTTTGCTATTATTTCAGAAACTATTTCAGATAAAACTATAGAAGGTTGGTGTATTAGTCAGCCAAAGGGGTGCTGATGCAAAACAACAGAAATTGGTTGGTCTTTATAAAGGGTATTTATGTGGGGTAGGAGCTTACAGATACCAGGCCATAAGCATACGTTACTTCCCTCACCAAAATCTATTTTCACGTGTTGGAGCAAGATGGCTGCTGATGTCTGTGAGGGTTCAGGCTTCCTGGGCTCCTCTGAGCTCAGCTCCCGTTTTCTCCACAAGGTCAACTATAGACTATGAGGCTCTCTGGGCTTTGCCTCTCTCCACAAGGTCAGCTGTAGACTATCAGGCAAATGGCTCTGTCTCGTTCCCAGGGTCCCAGCTTAAGACTTCAGCATCAAACGCCAACATTAAGAACCCTTCAGCTCTGTCCTCTGCCATGCCTTTTATCTGTAAGTCCCCACCCACCAAGGGGCAGGGACTCAACTCCCTAATCGTAACTCAATCATGCCCAGGTATAGATCAGATTACAAGCATAATCCAATATCTATTTTTGGAATTCATAACCATATCAAACTGCTACACCAGGAGAAAGGGAAGGGGAATGAGGAGTCAGGGACAGAGAGAAGGGGGCAGAACAGCCAAGAAGCCACAGAGATGCAAGAAGACGGAGAAAAGAGTAACCAAAAAAGAGCTGGGGTAGCTGTACTATGAATATCATACAAAATAGACAAAGTCAAAGGCTGTTTTAAGTCACAGAGAAGGACAATATATATTAATAAAAGGGTTAATCTACCCAGAGGAAATAAAAATAATTAATAAATACTTGTGCACCTAACCATGGTACCCCAAAATACATGAGGCAAACATTTGAAAAACTGAAGGGAAAAATAGACACCCCTATAGTAATAGTTGGAGACTTCAATATACCACTCTCTTCAAAAGGTAGGACACCTAGACAGGAAATCAATAAGGAAACAGAGAATTTAAATAATATGATAAATGTATACAGATATATACAGAACACTGCACCCCAAAATAGCAGGATACACATTCTTCTCAAATGCATATAGATCATTTTCCAGGATAGACCACATGTTAGATCACAAAACAAGTCTCAAAAAATTAAAAAAGAGTGAAATTATACAAAGTATCTCCTCTGATCACAATGTAATGAAGCTGGAAATCAATAACAGAGATCTGGAAAATCAACAAATATATGGAATTTTAATAACACACTCTTAATCAATGGGTCAAAGAAGAAATTACAAGGGAGATCAGAAAATATCTAAACAAATGAATATGAAAACACAACGTATCAAAACTTATGGGATACAGTGAAGGCAGTGCTGAGAGTAAAATTTATTTCCCTACGTGCTTACATTAAAAAAAGAAGCAAGAGCTGAAATCAAACTGCACACCTAGAGGAACTAGAAAAAGAACAGCAAACTAAACCCAAAACCAGCAGAAAGAAAGAAATGAAGACTAGAGCAGAAACAAATGAAATAGAGAATAAAACACACGAACAACTCACAATGACACTAGAGGAAATAAAAGATCTCAACAGATCAATTACAAGTAAAGAGATTGAATCAGTCATCCAAAACCTCCCAACAAAGAAAAGCTCTGGACCAGATGGTTTCACAGGTGAATTCTACCAAACCATCCCAAGAAGGGTTAATACCAATCCTACTCAAACTCTTTCAAAAAACTGAAGAGGATGGAACATACTCTAACTCATTCTATGAGGCCCACATCACCCTTGTACCAAATTACAGAAAAATTTCTCTTATGAATATAGATGCAAACATCTCAACAAAACACTAGCAAACCGAATCCAACAGCACATTAAAAGATTTATACAGGAAGAAGACTTGGCCCAGTGGATGGGATGTCCGCCTACCACACAGGAGGTTCAAACCTCGGGCCTCCTTGACCCATGTGGAGCTGGTCCATGCGCAGTGCTGATGCATGCAAGGAGTGCCATGCCACGCAGGGGTGTCCCCGCATAGGGGAGCCCCATGCACAAAGAGTGCGCCCCGTAAGGAGAGTCGCCCAGAGTGAAAGAAAGTGCAGCCTGCCCAAGAATGGCGCCACACACATGGAGAGCTGACACAACAAGATGACGCAACAAAAAGAAACACAGATTCCCATTGCCACTAATAAGGATAGAAGCGGTCACAGAAGAACATATAGCGAATATACACAGAAAGCAGACAACTGGGGGAAGAGGGAAGGGGAGGAAAAAAAAAGATTTATAAACCACGATCAAGTGGGATTTATCCCAGGTATGCAAGAAGGGTTCAACATAAGAAAATCAATTAATACAATACACCAGATTAACAGAACAAAGGAAAGAAACCAATAATCATCTCAACTGATGCAGACAAGGCATTGGACAAAATCCAGCAATGTTTCCTTGATAAACACATTTAGAAAAATAGAAATAGGGGCAGCGGACTTGGCCCAGTGGTTAGGGCGTCCATCTACCACATGGGAGGTCCACGGTTCAAACCCCAGGCCTCCTTGACCCGTGTGGAGCTGGCCCATGCGCAGTGCTGACGCGTACAAGGAGTGCCCTGCCATGCAGGGGTGTCCCCCACGTAGGGGAGCCCCACGCACAAGGAGTGCACCCTGTAAGGAAAGCCGCCTAGCGCGAAAGAAAGTGCAGCCTGCCCAGGAATAAATAAATCTTTAAAAAAAAAAAAAAGAAAGAAAAATAGAAATAGAAGACAACTTCCTCAACACGATAAAAGGCATATGTGAAAGAAGCACACTTAAAATCATCCTCAACGGTGAAAGACCCTCTCGGAGCTGGAACAAGACAAGGATCCCCTCTGTCATCACTGTTACTCAATATTATAATGGAAATTCTAAGTAGAGCAATTAGGCAAAAAAAGAAATAAAAGGCATCCAAATTAAAAAGGAAGAAGTAAAACTTTCACTATTTATAGATGACATGATCTTATGCATAAAAGTTCCAAAAAATCTACAACAAAGCTATTGGAAAAACTAAACAAATTCGGCAAAGTAGTGGGGTACAAGATCAACAAGCAAAAATCAGGAGTGTTTCTTGAGGAGAAATGGCCGGAGGTTAAAATGTCCATCATGCCAACAAGGGCATGAACCTTAGAAACCAGGTCCTGCCAAGACGGAACACCGTCCTGGACAGCCTGTGACTGATTGCAGAAGGAAATATGTAAACTTTGCACAACATATTTGGGAAAGATGTGGACGTGATTATTCTGGCAAAATGTGAACTAAAGAATGCATACTCCCGTCCTTGAGATAGTCAGTAAACACGATGTGGGCTCTAGTCCTTGAGACCGTGAGCCCCCTGTTCCCGTCTTTTCGTACTTCCTGTGTCTCTTTCTTAAGTTGTGCGATGCCTTTTATTCGAGCATTCCTTACACAGAGCTGGTCTCAACATCTGGCACCCAACGTGGGGCTCGAATAGGAGGAGGATCGCTGGAGAGGAACAGAAAGTGGTGTATCGGCGCAGAGCCCTGAGTGGTTGCAACGGCCCTGAAGTCTTCAATCGGTAAGGACGCTCTCGGGTGTTTCCTACAGGGTTACAATGGGGAACGGAGATAGTACAACCAAGTATTGTCCCTCTGTCTGTCTCCTGAAAGAGTTCCTCAAAAGCAGAGGGAGCTACGGCAGGTGAGTCTGTGTTATGGAATTTTGCAAGTTGTTGAAACACACCGCACATGGTTTCCGACATTGGGCAGTTTAGAAATAGCAGATTGGGAACAAGTTGGTAAGGAATTTTAAAAATTACATGTTCAATTAGTCAGGGAACAGGTACAGAAAGGCATGTTGAGGAATCTTTTAGTCTTTGGAATTCGCCAGTATTTCCAATTAAGAAAAAATCCAGGAAGTGGAGATTGTTAACTGTTCTGTGAGCTGTTAATGCAGTAATTCAACCTATGGGCTTCTTACAGCCCGGCTTGCCCACACCATCTATGATCCCTAAGAATTGGCCGCTTATAGTAATTGATTTAAAAGATCGCTTTTTTTACCATACCTTTGGCCCTTAAAGATCAGGAAAAATTTGCATTTTTAGTGCCCCCGTTTAATAATAAAGAATCTATGAAAAGGTTCCAATGGAAATATCTCCCACAGGGAATGCTTAACAGTCCTACAATATACCAAAATTTTGTAGCTAAGTCCATAGAGCCAGTTAGATCAAGGTATTCTTGTTACATTATTCATTTCATGGATGATATACTGTGTTCTGCTCCTTCGCCAGAGGACTTAGTTAAAATGTATCACACTTTAGAAGAGAAGTGATAAAATCAAACCCCAAAAGGTTCAAATTCGTAAAGATTCCATTTAGAATTTAAATGACTTAGAAAACTTGTTAGAAGATATAAACTGGCTAAGGCCTAAGGTGGGTATAAGTCATCTAACTTATTCTCAATGCTTCAGGGTAATCTCAATTGAATAGCCCCCGACAATTAACAAAAGAGGCTGCCCAAGAATTAAGGATTATTGAAAAAAAATTCAGGATGCTCCGATAGAATGGACTGGCCCTGAAAAACCTGTGCAGTTGATTACTGTCCCATCATTACATTCCCTACCGGGATTATTATGCAACAGGAAAGTAGTGTAGAATGGCTCTTTTTACCCAATAGCAGAGCTAAATCTTTGTCTCTTTATGTTGACTTTATGGTGCAACTAGTGCTTAAAGGAAGGGAACGTACTCGTGCACCATGGACAATAAACCTCACATGTTAGCCTTCCTCCATTGCGCAAGGAAGTTGAATTTTGCTTTCAAAACCATTTGCTTTGGCAAATAGCTTTTGCAGACTCAGTAAGAAAAAGATAATCATTACCTTAAATGTCCCAAGTTGCAATTTATTAAATGTACACAGTGGATTTTGCCTACAATGACAAAGTCTCAACCAATTCCTGACGCCCCTACCATTTTTACTGATGGATCTGGGCAAGGGCCGGCTGGATACACAGGATATAAGACAAAGTGAATTCCAACTCCTGGTTTTTCCTTGTAACCATCTGAACTGATAGCGGTATACTTACTGTTTTGCAAGGTATCCCAGGACCTATAAATATTTTATCCGACTCAGCTTATGTTGTTCAAGTTATTCATCCTATTGAGACAGCTCTGATTACACCCACTTTGGAATATTTTCATTATGCATTGTTTGATAAGCTTCAGCAGACTATTCAACATAGAGCTAATCCATTCTATATTAGCTGTATTCAGCCACATTCTCATCTCCCTGGACGTTAGTTCAAGTAATGCTGCTGCTGATAAACTGGTCACTCCTGTTTCACAGGAAGCAAGGCATTTTCATGAATTAACCCATGTGAATGCACTAGGTTTAAGAGCTAATATCCTTTAACCTGGATACAAACTAAAGAAATTATTTGAACTTGCCATTCTTGCCAAATTATTAATAATCCTAGACAGTTGAGCCTGGTGTGAATTCTCGTGGGCTTCAGACCAACCAATTGTGGCAAATGGATGTCACCCATGTAGCATCATTTGGCAAGATGCATTATGTTCATGTTTCTGTAGCTACGTACTCTGGGTTTATTTGGGTCACAGCTCAAACTGGTGAAACTGTTCTCCATGTCAGACAACACTTCCAAGCCTGTCTCACAACAATGGGGCTTCCTAGGTCCATCAAAACAGATAATGCTCCTGCTTATGCTAGTAACACCCTAAAACACTGTTTTGACCTTTGGGGTATTTCACAGATTATAGGTCTCCCCTATAGCCTGCAAGGACAAGCTACTGTGGAACGTACTAATCAGATTCTTAGAAGAATGTTACAAAAACAAAAAGGGGGAGATAAGAAGATACCACATACCCAGTTACATAAAGCACTATTTACTCTCATTTTTCTTAATTGTGAGCCTACTTTACAGGAAACAGTGGCTGAATGGCATTTTCAACATCATAAAAGGGCTCAAACCAGTTTCTTTTCTTAATTACCATTAATCTGGTGGAATGACCTGCTGTTGACCAGCGAATGGTCAACGGGAAAGCTGTTAACCTGGGGACGAGCGTTTGCCTGTGTTTCCCCAGGAGACGGCGAATGTCTTATGTGGTACCTGCATGCAGAATAAAGCCGTATCAGGAACGCCAAGTGACGACAGAAGTTCCTGTGGGATCTGAAGCCCCCAGTCATGCAAATGGAAGGACTAAGGCTGAAGACAGCCAGGCTGGGTCCCACGCCGAAGACTGAGCTGCCCCGTCCCCCACGTGGGGACGGATTAAACACCTGTGTCGAGAAGCTGAACAACAGTTAGGAAGGAAGGAGCCACCAGTATCTGCCCCAAATTTATTGGTCTCCATGTTAGCCGTTATAACAGCACCCATAAGTGTGTTCCCCAGGGGCAGCCGAGAATAACTACACTTACTGGGCATACGTTCCCAATCCTCCCCTGCTGTTCACTGTCACTTGGATGGAGACCCCTCCTCTGATTTACGTTACTGATTCCTCTTAGGTTCCGGGACCAGAAGATCCCATTACATCTTCACGAGGAGGGTACCAACCTCAATTTCACTTAGGAGTAACTGAATTACCACTACGTGTGGCCCTGCTGAAGGATGCAGAAACATGACGCAGCAGCCCTGTCTGTCTGTCACTCCTGAACATGGCAATACTACAAAAGCTCAATTACATCTCATCTCTGGAATGAGTTTTAAATATACATCACATAATAGTGTTGGGAGCAGTCAAAATAAAGTACACGCCGAACTCAGCAGAGCCAGCAGCACGGCTGCCAGAGAGGAGCCAACTTTCTCATTTGAGTAAACTATAATTAGTTCACCACAACATGGCAGGTCCCACATCATGGCAGAACTCAAATCTGCCCTGTCACTTCCTTGTTCTTCTCCCTCCCTGCTCCTTTGTTCTCCAGTTTCCTGCCACTACCCAGACTGATAAGATAGTGCACAGGCGCAAGACGGTGAAACTGAAGTCCGCCTTCTACCTCAGCAACAGAAGTAGCCAATCCCTAGCTTCCACCTCCACCCACCGCCCTTCCCCTTCCCAAGAGTATATATGCTTTGTTCCCTCAATAAAATTCGCAGCTTGATCAGAACACTGTCTTGCTGTCATTCTTCGTGTCTCTTGTCCCACCATTCTTTCTCGGCAGGTTTCGAGCCCTCGTTGCCGTCCCGCGGGCCGGGGCAGACTGGCGCCCGACGTGGGGCTCGACGATTCCCGTAATCGAGAAAAGAACGCCGCTTCACCAAGGAGGGGAGCGCTCCCTGCATATCGGCCGACGAAAGGCCACATCTCAGCGGCGGAAAGGAGGACCTCAGCATCAACCCGTGAATTCTTCAGTCATTGGCAGTGGCCAAACGGGTAAGTGAAATACTTCATTTCACTTCATTTCTTTACAATCATGGGACAAGCAGAATCTTCGCATTCATTGTTTATTTGCCAGGTAAAAGAGGCACTCAAGACACGAGGAATTAAGGTTAAAAGGAAAAGTTTAACTGAGTTTTTCAAGTTTATTATCAAAACCTGTCCATGGTTTCCCGAGGAGGGCACAATAAATGCAAAGTGTTGGAGTAGAGTAGGTGACTGTTTAACTGACTATTATAAGACTTTTGGACCTGAAAGGGTCCCCGTCACCGCCTTTAGCTACTGGCGGCTAGTACAAGATGTACTAGGAATCACCCCCAACCTCCTGATAAAAAGAATTTAGTTACAGAAGGGGAGACTGCTTTAAAATTAAGTTCTCAACCCCCTTCGGGTTGCAGTAAAAGGTTTGAACATCACTCGCAACCCGCAACCCCACCCCTCGCGCCCGGGCTCCCCTCTTAGCCTAATCTCCCTCGAGGATGTAGATACTGAGCACCTACGCCCTGCCACGCCTTCCGCCCCCTCTCCTGAGGATGGCAAGGGCGAACACAACCCAAAGACTCTTGATAAGAACATGGAATGCAACCTTGAGCCGCTCCCACTCCCGCCCTTTAAACCCCCCCCCCCAAATGGAATCTCTTCCAATCTAAATCCTCCATTTTTATATCCTTTGGCTTTAATGCCTTCTCTTACAAACCTCAAGCAACCTCCCGCTCTTTCAGATTCTTCTGAAATTAGCGAGCTTCGCGCTGGCTGAAATGCACAGTATTCAGGAACTCACTCAAACTTTTATAAGCATCTCACTTCCCGACACCAAAGGCAAAAACCCTCAGAACCTTCCCCGTTCTGGCCAGAATAACCCTTTTCAAAGTTTGTAGGCAAATTGTGCACGGCTGCAGAAAAACTGTTTGGCGATACCAACACAGAAACAGACTTTGTTAAGCAAATTGCCTTTGTAAATGCAAATGTGGCGTATCAGGGCGCAGGTAGATCTTATAGAAAGTAGGAGAACTTGTCTGGTTACTTCAGGCTTTGTTCTGAAATTGGCCCCACCTATCAACAAGGCCAGCCACAAGCCCCAAAATCCAAGCAAGCTTATAAGGCAATCAACTCTGTTCCAGCAAACGCCCACCCCTTTCACAGCTCCTCGGGCTCCCTACTATCTACATGACAATGTAGCTCTGGGCTAGTGAAGACTAATATAGTTAATCCACTGGTATGAGAGAAAACCGTGGCGACATTTGTGTTTTGTTTTATTTCCATGCTAATTCTGATTGGGCTTATTTAACCAAGATAAAAAATGAGTAGAAAATTTTTATCAAGGTCTAAAAGGAATTTTCAGTTTTAAATCAATAATTATCTCCAGAACTTAAAGTCTCAGTATAGTCTTACAGTAATTGTCCAAAAATGTGTGCTAATGGTCTGCCTAACTGCTGCTCAAGTTATTTTAACTGATTGCTGATAACTAATAAAAATGTTTCCAAGCACAAGCTTTCATATTACAGGCAACATGAATTCCAGAAGAAATCTTGAAAAGTACAATCTAAGATGTGCTATATAACAGAGGATTTAAAAGCAGCTATACCAAGAAAGTAAAGAATTATGAGTCGATTGTAAATAAATTGTATGTTTCTGTTAATGTGTTGTAATTGTTTTGTGTTTGTCTGTCTGTTCATTCAATGTCAATGTATATTGTGATACCTCCGGATGGTAAATATAAATTACTAGAAATTTTTAAAAGAGCTCTATTCAAATGGCCAAAAATTAAATAAGCGCTTATATCAAAACTTAAGTTTATTATATTAATACATAAGTTTAAATGTTAATAAGATATCTACAATAATAAAAATTGTGAGTCTTGATTAACAAAATTACTATGCCTTTTCATAAGAAATGGTTCTTGCCTAGATTGAAATAAATAACTTATCTTTCTTCACAGGATAATATGAAGGATGCAAAACTTAAATGAACATTTGGTTAAAAGTTTGTGAAAATGCTAACTGAAATTTAATAAGTCTTTGCAAAAAGGTGTTTTGTCCTAAAATAGGATGGCTAATTTTTCATAAACTCTTGGAACTTAATTTGCATGTGGCGAGTTGTAGAAGGTATTGTGGTAACTTTAGGTAAGGGAATGTGTTCTGTGAAGGTAAAAGTTGTCTTAAAATAATATAATCTATATGGTTATAAATAATTATAAGAAGTTTAATGAAGCATTGTTTAAATTAAGGTATTTAAATGGCTAATTCCAAAAGTCATTATTAAATATATATAAAACTGAATTGATGGTGATAAATAATAAAAGGTAATTTTATAACAGGAAAACTTGTTGGTGGCTAGTCTTCCCTGTAAACTGGCCTCTAGGGGACTGTTTCTGGTATCACATGCTACTAAGTATTTAAACTGAAGAAAAGTTCATTATTTTAACAAGCTCATTTAGTGTTGATGGCAGTGATATGTTGTAAGAAGTTAGCCTGGTAACTTGGTATGTGGGATATATGGAATGTGTTTTTATTACTAAGGAAACAGGAGATGATTTCATCCTGAAATAAAATGATTGATTATTGAGAAAGAGTAAAATGTGGGACAAATGAATACTGAAAGTGTAGAAGATTTGTGGAAAGAAATTTTTATGGTTAAAGTTAAGTAAGATTTGATGGGTCTGTCTATAAAGTTTGAAAAAGCCTTAGTATCAAGTAGTATGTATCAAAGTTAAAAATATTGTTCTTTTTCAAAGTCTCTGAAATCATTAGTCTGTTCTGGTGAAAGTTTATATCCTGAATAATCAGTATAAAAAGAGTCTGTTTTATCAAAACAGCTTCTTATGCTTTAACCTCATCATTTCCTCAGTGTTCAAGGAAGAAAAGGTCTTATCTCTTTTAAAGGAAATAATGTTTAAACCTGCTTTCTAAAAATCAGATCCTGAAAAGCAACTTTTTATTTCAAACTAATTACAAGAGATTTGTTCTTTTACCTTGAAAGAAAAAACAGTTAAGTTCATTTAATATGTTGTAAGTTGAGAGTGTTTAAAAGTGTTATAAAATTAACAGGATTTTTTAACCCTCTGTTAATTAAAGTTGTATGAGTAAAAGATTCCTATGAATGCTTAAGAGTGTATAAAGTTACCAATATTTCAGCATAATTTAAAGAAAAGTACAATGTGGTTGATTATGGTTTTAATTATTATAAAAGAGTATATGTCACAAAAACAACCTCTTATCATAGATTGAAGTAACAACACTAGTATGCAGCAATCCCAAATACTGCTAGTTTGTTGCAAAAAGTTAAAGTCCAGCTGTATTGCTATCACTTTGTTTTAAAACTTGCTAAGACTTTCTTTAGTGTCTTCTTAGACAAATCAAGCCAGCTGCATTCCTCTATCTGTAAAAAACCCAACAGTAAACTTTTGCAGTGCTTTTCAAGGCTGTGTGCATAGCCCAACCATCCTGTACAGTATTTACTGATAGTAATAGTAATGGAAAAGCAGCATACGTTACTTTTCAAAAAGAACAGGTTTAGCCAACTCCTTATTCATCTGCTCAATGCACAGAGCTTTAAGCCATCATTAAAGTTTTACAAATGTTTTAAGAGCCCTTGAACATTGTCTCTGACTCTAAATATGTAAGTCTTACTGTCAAGCATATTAAAACAGCTCATATCTTTGCTACTGATGAGTTATCTCAACTTTGCGCTGACTTGCAACATCTCATTAGGTTAAAACCTATTTACATTATTCATATATCTCTCATGCCTCTTTGCCTAGTCCTATGACATCAAATAATGCTTGAGCTGATTTATTAGTAAGGTGTTTACAAAGTGCTCGTAATTGCCATGCTTTAACTCATATTAATGCTAAAGGCCTGTGAAATAAATATCAAAAGTTAACAAGACTACAGGCACAAGGAATTATCTGTACCTGTCCCACCTGTGGACCCTTAACTATAGTGTCTTTTCAGGCTGGGACTAATCCCAGAGGCCTGACTCCTAATCAATTATGGCAAATGAATGTTACTAACATACCATCCCCTAGTAAACTACAATCTGTTCACGTTTATATTGACACTTATTCTCATTTTATGTGGGCTACTGCTCAAAGTGGGGAACAGTTTCATCATGTTCACTCACACCTCTGGTCTGCTTTTGCTGTAATGGGATGCCCTCTGAAAATTAAAAGTGATAATAAACCTTCTTACATTAGTAAATCCTTCGAATCTTTCTGTTTAAAATATGGTATTGAACATGATACCAGCATTCCTTATAATCCTACAGGTCAAGCCATAATTGAATGCAGCCATCATACCCTAAAAACTATGCTTTTAAAACAAAAAGGGGGAGATGATGGTATTATGACACCAAAAGATTAATTAGCAAAAGCTTTATTTACTTTACATTTTCTTAATGTTTATAATTCATTAACACCTGTGGAATGTCACTTAGAAAATGTCAAACATCTACAGTAGATACAGGAAATGAAGATCAACCAATATTCTAGAAAGATATTTTAAGCAATGTATGAAAAAAAAGGCAGGATTAAAGTAAGGGGGTGAGGCTATGCTCTTATCATTTCAGAAAATGGAAAACAAATTTAGTTATCTGCGAAAAGGATTAAGCTCCAGAATGAAGAAATGGGGTCTTCTACAACTTCTGATGATGGTGATCGTAAGTAATAAGGAAGCTGCCAGTAATTACACTTATTAGGCCTATGTACCTAACCCCCCATTACTTAGAGTGTTAACCAGGAAAAGTGCATTCTTTCACATATATCTGAATAAAACCCATATATTCCCTATACCAATTGATAATCGATTGCCAATTAAACCCTATTAAGAAAAAGAATCGATAATCTCATATTACCATTTGATTATCAACGCTTACGCGTTGGTAATCATCCTTCTGTATGTATGTTAAAAATCGGGCCATAGCTATCTTCAAAAATAATAATACTCAGTCTATTGTGACTTTTCCCTCTTACGATTTAATCATGACTAAAAATCCTGCTTATAATTGTCCGCAAAAAGACGGTAGGGATAAAGAAGGATGGCAAGAATGCCATATAGGAAGAGGATCTGTCATTTTTTATGATTCCTATGGAATAGCGTGGGGAAGTGCCCCTATGGAGAGTCCCATTGAATATAATGACAGATTTATTTGGCATGGTCTAAATAGTAAAGGACAACAAAAAATAATTTTTACTAAAAATAATAGTGTTTGGAAACAGAAAGGGAAATGGATCCCTTCTCCATGGTGTAATATTACATCTATACATAAACAAAAGAATTTGTGGAAAGTTTTTCTAGGAATAGCTCCTACTATAGAATGGATTGGGAATAATAGTAAGAATAGTCAATATCTGCATTTAAATCAAATTCATCTTCAGGCATATGTAAGAGATCCTTATGTGTTTGTGGTTGGGAAATTAACTATAACCCAAAAATGTTCTATTCTATAAAAATGAGGCCTTGCATCCTAGTAGCCATTACCCCACAACTAACATACTATGGAGAAGGCAAACTAAAAAATTTTACTATCCCCATCTGTGTCAAAGAGAGCCGCCTTCCTCCCTATATTGGTAAAAAATTAGCCTCACAGGTTCAGCCGCTGCAGCTGCCACAGCACGTGGTGCTCTTGGCCATGGCCTCATCAGCTTGCAATACTGTGAACAACAACGACAAATTAGCCTAGAATCCAGTGCGCAGTCTATTAACTCTATGCAGCAGCAACTAACATCCCTCGCCCAAGTTTCTTTACAAAACCACAAGGCCCTTGACTTACAGCTGAAAAAGGGGGAACCTGCCTTTTCCCCAGGAAGAATGTTGCTACTATATAAATAAATCTGGTATTGTTGAGCAAAATGTTAAATACGAGAATTGCGGGAAGGGATACTGCCCTCCCAGCCATCCTCCTCCCCGATGTTAGTGTTATTAATGGAACTGAACCTGTACCTGTCCCCAGCATGGACTACATTGCCGGCCACTCTAGAAGAGCTGTGCGACTTATCCCACTTTTTGTTACCTTAGGCATTTCTGGAGCCCTAGCCACTGGTACTGCGGGGTTAGGACTCTCTCTACCCAATATACAAAATTATCTAAGCAATTAATTGATAATGTCCAGGCTTTGTCGAGCACTATACAAGATATTCAAGATCAAATAGACTCTCTAGCTGAGGTAGTGTTACAGAACAGAAGAGGGTTAAAGCTGCTTACAGAAGAACGTGGAGGAATATGTCTAGCTCTGCAGGAACAGTGCTGCTTTTATGCCAACAAGTCTGGCATTGTTCGAAATAAAGTTAAAAGACTTCAAGTGCAATATTCTTAATACCCCATAATACAAAATGGCTGTGTTCCTCCACCGGCCTCACCCCATGTCTTAGCGTCCAAGCCCTCAACACCACCCATGAAAACTGCATGCTTGCTATTATACTCCCCTGCATTTATTTTCATAATGACAACCATTTATTTGACTCCTGGCAGCGCCACCTTCTACTGGCCTATGTACAAAAAAGAGAAATCATTACCGCCATCACAATCACTTCACTTTTAGGTCTCGCTGGAGCCGGCACTGGAGTAGCAGCCCTAACTACACAACAAACTTCTTTCTCCTCTATCAGGCAAGCCGTCAACGAAGATATAGCCCACATCGAAACCTCCATTTCCCATCTAGAAAAGTCCCTAAATTCATTATCTGAGGTTGTCCTCCACAACCGCAGAGGGCTAGACCGTCTCTTCCTTAAGGAGGGAGGGATTTATGCTGCATTAGGAGAGGAATGCTGCTTTTATGCTAATCATTCCGGCCTTATTAGAGATAACATGGCTCAGCTCAGAAATGGACTAGCAAAGCGTAAAAGAGAAAGGGAAGCCCAGGGAAACTTCTCCTGGGGATTCAATGGAATCCTTCCTTACATCCTCCCTATACTAGGCCCATTAATAACTATACTTCTCATACTGTCTTTCGGACCTTGGGCCATAAAAAGAATTATCAAGTTAGTCAAGGACCAAATTGACTCCGCTCTTGGCAGGCCTATCCAGGTGCATTACCACCGGCTCCACCTCGCTGACCAGGGTGTGTCTATGGACCATCCAGACTGCCTCCCCTCCTGGATGAACTCTCCCTGCCAATAAGCTGCTGAGTGCAAGGCACAGCACTGCAGGAGACAGTTAGAGGTAAGCACAACCTAACTGATCTCTGAGAAGTATGCCTCATTGTTACAGGGGTGCGCTCTGTTTGCTAAGGCCACTAGGCAGGGTGCTTCGACTGCACTCGGCCTGCATAGATGGGCGGGATGCGTCGATAGCATTCTGACTGCTCAGGGAGCTGGGCTGGCTAGCCAATGACGGGCAACTGAACCGACCTAACAGTCAACCTAAGACAGGGACATGGCCTTTTGCTGCCATGCCTCCCCATGACGGGTAAGACTGATCACGTGCGTGAGTGAGCTGAAACGGCTCACTGGGTGCGGTTCCAACCTAAGACAGGCACAGCCCCCCCTCATTCCATTTGCCTTTGCTGTACACTCAATAAAACCCCTTCCCGAAAAATCAGAGCCATCTACATCAGGGAAATGAGGCCTCTACTTCCCTCAGCTAGCCTACGAGAAATACTGTGCTAATAAAAGAAAAAGGGAGGAGATGTTGGGAGTATATATGCTTTGTTCCCTCAATAAAATTCGCAGCTTGATCAGAACACTGTCTTGCTGTCATTCTTCGTGTCTCTTGTCCTACCATTCTTTCTCGGCAGGTTTTGAGCCCTCGTTGCCGTCCCGCAGGCCGGGGCATAATAGCACTGATCTGAATCTCCCAGATAAACTGTTATGTGTATACTGTTCCCTGTGGACTCCTGAGAGTGGTCACATTCACTGGGAAAACTGTTGAGTTTTGTCATGAAAATGAACAGACAACCTACTCAATGGGAGAAAGTATTTGGAAACCTTACTATCTAGAATACACAAAATCCTAAAATGCAACATTAAAAAGACAAACCCAATTAAAAATGGTCAAAAGACTTCAATAGACCTTTCTCCAAAGATATACAAATGACTTAAAGGCACATGAAAAGATGCTCAACATCATTAGCTATTAGAAAAACATATATTAAAACTACAGTGAGGGAAGTGGACTTGGCCCAGTGGTTAGGGCGTCTGTCTACCACATGGGAGGTCTGCAGTTCAAACCCCGGGCCTCCTTGACCCGTGTGGAGCTGGCCCATGCACAGTGCTGATGCGTACAAGGAGTGCCATGCCACGCAGGGGTGTCCCCCGCATAGGGGAGCCCCACGTGCAAGGAGTGCGCCCTGTAAGGAGAGCCGCCCAGCGCAAAAGAAAGTGCAGCCTGCCCAGGAGTGGCACCACACACACGGAGAGCTGACACAACAAGATTCCCGGTGCCGCTGATAAGGATAGAAGCAGTCACAGAAGAACACAGCAAACAGACACAGAGAACAGACAACTGGGGGGGGGGGGGGTAGGGGAGATAAATAAAGAAATCTTTTAAAAAAAAAACAACCACAGTGAGAGACCATTTCATACCCACTAAAATGGACACTATGTTAAAAAAAGAGAAAATTACAAGTGTTGGTGAGGTCATGGAGAAATAGGAACATTTGTTCATTATTCATTCTGGTGGGTGTAGCAGTTTGATATAGTTATGAATTCCAAAAATAGATACTGGATTATGTTTGTATCTGGTCTGTACCTGGGCGTGATTAAGTTATGATTAGGGCTTTGATTGGGCCACATCATTAGGGCATTAGGACTCATAGAAAAAAGGCATGGCAAAGGACAGAGTTGAGGATTTTTGATGTTGGAGTTCGATGCTGAAGGCTTAAGCTGGAGCCCTGGGAAGTAAGCTCCCAGAGGAAAGAGAAGCCAGCCCCAGGAAGAGAGGAACTCTGAGCCCAGAAAGAAGCAAGACCCTGGAAGGGAGGAACCCAGGAAGCCTGAGCCCTCGCAGACATCAGCAGCCATCTTCTCCAACACGTGCAAATAGACTTTGGTGAGGGAAGTAACTTGCGCTTTATGGCCTGGTAGCTGTAAGCTCCTACCCCAAATAAACGCCCTTTATGAAAACCAACCCATTCCTGGCATTTTGTGTCGGCGCCCCCCTGGCTGACTAGTACAGTGGGAATGCAAAGTGGGGCAGCCGCTGTGGAGGACAGCTGGGCAGTTCCTCCGAGTCCTGGTTTCCCACTGGCTGCCAATACAACAGACCAGAACTGGGCTGGCTTTTACAGTGGGAGCTTCACTAGGGTAAAAGCTTACAGTTCCGAGGCTGTGAAAACTTCCCCCTCCAGGCATCGTCAGGGTGCTTCCTCACCCAAGGTTGGCTGCTGGCAGACCCTGGAGTCCTGCCACGTGGTGAGGCAAGAGGCAGGACTGCCGGGGTCTCTCCCACCAGGCATCTCTCCTTGAGCCGCCCCGGCTTCTCGGTCTTTCTGCAGCTGAAGGCGAACCTGGAGTCCTCACTCCCACGTGGCATGGTAAAGGTGGCGGTGGCCCTCCGTTTCGTGTCTCTGCTTTCAGACCTCAGTTTACGTAAGACCCAGCAAGAGAGCGGACACCCACCCTGGGGCATCTCCCCGAAGCAGCCCAGTCAGAAAGGCGACCTAATTGACGGTGACCCACCTAAAGGTCCCTCAAACTGAACCTAATCCAAAGGCCCATCCACACTGCGTTCACAGGCACAGTAACGGGTTAGCTGAAGAACAGCATCTTCTGGGGTCCGTAAGACAAACCAGGACACTGGAAGCTGAGCATGGGATTACCATACGACCCGGCAATCCCGCTACTGGGTATCTATCCACCCAGAAGAACTGAGCGCAGGAACTCAAACAGGCATTGGCACGACGATGTCCACAGCAGCATTGTTCACAACTGCTGAAAGGTGGAAGCCACCCAAGTGTCCGTCAACCGATGAACAGATAAACAATGTGGTATAGACATACAATGGAACATTATTCTGCTGTAAAAAGGAATGAGGTCCCCATACATGAGACATCATGTTGAGTGAAATAAACCATACGCAAAAGGACAAATAGTGTATGCTCTCACTGACATATAAAATAAACAGAATAAGCAAACTCAAAGAGTCAGAATCTAGAATAAAGGTTACCTGGGGTTGGGTTGGGAGCAGGGAATGGGAAATTAATGCTTATATTGTACAGAATTTCTTTTTGGGTAGATTGCAAAGTTTTGATCATGGACGGTGGTGGTGGTAGCACAACACTGTGAGTGTAACTAAGCACTGAATTAGAGAGTTGAATGTGATTAAAAGGGGGAAATTTTAGGTTGCATGTTACTAGGACAGAAATTAAAAGAAAAAACATGAGTGTGCAATACCACAAAAGCTATTGTAACTGACAGACTATAGTTAGTTCTTCAGAAAAATGTTCTTCCATGAATTATGACAAATATATCTCACTAATACTAGGTGTTAATAACAGGTGGTTGACCAGTTGAAGTTCTTTTATAAATCCCAAAAAGAAAAAGACTATGTCCTTGAACTAATCCATTCCTGTGGGTGTGAGGCCTTCTAGATGGGACACTGCCAGTGAGGTGTGAGTCAAGTTGAGTCTCCGTGCTCTTGCTGAGTCTTATATAAGTGGAGACACAGAAAAGAGAGTCATCGCCATCTTCACCCTGCCATGCGTGAGGCTCGCTGGCAGCCACGGCTGAAGCACAAAGCCCCCAGGAGGCTGGGCCTCGGAGCAGCTCCAGGCGGAGGAGACGAGCCGCACACCCGACCGCCCCGCGGCAGCAAGTCCGTCCCTGGCAGCTGACTTTGGTGAGGAAGCCTGTCTGACGGTGCCTTGATTTGGAAATTTCACACCTTGGAACTGTAAGCTTTTAGCCCCAAGAAATCCTCTTTATAAAAGTCAACACATTTCTGGTTCTTAGCATCAGAAACCCTCTGGCAAACTAAGGTATGTGGTATATGGGAACTCTGCATTTTATATAGTTTATGCATGATACTTCTGTAAACCTACAATTCCTCTAACAAAAAAAATTAATAAAATTAATGAAGTACAGACACATGTTACAACAAAGATGAGCCTTGAAGACACCATGCCAAGGAAAGAGGCCAGTCACAAGAGACCACATCTTGCAGGATGCCATTTATATGAATTGTCCAGGATAGACAAATAGGCCAGAAATGGATTAGTAGTTGGCAGGGGTTAAGGGGCGGAAGGAAATAGGGAGACACTGCTAAAGGGTATGAGGGTTCCTTTGGGGTGATGAAAATGTAATGGCTTAGCGATGATGGCTGCGCAAGTCTGTGAATATACTAAAAACTAGGGGATCACACACTTTAAAAGGGTGAATTGTATGGTACATGAATGATATTTCAATAAAGCAATAAAGCTGCTCCAAAAACAACAACCAGGAAGCGAATGTGGTTCAGGTGACTGGGCTCCCACCTACCGCATGGGAGGTCTGTGGTTCGGATCCCAGGGCCTCCTAAAGAAGTTGGCTGGCATGACGAGTAGGCACAGCAAGAGACACAACAAGAGACACAAAAAGAAAAAGATAATGAGAGACACAGCAAAGCAGGGAGCAGAGGTTCCTGGCGCCTCCTAAAGAAGACAGCAAGCTAAAGCAATGGGCAGGCACGGCAAGCTGACGCAACAAGAAGACGCAACAAGAGACCATGGGGAGGAAAAGCATAATGAGAGACACAACAAAACAGGGAGCGGAGGTGGCTCACTCCATTAGGCACTTTCCTCCCACATCAGAGGTCCCAGTTTCAGCTCCTGGTATCTCCTAAAGAAACAAGGAAGAAGAACAAACACAGCAAGGGGGTGGGGAGAAGTAAATAATTAATATAAATCTTAAAATATATATATATATATATAAACAACCACCAGTCACAGGTCTTAGTGGAGATCAAATGCTCGAAAAAGCAAGCTATAAGATCAGAGGGACCCTGGATCTTTCTGGACGACAGCGTGCTGCCCTCCCTGGGGTCTGGAAGCCCCACTCCTCCCTCTCCAGCTCTTCGCCTGTCTCCTGGCTGCTCAGCCTCAGCCACACGCTGCACCATTCTGTCCATCCACCCTCCAACTAAATTGGCACGAAGGTCTGGACGGCTCCCAAGCCCACAGCTCCTGAGCGGCATGGCTCTTCGGCAGCTGATTAGACACGCCACCCCTACCCCATGTCACAGATGACCTCTCACACCGATCTCACCCACTCTCTCCTTCCCAGCCTGGCCTTTTCTGGGGCCCCACGCCATTGCCAATGGCTCAAGGGTTACTCAAGCTATAGACCTGAGAGGCATCCTGGAATCCCCCACTCTCTAGAGCCCCATAACCCAATTCATCACCATTTTACCTCTTTAAGGCCGCCTGAATCCTTCCATTTTCTCTGCGCCATTTAGGGCACTCATCATACCCTTCAATTATCCAACAATTCCCGACTGTAGGTGGCTGTGTCAAGCAGTTAGATAATCTCATTTGAACCCAACAGGCCCAAGTACTATCAGTAATCTCATTTTCCAGATGAGAATACGGAAGCTTGGAAGAGCTAAGTATCTTGCTCAAGGCCACACAGCTATACCACCTGGCACAGCTGACCCCGAATCTCATGACCCTAACTGGTCATATGTGCCCGATGGCCCTACACGGGGGTCACCAACACCACTGCTGTGACAATTACGTTCTCCAAAGCCAGGCTGCCTGGGACAAATCCCAACATGGTGGCTTACTAGCTGGGTGACAGTATCACACTACATCTCATCTTTGGGCACGGCGAGTGATAGGAACCTGGCAATGCTTGCCTAGTATCTAAGGTGTTGGGATGATCTCACTCCTTCATTCTTTTGGGCACCTGGCAAAGTCCCTGGCCTGCAGGCAGGAACTAGCAGTACCAGAATAATGGCAGCAGCTGTCGCGCACCAACTTTCCTCCCTGCAGTGGGAAAGAAGACTGTAAAAGGCAGCGCGGATCACTCTCCCGTAGTGAACAGCTGCCAGGCGACCGCAGGACAAAGTCCCCACCCCTCACCAACGTCTCCCACGGCCACGCCGGCCTTGGCCGCCGGGACGCTCAGCAGTTGGCTGCTGGGCACGGCAGCCCCCGGTGCAGCCCCGGGCCTCCGCGCGCGCCGTCCCCGCCGCCCTGCCCCGGCGCCCCGGCGCCCCGGCCCTTACCGTGCCCTGGAGCTCGCCTCGCCTTGCCCTCCAAGGGTGTCTGACAGGCACGCGACTGACCTCGGGAGACGAGGACGCGCCCAGCGCACCGCCCGCCTGCCCCAGGCCCCGCCTCCCGGCCTCTGCGGGTCGCTCCGGAAGCGCGGAAGCTCCGCCCCCGACGTCATCGCGTCGCGCCGGCCCACGCCGCCCCCGTCGCCAGGGAAACACAGGATGCGGCCGCCCTGCGAGGCCGCCGGTGGCTGCGTGGGTCCGCCCGGGCGCTCGGGGTGCTCCTTACCCGCCCCCCCCCCCCACTCCAGTCCCGGCCCCTCCTGGGCGTCACAGTTCTGAGAGGCATTTTACACCCGTTTTTCCAAGGGTGACAGTGGGCCTTCCTGCAAGAGAATCTCTTGGATATTCGATTAATTTGCAGATTCTTGCAGCCAGCCCCAGAGCTATGAATCAGAGCCCCAAGGCAGGACCCTGAGAATATCTAAATAAGCACTTCCAAGTGCTCTTTAAAGTTTAAGAAACATAGTTCTACATAGTTCTGTTGTAGAATTTGAGAGAGGTTCAAGTATTTGCGTATAGAGAGGCCAGGACTCAGGAATGATTTTGAGAAGGAAAAATGGTTTATTGACGGCCGGCCGGACTCGGGAGCTTTCTGTTTCAATCCCGAGCCCCGAACAAGAGTTTTATACAGAGAGGAAAGGCCAAATGGTCCTTTTATTTCAGTTCTCAATAGGCTTCAATTAGCATATATCTTTCACATCTTAGGTAAGCTTTTAGCATGGACTTCAAACATTCTAGGTAAGCTTTTTAGCATATTTGGTTTGCATTTTCCCTAAATACTTAAAGTTTATAGACCTTGCATTGTTAAATTGTTTCCTGGGACTGGAGTCCTTGCCATTGTTACCAAGAGCAGGACTGCAGCCTCTTACCATCACACCCACAAGTCAGAGAGCTTAGGTTAAATCTCTGAAAAGACAAAGAGCCTCCCACCCATAGCCCACATCAGTTCTACAGAGGGTCCCCAGCGGACTTGAGCTACAGTAGGAGAACAGTAATTAACACAACCCATTCTTTATTAGCTTTTCTTCCTTTCGGTCTCACGCCTCCCACTGCCTCTCTCCTGCGTCCTGAGATACATCTAAAGTGAATTATTTGCACTCAAATCCTTGACTTAGGCTGTTTGGGGGATCTAGATTAGGACACATAACTATACAAAATTTACAGAGATACAATCAGCAGGACTTGGCAATTTACTGCCTGTAGAACCAGCAGGAGGAATCACAAGGTTTTCCATTTCAAGGGAATTGGAAGATGGGCAGTGCAGTAATAGGAAAGTGAAAGATACTAGTTTGGTTTTAGGGATGTGTCAAATTTAAGATGTTGGTACAATGTCTGGGTGAAGATGCTCAACAGATAGTTGCAAATCTTTTCTCTTGTTCTACTATGAAATACCTTTTTCTGTCTTCCATGACAACACTTCTCTTCACAGTTATTACTCTTATTCAAAACAGATTTATGGTCCCTTATCAGTGAGACCCTGCTAGTACAAACTCACGTTGGACATCGCTAGGTAGAATCAAGTGAGCACTGAGACTTATTGGGTGGTGGTGAAGGAAGAAAAGGGTGGTGGGGTCACACACGACTCTGTTTTACCAGGACCTAATGTTGTAGAATTTGAGAGAAGTTCAATTACTTGAGTATAGAGAGGCCAGGACTCAGGAATGATTTTGAGAAGGAAAAATGGTTTATTGATGGCCGGCCAGACTCGGGAACTTTCTGTTTGAATCCCGAGCCCCGAACAAGATTTTTTAGTCCCTTTTATACAGAGAGGAAAGGCCAAATGGTCCTTTTGTTTCAGTTCTCAATAGGCTTGAATTAACATATATTTCCACATCTTAGTAAGCTTTTAGCATGGACCTCAGGCATTCGATAAGCTTTTAGCATATTTGCTTTGCATTTCCCCTGAATACTTAAAGTTTATAGACCTTGCATTGTTAAACTGTCTCCTGCTCACCAAAGGCAGGACTGCAACCTTTCATCATCCCACACCCACAAGTCACAGATAGTTTAGATCATCTCTGAAGAGACAAAGAGCCTGCCACCCATAGCCCACATCACTAAGAGCAGTATAAGGGGGAGCAACTTTGGGGAAAAGAAAAGGAGTTTGGTTGTGCACCTGCATTGACGGCTCTGTCCTGATAAAGGCGCCAGGAGCTGCGAGTGGCACTGTGTAGGAACAGCCGGGGATGGAAGGAGCCCTTGTCTCTGGAGCTGTGCCATCAGATGCTGCCCACCCATACATTTGTTCATTTTGACATCTGTCCCATGCCACCCATTCTCTGCTCCTTTGTAGTGACTGTGATTATCTGAACATGGGCTCAAAACTAAACTTTGCTCCCAAACTCTGGCCTCTTGTTTCCCCCTATCCCCTTGTACCTTTATCTCCCACTACCAGCACCTCCCTATGGTTCAGAATTCATGAAGGAGTGGTTGGAAAGGGGTCACCAGGTCCCCCCCGCTGCGATGGATGACAATGATTCAGGCCAAATATGGCACTGCCACTGCTCTGCTGGCCAGCACCTATGCAGCACAAACCCCCTTCCCTAGTGAAATCACATTGCTTAGGCAGCTAAGAATGGTACTGGGAATGAGTCACAGAATTTTAACATGGTTTCGTATAAGATGCTTTGGTCTTCATGGCAAATATCACTGGTACAATTCAATGAAATATATACATTTACTATAAACTTAACACTTTTGATCCAAAGGGCTTAAATGCCGAATGAGTTCTGGCATCAGATGAACAGCTGGCTGAGGACCTAGAAGCTAATAGGAAGAAGAGCGTTGCTGCTGAAGTTGGTTTAAGCCCAGGTGTTTTAGTTTGCTAAAGGCTGCCAATGCAATAGACCAGAAATGAGTTGGCTTTTACAATGGGAATGTATAAGACTAAAAGCTTACAATGCTGAGATCGTGCAAGTGTCCAAATGAAGGCTTCATCAGAGATGCTTTTCCCACTGAACTGCAGCTGTGGGCGACGAGACACAAGGCCAGATACAATGGAGCAGCTGCCGGTTTCTGCCTTCTCTAGGCTCGTTATCTCGCCCAGCTCAGCCTGGGCAACCCAGTACATAGTGGTGTCCGCCAGTCTCTTCCCTCTCCTCCTGGCCTTGCTGCTTTCAGCTTCAGCCCGCTCCAGCTGTGGCTTTTTTCTCTCCTGGGTTCGTTGACTTCAACTTCTGGATCTCTGTCTCTGCAGGATTTTTTTCTGTGTCTGCAGTATTTTATTCCCCCATTTATAAAGGACTCCAATAAGAGGATTAAGACCTACTCAGGGCTAGGCCTTACTGGAGTGATCTAATCAAATGGAGGTCCCTTAACTGCATCTAATCAAAAGGTTCCATCTATGATAGGGTTTTCACCCACAGTAATGGATTAGCATAATAACATAATTTTCCTGGGGTCTGCAAGACTCAGATGGCCTGGCCACACACTAGGTTTGACCAGCATGATGGGACTTACATTTAGGATGCTCACAGCATCTAGACCAGGGGTTTTTAACAAGGGGTCTGTGAGCTTGAATTGAAATTTAAAAAAAAAACATTATTCTTGTGGGGACATGTTTGTATGGGTATGATACATTTATTAAATAATACACAGTATAGTGTGGACTTACTAAGGGGTCCATGGTTTTCACCTGACAAAGGGGTCATGGAACAAAAAAGGTTAAGAACCCCCAATCTAGACCTTCTGAGGTGAAGCCTCAGCAGTTGCTTTCCATAGCCCCACCCAGCTTCCAGCCCTTGGGTGACGAGTTCCATAGTAGCACTGGCTCAAGATCTCAGGCTGGAGGCTCCTGTACTGGACTTTGCAGATAGAACATTTCCACCACCACAGAAAGTTCTATCAGTGCCATGTCAAGACTACTCTTGACCTAAGTCTGGTTCTGGCCATTGCTTTCCCTGCTCCCTAAGCCCTGCAACTACTGGCTGGAGAGACCATCCTGGACAGCCCTACCATCTGCCCACCATGCTCCCTTCACTTGGTGACCTTTTCATTCAGCCATTAGCGCTTGGCACCTCTCATATACGGGAAGCACGCCAGGGCTGTGGTGGTGGATAAGCTGGGCAGTGCTCCCAACCCAACAGAACTTGTGTTCTAGAGGAAGAGGTAACAAACAACACACAAAGTTTGGGTAATCATAAGAAAACAAGAGAGGACTGGCAGCAGACTTGGCCCAGGGGTTAGGGCATCCGCCTACCACATGGGAGGTCCAAGGTTCAAACCCCGGGCCTCCTTGACCCATGTGGAGCTGGCCCACGTGCAGTGCTGATGCGTGCAAGGAGTGCCGTGCCACGCCGGGGTGTCCCCGCGTAGGGGAGCCCCACGCGCAAGGAGTGTGCCCCTAAGGAGAGCCGCCCAGCACAAAAGAAAGTGCAGCCTGCCCAGGAATGGCGCCGCACACATGGAGAGCTGACACAAGAAGATGATGCAACAAAAAAAGAAACAGATTCCCGTGCCGCTGACAACAACAGAAGCAGATAAAGAACAACACGCAGCAAATAGACACAGAGAACAGACAACCGGGGCGGGGGCGGGGGGGATAAATAAATAAATAAATCTTTAAAAAAAAAAAGGAGAGAGAGAAGACAAAAAATGCTAAGTGTCTGAGCTGACTAGGTTGGGTGGGCAGGGAAGGTCTCCCTGATGAGGGGGCATTTTAAACAGATTCCTGAATGGGTAGATCTGTGACTGAGCATCCCAAGCAGAAGGAACCCACAGAAAGTCCCTAAGGTGGGAATGAGCTTGGCAAGCTGGACAAACAAGAAAGCCACGGTGGCAGGGGGCTTAGTGGGTAGAGGACAGGGTTGGGAAATTAGTCTGGCTAGGGAGACAACAGCCAGATTGTGGGGGCCTTGGAGGGAGGAGGCAGGTTAACTGTGTTCTTAGTTCAATGGGAGGATTTTCAGCCAGGGACTGACACAATCTTGGCAAGGACACCAGCCCAAACTAAACTGCAATAGTCTACCTCCCCATAAAACATTGGCTTCTGGATTCCTGACCCTCACTCCAAAGTCCTGAGCCCATCCCCATGAAGGAGGGCAGAGCAGTGGGTATTACATTAACCAGCGCCAGGACATGGTGAAGGCTCATGGCCACAAAAGGGCCCGAAACTTGAGAGAACAGAGCCTGGAAAACAAGAAAATCTTGAGGACGGTTCCACCTTTAAATGAGCTGAAGCAGTGCTTCTGCTGTACATTGAACTATCAAAATGGAAACCTGGCCTTGTGACTGTTTTGCATAAGCACATTACAAATGCACTCGAATCAAAAACACGACCTTGATCCCGAGATCAATTTTAAAAAGGCAAGAACACCTGGTCGAATACCACCCCCCAAATTAATGAAGTCTTTAAGTTGCTAACACCTAATGAAGACTTTAACCCCGACGACCTTTGTACAACTGCACACACACAATGGCCTTGCAGGCAGTAGAATCAGGGAGAACTTGTTTTATTCCACTAGAAACAAGTTATTCTAACTTTGGGAACTATTTTGTTTTGTTGCATTTCCCT
This sequence comes from Dasypus novemcinctus, assembly GCF_030445035.2. Lineage (NCBI taxonomy): Eukaryota > Metazoa > Chordata > Mammalia > Cingulata > Dasypodidae > Dasypus > Dasypus novemcinctus. The sequence goes on from NC_080673.1 coordinate 204,947,670, forward strand.
TAAAAACCTACTGTGTCCTGTGTTCGGACAGCCAGTTCTTCTGATGTCTGGGATCCCTAGTAAAGTTGTGTTTTTTATTAAGGGTGGTTCTACTCAGCCACCGGAGTTCTCCTTTTACAACACCTCTGCTTCAAGACAAGAAAGGGCCCTAGAGAATAAATTCGCTCTCCCTGAGGCTTTGAGCCCTACACTTGCATTTCTCACATTCCATGGTCATTACCTTCCCCATCTGCCGGAAGATTTCTCAAGGGCAGGGCTTTAGCCTAGCCCAGGTCTCTGCATACCCCAGTGGTTTGGTAGGGTTTGTCGGGGGGAATATTGCTCTTTTGGCTGTCTGGTCTGGTTAAACACCTTGAGATAGCATAAAACTCAACTAGATGATCAAAGAATGAACAGGCTGCAGTCAACAGGCTTGTCTGTGAGGTCATAGTATCCAGTGCCCTTCTCCCTGATAAATCACATAATTGGAGCTAGTTTTTCTTTTCTCTCTTAATTTTGACAGATCTTTTGGAAAATGGCAAAGCTCCAATCGAGGGACCAACATACAAAAAAAAAAAAAAATAAAGGAAGAAATTTTGAAGTTTCGGAAAATATACACTTTATCCTTTGGATTTTGCTTGTCTATCTGCAGACTGGGTGCTGGTGACTGGTTATTTGGTAGTAGCCAGACAACTCTGTTCCTGTCAGGACGCAGCACCCCACGGCTGTGCTCAGACTTAAGAACGTGCTGGCTGGGACTCTCCCACAGAAGAAAGAAAACCAGAATGTAAGCTGAGAAAAAAGAGGCTTCATCAGAGGGCTTACCTTGAACGCTCAGACATAGGTTCCTTGACCTTTTTTTTGTTAGGCCAGAAGTTTATTAAGGAAAAGGGAGGAAAATAAAAGATTATGCATCCCAGGTGTAGGTGTGGGTTGCTCTGGGCAGAGAAATTTGGCTTATGTGCTTACTTTTTTTTTTATTTAAAGATTTATTTATTTATTTCTCTCCCCTTTCCCCCCACCCGCCCCAGTTGTCTGTTCTCTGTGTCTATTTGCTGCGTCTTCTTTGTCCACTTCTGTTGCTGTCAGTGGCACGGGAATCTGTGTTTCTTTCTTTTTTTTTAAAAAAGATTTATTTATTTATTTAATCCCCTCTCCCCCAATTGTCTGTTCTCTGTGTCTCTTTGCTACATCTTGTTTCGCTTCTGTTGTCCTCAGCAGCACGGGAAGTGTGGGCGGCGCCATTCCTGGGCAGGCTGCACTTTCATTCGCACTGGGTGGCTCTCCTTACAGGGCGCACTCCTTGCGCGTGGGGCTTGCAGGGGACACCCCATCAGCACCGCGCACGGGTCAGCTCCACACGGGTCAAGGAGGCCCCAGGTTTTAACCGCGGACCTCCCATGTGGTAGACGGATGCCCTAACCACTGGGCCAAGTCCGTTTCCCTCTGTGTTTCTTTTTGTTGCATCATCTTGCTGCATTAGCTCCCTGTATGTGCAGCTTCACCCCTGGGCAGGCTGAACTTTTTGTGCTGAGCGGCTCTCCTTATGGGGCGCACTCCTTGCGCGTGGGGCTCCCCTAAGTGGGAACACCCGTGTGGCAGGGCACTCCTTGCACACATCAGCACTGTGCATGGGCCAGCTCAACATGGGTCAAGGAGACCCGGGGTTTGAACTGCGGACCTCCCATGTGGTAGGCGGATGCCCTAACCACTGGGCCAAGTCTGTTTCCCTGTGTGCTTACTTTTTAAGCCATTAGTTATTCCTCCCCTTGCTAACATTCAGGCCCCTTGACTTTCATTAGTAGTCAATATTGGAAACACTCAGCTAGCTGCTAGGTCCACTGGCTTAGACGTTCTTTGTGAGTTCATAAATCTACTGTCTTCCAGAATTCTCTTTCAAAACTCAACTCTGGGCCCCAGCTTGATCATGATGGCAGTGACACACTTCAGGGCTCTGGCCCCACCAGCAGTAACCGGCAGTAACGTCTTTCTCAAAGCCTCAGGGAGTAGCTGAAGGACTACAGTAAAAGGGTGAGCATCAAATTAAGAAAGTGGCCATTTAAAAGTGCCTGAATCTATCTAACCGGAAGGACAACAGGAATACTCCAAATATCCACCAACCCGAAACAACTGTCTAACCTTTTTCTCTTAAAATCCTTGCCTGGAAACGCCAAGACAAGACACAATTTGGGTTGCTCCTTGAATCTGTACTCCCCTAATTGTAATTCTAAGATTCCAGAATAACACCTTTGTTGCCTTGAAGTTTAGTTTTTCTCCCTTGACAAGTGTAATGTATACAACCCACATTTGTGCTCAGAAAATAGATCAATACACAGGTGGATAAATACATAGAATAATATAGCAAATACTGGAAAAATTTAAATTGTTGGCTCTGGGGGTCTGGGAGAGGGTAGGGGTATGTTGGAGTTCCCTGTATGGGGTTTGTATCATTTTTGTTAACTGTCCTTCAAAGTTTGAACATATTTCAAAATAAAAGGCTAAAAAAAATCAGCTCATGTTTCCTAATATTTGCCTTGGACGGGTCCCCAGAGGCTAAGGGGAAAAGTTAAATTCCTCCCCCAAGAACTCCAACTCGAACTCGAACTCCCGCTTTCGCAAGCCCTTGTTTGTCTCCAGGCTGCCACAGAACGTTGCCCTCCCGAGCTCTCAGGGTTCAACTGATCTTCCCAAACGGGCCTAAGTTAGCGCAGAGCAAATGGAGTTCTCGTGTGGGACCTTCTCCCCAGCCGCTGCCCGCCTCCTCGGGAAGTCATTCGACCACCCTCCCCTGCCCCACATCCCGCAGCACTTCGCTCGCGCCCTTGTCTTGCGCCGACGGGCTCCCAGCCCGGCCGCGCCAGCGCCAGGCTGTCCTCTGCTCGTCGCCGAAGCCACTTCCGCACCTGCGCAATGGGCACGACCCTCTCTCACGGGGCCGAGGGGAGGCGCCCCAGGCCCGCGGCCCTTAAACCGCAGCGCGGTGCCTTCAGATGCGACGGGGCGATTGTTTTGGCAAATAGAGACGCGGTCAGGGAAGTGAAAAGAGAGAAACAAACTTATACTCTGAGCACTTCCATTTCCCGGCCTCCACACCCCGCCCACATGACGTTAAATCTTGCGACGCCGGTTTACGTCTTCGCGGCGCGCCGACATACGTCATCGCAGTGCGCCGCTGCCGGGCTGGGCTCTTGGGCGGCTCATGGCGGAGGTGGGCCGGGCCGCGCTGGGTGACCCCGGCGAGCTGCTGCCTGGGGGCTTCTGGGCCGCCGTGGCCGTGTGGCTGGAGAGGCCGCAGGTGGTCAACAAGCGGCTGTGCGGCGCCCGCCTGGAGGCCCACCGGAGCGCCGCCCTACCCCCGGCCGCGGCCCGCCAGCCCAGGCAGGACTCAGGCCCCGAGACGGAGGGGCGGGGCACAACCGGGCCTGGTCAGGGGCACCCCGAGGCAGGCCCCGGCCATACGCTGCGAGTGGGACCCGAGGAGGCCGAGGGCCGGTGCCCACCGGAGGAGGAGCAGACGGAAGCAGCGCCTCTGCTTGCCAGTGACCCTGGGCATACTGGGGTCGGGGAGGGCGACTTCCCCGCCAAGGACCTGGATGCTCTTTGGGAACAATTTTGCCGAAGCCTCGCCGGCGGCAATGCGGATGTGCTGGCCTTCCTCACCCGCTCTAGGGAGGGAGCGCAGCCTGAGGCTCAGCACGAGCTCGATGTGATTCTCAGAACGGTAATCCCGAAAGCGACCTCGCATTGTCCGCTTGCTGCTCCGAGGAGTGAAATAGTCGTGCAAGGCAAGAGTATTTTTGGTAGCGGGAGGATACGGTTCTGTAAACGTAATGCATCCATTGAATCTCAGGGCAATGAAATGTCATTACAGGTACCTACCCTGTGCCAGCTCCTTTCCGATATCCTAGGAAATTTGTAGAGGTTTTTGTTTGCTTTTTGAGGGGGCGCGTAGAAATGTGTGTCCATAGTACAGAGGAGGGAATAGCTGATTGGGGTGGTATCTGCAGATCTTCAGGGAACAGGTGTAGGATGAGCTGAGTGTTGAATGAGAACTAGTTTAGCAGGTAGATTAAAGAGATAAGGAAAAAGGGAGCAGTTTATGCCAAGACAAACGGTAGTGAAGCAGCCTAGTGTGTCTGAGGAAATAACATAGACCTTGGTTCTAGTAAAACCACAGAGTTGGAGGGGAAAAGTAGAGCGAGGTGAGTGAGGAGAGGCTATGCCTGAGTTTACATAGGTGAAGGGTGCTCTCACGCACGGCACAAGCTTGGCACGCTTGGCTGAAATGTCAGTTTAATCAGAGATCTGAAGGAAATGATTAGTTTCTGTTAGGACATTCATAATGGCATTTTGGAATAGGTTTTAAAGTTAGTGCATATGTTAAAAATGAAATAGAAAATGTGAACACATTTCACACCTGCAGCCTGCTTATGCTCCCAAGTTCCTGGGAGTGCTCTGGTTCTCCTTTACAGTGAGACCATTCCTGTGGGAGTTTGAGAAGCACTGCAAGGTGACAGAAAGCAGGGAAGAAACATGGTCAGGTTTGTGTTTTGGAAGGATCTTCCTGGCAGAGGTTTGAAGGAAGCATTAGTTTGGGCAAGACCACTTAGTGGAAATGAAGAGAACCAGAAGCATCTGGGGAAGTATAAGTAAAGATCCACAAGATGTGGAAGGTGAGGGGAAAGGAGGAGCCTTGGGTGATCCCTTTTCTGGCCTGAGTCATCAGAAGGGTGCAGCACGCTAGGGTTTGTCAAGTCTCCGGCATTTATTTTGATCATCAGTGACCTTGCTGGTTCGGCCACAGCCACTCCTTGCCTCAAACTTCCTTCAGCCGTGTATTAGTTTTCTGTGGCTGCTGTAACTAACTGCCACGAATGTAGCACCAAAACAGCACCCATTTGTTATCCCACTGTTCTGTAGGTCAGAAGGCCAGGTTAGCTCAGCTGGTTTCTCTGCTCTGAGTCTCTCAAGGCCCAAATCAGAGTCTGCTGGCTGGGCTCTTACTGGGGGGCTTGGGAAAGAATCTGTTTCCAAGCCCATTCAGATTGTTGCCAAAATCCACTCCCCACTTCCTTGGTGGCTATCCGCCGGGCATCCTTATCTCCTAGAAGCCTTTGTGATTCTCGCAGGCGGCCCCTACATTTCAAAGCCTGCGTGGTGCCCATCACTCCTTGGGTGCATGGAATCTCTCTGACTTCCCCTTCAGCTGCATCTTCTGCCTGCGGCTAGAGAAAGTTCTCTGCTTTTCAGGGCTGCAGTGCTTAGATCAGGCCCACCCAATAATCCAGAGTACTTGTAGTTTTTTAAGATTTGTAACCTTAATTGCATTTGTAAAGTCCCTTTGCCAGGTCACTAAATGTATCCTCAGGTTCTGGGTATTGGGGACTGGATATCTCCCTTCCCCACACCTTCCCAGTGCTGTGTGCTTCGGAAAGACTTCCCAGAAGCCACCCTTTCCAGGAGGCCCTCTCTGACCTTGCCATTTCCAGACTAGTTGTAGAGTTCTTCCAGCCGTTATCACCCTTGTTCACCCATGTAAATTGCCTTTTTACATTCCCTGTGCTATACTGAGAGCATTAACGAGGCGGTGCCCATAAAGCCTTCCCCTGCAGACTTTCTTATTCTCACAGATTGTCTTCTATAGCGACTTTCATACAGAGGGAGGTAGAAATGACCTTGGCCTTCCTTCCTCGGGTGGAGCAGTACTCCGTGTTAACAGAGGAGTGCGCCTTTTAGGATTGCTTTCCACATTCAGTCCTGGTGGGAAAAGTAACCCTCTGGGGAAAAGTACAGGATGTTTTTGTCTTCCCCTGGGGTATAGACAGCTGGGTCTGAAATCTCACTTTGCCAGTGATTGGCTGAATGACCCTGGACAGATTCTGTAGTCTCTCTATACTTCAATTTCTTCATTTGTAAAATGGAATAAAAATACTCAAATCTTCCTCTTAGAACTGATGGGAGAGTTAAACGTAATTGCATATTAGAAAGTGCTTAGAGTGGTTCCTGGCCCATGTTAGGCACTTATTAAGTGCTACCTGCTACTTTGCAAAGTGGGGAAGTTCTCCCTGGTTTGTGTCTTGGCCCTACACTGAATAACCTCACTAACGGTTTAGAGCGGCGTCACTAAGAACCTGCACAGTCAGAGCAGGCCAGGGTGACACAGTGCGGAAGCACTTGGCCTCTTTAGTTCAATATCAGGCTTTGCTGGTTGTCAGCTGGGTGAACTGGAGACATTATTCTACCCCTTTAATGCCTTGGCTCCTTCGTCTAGCGCAGTGGTTCTCAGCGGGGACGGTTGGTACCCAGGTGTTTCGGCAATGTCTGGAGATGGAGGAGGGGATGCTCGGGCGCCTGGTGGGTAGAGGCCAGGGATGCTGCGAAGTATCCTACAGTGCACGGGCCCTGTTTCCAACAGAGAGCTACCTGCCTCAAATGCCAGTGGCACCGAGGTTGAGAAACCTCGATCTAGAAAATGGTAAAAGGAGTAGTATTAGATCATAAATTCCTTGTGCGTGTTCAATAGGATCGGTCACTTAAAGAATGACGGAGCGTTTCCCACTAACTGCGATAGGCCTTGCAGTTGCTGTGGCCCTGTCACTGCTGTCGTCATCACCTTGTCCAGGCCACTCACCTCTGCTCTTAGCCTGAGCACAGTCCCACCTCAGGGCCTTCGCATTTGCTGTGCCTCTGTCTGAAGTGCCCCCCCCTCCAGACACCGTGGCTCAGTGGTGGCTGCCTTCAGCTCATGGCTCAGAGCCACTTTATCAGGGAGGCTTCCCTGGCCCCCTTGAACAGCACAGCTCGCTGACCTGTCCTGGCCCCTCACTCCACTGTATTTGTGTTCTCAGCCAATCAGGCTCCTGCAGCCTCAGGCTCCTGCAGCCTCAGCCTCCTCTTGGCGGTTCTTGGCTCGTGAAGGAAGTGTATCCTCATCTTTCACCAAGACTTTGCTGTCAGCGCTCCCTACTGCCTACTTTCATGCGTGCATGTTTATTCACTGCCTTCGAGCATGCGGAGGGCAGAGACTTCTCTGTTCCTTCACTGTCCTCACTTAGAGAGAACTGAGCCCAGCCCCTGGTGGGTATTTAGTGGTTCAGCAAGTAAGTCAATGAAGTGCTGAGCCTGTGGCCTCGTACGTGGCATCGGTAGCTGTTGGCAGTTAGGAGGGTGGTGGGGACTGCCGGTCACCCGATAGGGCCGACAACAAACCCACGTGCTGCTGTCTTTGTCTTCTGCTTCGGCCAGGGTGCATTTTTCTGCTTGAGCCAGAGTGTTTGCGTGGTCAGGCTGGTCCTTCTCCATGGCACGTGGTGGAAGCAAATGGGGGGTACTGTTTTTGCATTCTCGTTTCACTTTGGTGTGCCTGGCACAGTCTGGTGCCCATTAAATGTTGACTGTGTAAATCCCCCTGTTAAGTGCTCGCTGAGATTCTGATGTAACCGGAAGGTCCTTTTCGTCTTCCAGGCAGGTTTTAAAAAGCTTGAAAAGCCAGGTTTCCTGTGCTGCCTCCCCTTCGTCCCCCGAAAGCAGCTCGAAGCACTCCCCTGGGACAAGTTCGTTTACTGCTGAGTCTCCTCAGGAGGCTTCTGACAGACCAAGTGGTGTAACTCCCTGAATGTGCTTGGCTTAGGAGTGAATATGTCTTTCCACTTCCATTTTAAAGGGAAAGTGAGTTTGCATCTCCACAAACAGTGTGGCCCTCACAAGGGGGAGCCCTGGGCCAGAGGCGCCGGCGCTCACCTCCCTGCCCGGCCTCTGACTGTTGAGCCCGTGCTTGGGCCCCACTCCCCACCTGCAGACCACCGCCAGGCTGGCCGAGGCCCCCCTCATCCCATCACAGCTCTCGGTACCGCCAGGCTCCATGTCGGCCGACTTGCCCCTCAGACCTGGCCAGCAGGACCATGCACACCCCGCAGGCGCCCGCGTCTTCCCCGCAGCACCTGTCCTGAATGCCCGCCGCGTGCCAGGCATGGTCCAGGCGTGATCGCAGTCTTCCTGGGGCACTGGCAGACAGAGCTGGGTTGGAGGCACAATGATCTGGTCATCATGATTTTTAAAAAAACAATTCAATTTTATTGATACGTATTAATAAAGCATACAGTCCCTCCAAAGTGTACAATCAGTGGTCTAATCACATAATTTTGCATTCAGCACTTCAGTCATTATTAGAGCATTTTCGTTATTTCAATAATAAATAATGAAAACAAAACCCCAGGAAAACAAACAAAAAAGATTCTTCACCCCTCAAGCTCTCAGTGCTTCCCCTGCTGTACGTAGCTGCTATTTCTGGCTGTTCTTGCATATGTATTTATTTACTTTTAAGCAGTTTTATTGAGATATATTCACATACCATGCAATCTATCCAAAATGTATAATCAATGGCTTTTAATATAATCACAGTGTTGTGCATTCATCACCACAGACAATTTTAGATCACTTTCATTACTCCAAAAAGAAAAATTCCACATCGTTATGATCTCATTGGTCAGTGTCCCCCTAACGTTCATGTCTTCCTGGGCCTCAGAATGCTGCGTTATTGAGTAGGAGGGTCTCTGCAGATGTGGTGAAGCCAAGAGGGGGTCAGACTGAGTCCAGAGACTGGTGGCCTGACAAGGACAGGGGCACTTGGAGATGAGCACAGGGGAAGACGCTGTGCTCAGATGGAGGCAGAGGTTGGAGTGATGGGGCTGCCGGCTAAAGATGGCTGGGATTGCTGGCTACCACCAGAGGCCGGGAGGTGGCAGGGACGGAGGGGGCACAGCTCTACTGTCATCTTGGCTTTGGACTTCCAGCCTCCAGAACTGGGGGAGAACCCAAGCCCCACGGGTGGGACTCGGATGCGGCAGCCCCAGGAAACCAGTTGCTTCTGGGGGTTAATTGCTCATGACTTTTTTTCCCAGATGTCCTCAATGGAACGATAACTTTCTTACCTTTGGAAGAAGATGATGAAGGCAGCATAGAGGTCAAGATGAGCAACATTTATCAAATTCAGCTCAGTCACAGCAGGCAAGAGTGGTAAGAGCTAAGCTAGGAAACCTCTTCCCGTCTTGGCCCCATGGTTTCCGTCCATGATAGCTTTAGGCAGCTTAAGGGTTCTGGGTGAGTTCCGCCATCCAGACACTCTCAGTGCAGGTGTGCGGGTGGGAATGCTCTTTCTGGGTGGTGCTCTCGGGGTGCGGCTTTTGTTCCCGGCAGCGGCCCCTGTGTCACGTACAGCTGGGCTGGCCTCCGTCCTCTGAGGCCAGGCAGCCTTTGGCCAGCACCGCCTCCCCTGGCTGTAGCACCTCACTCACGTGCATCCAGAGCCCTCTGTGATTCTGTGAACCATTTCTTTTTTCACAAGTCATCCCTCAACCTTAGGGATGGGGGCGTAAGTTAATGTTTCTTTTTTTATTTCCCCTGGAGGCACATGCGGTTTTAGACATAGTGGGTATTCAGTAATGCTAATTATCCAAGTAACCACTTACCAAGAACCTTTGATTTTCTATGGCGTTTGGGCCTGTCCAGAAAGTATTAAATTTATTTACTTCCATTTGGTATTTTTTAGTTGAAAAATTCAGAGGGAGGGTCAGGTCGCTCATGGCTCTTCCTCTGATGTTTCCCAAGAGCCACATCCGGTCTGTACTTCCTGGAGCAGTCTTAAGGCCAGCAGGCAGAGGGACGAGTGGGAAGAGCGTGGGTTCCGGGGTGTCTGGGGAGTGGGGGTGGCCAAGACAGGTGCACATGGGGCCCGAGGAGCCCAAGGCTGGGCCGTCAAGGCCCTGCTCGTGTTGGAGCCAGGAATTGAGTCCTGGTCTGGCTGGCACGGAGGGTCTTGCCGTGGCTCCTGCGAGGAGAGCAGGTGGCCGGAGCTTGGAGAAGACGCCCGCCCTTGGCATTCGGGCCTTCCTTTGACGGCAGGCCGCGGGGGCCAGGCCCTGGGCGCTGTTTCACTCGGCTTTGGTTTGAGCTGTCTCTTGGTCTGCCTTGCCTTTCTCCTAGCTTCCTGCTCACCGAGCAGCAACCAGGGGGACTAGTCATCAGACTTCTCCAGTCCGCTCTTTCCTAGCTTTTTGAAGGCGAGCCTTATGTAGGTCACGTCGTAGACTTGGCACACCACCTCGCGGTTGTGCTCTGCCAGGCCTCCTCTGCTTTGCCTTTTCAACTCTTCAGTCATCGGTCACAGAACCTCCCCAGAGGGCCCGGAAGCTGGGCGGGGCGCCTCACTCAGTGCCGGGATGGTGCACCTACTGCTGGCCTGGCCTCACCTGTCCTGGGCGGAAGGTGCGCTGCGGCCAGGCACGGTGTCGGGTCGGGGCGCTCCCCCAGGTCTCTGGCCTTACGCTCCTCCCCCGAGCCTCCTTTCTCTTAGGGGAAGTGGCAGTTCACCTCTGCCCTGCCTGCCAGCGCGTCCCGCCCAGGGCCTCCGACAGGCGTGCTTGCTGTCTGCTCACGCTTTCCCCTGGAGATCTCTAAGTCGCTCCTGTGCAGGCCTGGTGCGGGGCCTGGCGCAGGCTGCTCTCCTTGGTTCTGTGTGCTCAGCGCTGAGAGCTCCTGAGTCAGACTAATGGAAAGTGGGGCCCTCAGGCAGGCTGACCTTTAGGGACCCTCTGGGGCCGCTGGGGCAGTTGGGGAATTCCAAAGGGCCCATTGCCTTGCTCTGGTCTGCTTCCCTTGGCCTGCCGCACCCCCTAGCCTGGGCACATTATTACGTCGCTGGTTGTGTTCATCTGGTGAAGGCTCTGTGCACAGGCTGGGCCCAGGGGAGGTGCTCAGCAGAGCTGGCTGTGACAGCAAAGCCGCAGAGGGTGGGCTGCCTGCCTCTTGTTTCTGCTCAGTCTTGCCTGTGGCTGCCCACCCAGCAGCTGTGCTGCCTTCAGATGCGCCAGCGTCTGGTTGAGCACAGATCCATTGGGTGCGGTGGGCTGCGCCGTGGCACTGCTTCTCTCCCCAGCAGCACACGTCCTTTGTGGTGTGCACTTGTTGCAGGCCTTCCACGTGCTGGGTGCAGGGGATGGTGCAGTGGGCAAAGAGCTCTCACAGGGAGGCAAGTAAAGATGATGCCATGCCAGGTGTGCTAAGGACTGGGGAGAAAAGCAGAACGGGGAAGAGCTGGCCTCCATTCCCGCGTCCTCATCAGAAATGGTTCTCTGTCAGGTGGGTGGAGAAGGCCTCTGAGGAGGGGGAAGACGGGGAACAGCCAGGTGGGCCCCTGGGGCTCCCGGAACAGAGTGTTCAGGCCCAGGGCAGGGCGTCGGGCAGCCTGAGGCCAGCAGGGGTTCAGGGAACGTGAGGCCCAGCAAGGAGGCCACTGCAGCTCGAGCTTCAGGGGAGACTGGGAAGCAGCCCACCCGAGGGGAAACGGAGCCTCCAGGAGCGGGGGGAGTCCAGCCTCTGCTGCAGCTGACCCTCCCTGGGGGCGCCTCGGTGGACAGTCTCACGGAGGTGAATTGTGTCCCCTGTGAACATCCCAGCTCTCCCCAGATGGCCCACGCCCGCCCCGAGCTCCCTCCCTCGGCACCTGCTAGCCTCTCCAGCCCTGACTTCTCATTGAGCCCTCCTCCTTTTCTTGTGGCTTCCTTTCGTCCTCCCAAGAAGCCTAGTGCCCCGTCCTCCCCCCGGCTCGTGTGGTCATAGTCGGCGACCTGGGCACACAGCATGGTGTGGCTGTCTGAGAAGGGCTGTGTTCCCTGCGTCCTCCCTGGGCGCTTTTGTTCAGTTATTGGCCGTGGTGAATACATCAGACACACCTGCATCAGGTGCCATTAGGATACCTGGGGCGTGGCAGCGAGCGGGACAGACAAGGTGCTGCCCTCGGTCATTCTGGTGGTAGGAGACAGTAACAAAAGGAACCAGCCAAACCCACAGGGGCCACGTGGGTGTCGTTTGCCGCTGTAAGCTGAGCACTTAGCTTTGTGGCAAGGAAATATTCGGTGAGCTGGTGTACTCACGTTTGAGGTGCACGTGGAAGCATAAAAAATAGGAGTACTAGGAAAATCATTGCACATTTTACAATCTGTCCAATTAGTGTATGAAGTAGCAGGTAAGAGGAGCTTTATTTGCTCATCTTCTGATAACCTTTGTAGGATGAATAAATGCAGTTTGATAAAGTTTCCAAGAGAAGAGGAATTCATTCTGCTTTATAAGTGTGCTTTTCTCTGTTAGATGAAAATTCTCTAATGAGTTCCAGATTGCTGTGTTATTGGTAAGACATTTTGTAATTGTAGTTGTCTTTAGTGTCTTCCTTCCTTAGGTAAATAAACATACAATTTAAAATCAAGAATTTCATCCAGCCCTGCTTATTCATTTTTCTTTTATTTTTAAAGGTTCATATCTGTTTTGATTTTCTGTCCAGAAAGATGGCATGCAGATGGAATTGTATATCCCAAACCCACCTGGCTTGGAAAAGAACTGCTGGCCAAGTTGGCCAAGTGGTCTGTCGAGGACAAGAAGAGTGAATTTAAAAGCACCCTCTCCCTCATTTCCATTGGGAGGTACAGCCAGGTTTATCAGGAACTTAAAGAGAAGTATAAAGAAATGGTTAAGGTAATGCTGTGGGTGTTGTCTGCTATTTTATCTCTCATCAGTGGAGGGTAAAACTTTCTCCTGCATACGTTAAGTCAAAATATACCCTTGGACTTCTTCCATTTTACATACTTAGAGGTGCAGGCCACGGAAACATTGGCCAAGATGGTATGGAAAAGGATTGATCTCTTTGGCATAACTGATAATGCAACCTTAATTAGCCCAGCCGGTGTTTACAGAGCAGCTTGGCAGCTGTGCTGCACGTTCATTAGGGCAGCGGTTTCATCCCTCTTCTACGGATGGCTGAGTGACCGTCCTAGAGAGTGAGGGCCAGCCGCTGAGCCACGGGGGGCGTGAGCAGTGGGCTCTGCTTTCCTCTTCTCCCTCACCCCTCGTGCCCTTGTCCGTCATCCTGCTTTAGATGCAGTGAAGGTGGTAGAGGTGAGCTCCCCCAATGCCCATTTGCCACCTCTAGAAGCCGGATGTACATTTCCTTTATTGGAAAACCTCGCTTTGGGCTGCGTGGTGCTTGGCGAGTCCTGGTGCACGTGGGTGGTGGAGACGTGCTGTGTCTCTGGGTAAATTGCTTACTGTAAGAGACTGGTCGTGACTTGGTACCTTTGGAGGGAGCTTATTTTTTTGCTTTATTACATGGTTTGTCCAGTTTGACTCATGCATTAAAGGAGGAAGTGTGGTGAAGTGTGGGGATAATGGAACAATTCGTGTATGCTCTTTGAATTTTTACAGGTATGGCCCGAAGTAACCGATCCCGACAAGTTCGTGTATGAAGACGTGGCTATCGCCGCGTACCTGCTGGTAAGGACGCGTGTGGGCTGAGCTTACAGGCAGGGCCCGGGCTTGCGAGTGGCAGGTGCTACCAGTGGGAACCAACATTATCACATCCGTGGAATGGTCACTTGATCGTTCTGTTTGTTGAGGTTGGTTCTATGTGTGGGGTTTATCTTGGTGCTTTTGCCTGAATGTAGAACCAACTTGAGTTGTGAAATATAACATAAAATGCAGGCTGACGCGGCCATCAACGTGGAGATGCTGGGACTGGCGCCTGGAGCTGCGATGCCAGCTGTCAGGGCAGGCCTTCGACCTCTGGCAGTCTGGCTGTCTGGTTCCAGCCCTTTCTTTAGCCAGCAAGCTAAATCGTGGGTGTGCCCCTACCGTAACTCTTGCCATTTGTATCTCTAAAGCACTTGTACTAGTCATTGCCAGCTTCCTTCCACTGCAGTTCTTTTAAGCATTTTAATAATAGGCTTTTTTCCCTCCTGATTATCAAAGTATACAAACCTTGAGGGCCGTGGGGAGAATACACAGAAGCTAAGAATGATGAGGAGGCCTTACCCAGGGCCAGCTCCTGTCGGGAGACCTCTGGACGGCACGAGAAGGCTCTGGGTGCTCTGGCAGCGTCAGCAGTACCAGGGACCCCCCAACCCCCTCGCCAGGGCCAGCTGGGTCTCTTCTTGGTCAGTGTACTGAGGCCCGGGTCAGCTCAGGGGAGGCCTCCTTCCTGTCCCAGGAGTGTGAGTTCTCATCCCAGCTGGGAGTTATGTCTGAATTCTCGGGTATAGTGAATGACAGACTCACCTGCTTTTCGTTTGCTGTCTGTTTCCTTAGATTCTGTGGGAAGAAGAAAGAGCCGCGAGGAAAGTGGCTGAGAAGCAGTCCTTCGTCGACCTGGGCTGCGGGAATGGTCTGCTGGTGCATATCCTCAGCACTGAGGGGGTAAAGGCCGCTCCAGCAGTACCCCCCAGAGAGAATCGAGCACAGGGTTCCTTGAAGTCATTTGCTCTTGGCACAGTCTGGATTCAGAGTCTGTCTGGCTGTTGGAATAGCGATTAATTATGAACTCCCATTAATTTGATGCAACATGTAAAAACAAGAGCGAAGAAGCAGTGGCTTCCGTAGAACACAGAGGCAGGTCTCAGGCCCCAGTGGAATGGCAGCATGCGTGCGACGTCCTGGGTGCGCTGGCAGGAAATTGTTTTCCTTCTGGAAACCTCCCACGCGAAGGCACCACAGGGGGAGATGGATAAGGTGGGATCTGCCCTTGGGGGGCTTACGTTCCAGCTCAGGACTCGTGGACGCCGGCACCCCGTGCGGCAGTGCAGTAAGGCTGCGAGGCGCTTAGAGCAGCGCCCTGGGCTGGAGCTTCTCTGCCATCCATCCCCTCATGTTCTCTCCTCAGTGTTCCTGGTGCTTCAGGCGTCATTCCCCACTAGGCCACTGAGGAGCTGGAGTGTGGCAGCTTGCTGCAGGGCGACGCAGCTGGGATGGGAAGTCCCGTCTTGGCCCACGGCTGGCTGGCTTCTCCCGTGCTTTCTGCCCTAGGACCTAGGACTTTGTCCTGCCCTATGTGGACTTGGAAGCGGGAGCTGTGATTTAGTGGTTGAAGGCCTGGTGGTAATCGAAGTGTCTGTTGTGGGTTGAATTGTGTCTGCCCAAAAGCTGTGTCCAAGTCGTAGCCCTGGTCCTGCAGCTGTGAGCCCTTCTAGAAACAGGGCTCCGAAGACATGATTAGTTCGGATGGGGGGCTGGTTGAGGGTGGGCCCCGATTCGGTAGGCCTGGGGTCCTGAAAATGGGAGAGGTGGACACCGAGGCAGCGTCACGTGGGAGAAGGCCATGCAAGGACAGCAGCGGAGAGCGAGGCCCATGGGGTGTGGCGAACCCCCAGCAGCTGGGGGGAGGTGAGGAAGGGCCCTCGCCTGCAGTGTCCCAGGAGCTGTGTCACAGCCCTGCCCGTGCCTGGATTTGGGGCTTTCGGCCTCCAGAACCGTGAGAAACTAATGTCCGTTGTTAAAGCCCCCCCCACCCCGGTTTGAGGTTGGTGAGCAGGTTCTTTCTTGGGTGTGAGCACGTTTGACGGCGAGGGCCAGCATACCCCTCTTCCTCCAGCTTGAACTGAAGAAGGCCCTGGGGAGCTGACGAGCGAGCTTGGAGGGCAGGTCTCATCGGGGTGGGAAAGCAGGAAGGACAGGGCCTGGATGCCTGAGTCGGGGCACTCGCTGAGCGGGGCTCAGGTTCCGGAATGTTCCTGGGTGCTCCGTCCTGGGCAGTGTTGCTGGACTCGAGGGTCTGTGGCCCCGACTCCATGCCCCGCGGGACGGAGCCCCCCCTGACCACGGGGAGCCCAGCTTCTGGTCTGTGCCTTGTCGCAGCGAGGGTGTCCGTTTTAAGTAGCTGAGGAATTCCACTGGCAACACCAAAAAGCTTAAGTTAAGGGTGTCCTGCACTTGGTCCTGCGAGCTTTAGTTTGTTCTCGGTGATTTACTGTGTTTCCTAACCTTGACGTTTGATTTCTAAAATGGTTTATTTCAGCATCCAGGCAGAGGGATCGATGTCCGAAGGAGAAAAATATGGGCCACGTATGGACCACAGACGCACCTAGAGGTACTGGTTTTGTGAGGGCCTCACTCTCGGACAGACTGTCCCGTGACGACAGTTGTTTGGATGAGTGCCTCCACGTTTAGGGGACCCAGAAATCCTAACTGTAACGCTTCACCCCTAAGTGCTTTAGAATTTCAGGGGAGAAAAGAAGGCAGGGGATGAACTTGTAGACTTAGAAATCTTCTGGCTCCGTTGCAGAAAGGCACGTCAGCCTCTCCAGCCATTGCCCCTTGAGTCTGCTGTGCGTTCCCTGCGGGGCTGGTGCCTTACGTCACAACCGCAGGGGAGAGCCAGCTGGAGGGAGGCGGCCCGCGGGGACCTGGGCAGGTCCTCGTCTTTATTTGAGGCTCCCCAGAAGCCTCAGACTTTCCCGTGGAGGGTCAGGCCTGGGGGCAGTGCTAGCCCCTTTCCCGAGCCCCGCCTCCGCCCCGCCTGCTAGTTCTGTGCCTTCGGTCTTACTGCCAGAGCAGCCGAGCTTTACCTGGGGGCAGGTGTGAGGGCTGGGCGCCGGTGACAGCTCTGGCGTGCTGTCCACTCTAGGAGAACCCGAGAATTACGCGTGCTTTGGCTGGTGTGTGCTCAGCGCTGGTGGGATTTCCTGGTGAACAGTTCCTCAGCCCCAGGGCAGTGGTTGCCATGAATATGTACTGTCTGGAAGCCCAAAAATCTTTTGATTCTAACCAGGAAAATGTTCCGAAAAAACACCTGTTTATGAGAGTAGCATTGCAATGACCACAGAGCATCTTAATTTTGTTTGTAAAGTTGTATCTGAAAAGAAAATTGCAATTTGCCATGTTCAAAATGGTGATCAAAACTTTAAAAACTTTTTAAAAGAGGTGGGGTTTTGTTGTCTAGAGTGGTGCTGAAACAGTTCCTGTACATGTGAATGTAAACGTGTAAATGCAGGTTAAGTGTAAATTACACTCTTATTGACACAGGCCATTTAAAGAGACAAATAGGCAAATGTAAGCCTCCAGTGGGTGGCTGTGAAGAATAAAGAGTGCCAAAGACTTGTTTTTCCTGCTTTTAGATTATGCACAGACCGGTGGAATGTGGCTAATGGGAGTATTTAGAGAGAGAGGTGGAATACAGAGGGCTTAATTAAGAGCCGGAGAGAGTGTCAGATTTCAGTCCTGTGTTTGTGGGCTGTACCCACAAGGCTCTCATACTGAGATTTTGTTGTTACAACAAATGGCCTCGAAAAGTATTTCTCTCCCTGTTTGTTCTGATTAAGGAATACACTTCTCACTTCCCTTGGGAATTCATCGTACAATTTTAATTGTTCTTAAAACTAAAATTTTGAGTGGCCATATAGAATGTTTTCTGTCTCTCTTTCCATGTTCAGTCACAGATTCACTATTGAAACTGTTGATTTCAGTAATTCGTGATGGCCTGCTAATTATCAGAAAGGGTGGGTGTCCTTTTAAATCTTTAAGACATAAAAGTAAACTGTTCCCAGTTTGACTCCAGAAATTGTCCGAATGGTTGAAGTACCTGCTCGTGGGTCTTTACTTGCTGTCCGAGAGTTTCCAAAAGATACCTGCTTGCTGGCAAAGAAACACACATTGCTGACATATGGAAGTTCTCCCTGTATCTGGTCTTTTCTAGGTGCTCTTCACTATGTGGATCGAAGGACTTGGGGGTTATAGCCGTGTGTCGGCTCGTGCATGTGCATCAGCTTCACACCTAGATGCTTGCACCTTGCAGACTGCCTGAAGCGGGAGCTGTTGGAAGAGCGTTAGCGGTGCTTCCCAGGGAGCTCGGCCTTCCCCTCAGGGGCAGTGAGCTGCTGGTGCGGGCTGCTTGTTCTCTCACCACTTACTTTTGTCTGTGTCCTACCAGGCACCGTGTCAGGAGTGGGACACGTAGTGTTGGGGCTGGGCCTGCCCTGGCTTTCCAGGAGCTGCTGTCGGCTGTGCTGCCCAGGGGGGCAGCGGGGGGTTGGGTGGGGGCATGCTCCTTCGAGCCCGGGGGGCAGGCCACTGGAGAGAGGCGGGAGCGTGGTCATACATGCATTAGTCCTTCATTTTTGAGTAATTAAACCGTATGTGCGCTCTGCTTGTTCTGGGGAAAATTGGACAGTTCTCTCTGCACTTAGTTGCCAGCTGGTGTGACGGGGTTAGAATGTGGTGTCTGGTAGAGAACCACTCGGAGAGGCCCTGTTCGTGTCCCTCAGGTCGGGTGAGGTGTTACTCTGCCTTTGAAGCGCCCTGATTGCACCGAGCAAGGAGTGTTGACAGGTGCCTCCGGAAGGTGCTCGCTCTGGAAGTCCCCCGTGCCCCTTTGCAGTTCTTGTTTATGTCGTCTTTATTGCTCCAGGTGTCTAGGTTTTTTTCCTTAGTTTTATGTTTTCAGGATTTTTATTATGAGTCTAGTTAGTGTGTGTGTGTGTTTTCTTCATTTTCATTCTATTTGGGTTTCTTGGAGCTTCTTGGATCTGTTGTCTCTTGTCTTTCGGGAATTCTGGAAAATTGGCAGGTATCATTTCTTGAAATGTTTCTTTTTCCTCATTCTAATCCTTCTGGGACCCCTTCTACACACTTTCTAGTTTGATATTGTTCAGCAGCAATTAGAGGCACTTTTCTGGGTTTTTCTCCGATTTTTTCCCCCTTTGTGTTTCATTTTAGCTTTTTTTTTTAAACTGTCTTTTTTTAAAATTGAAACTTTAGCATTCATACCTGACCGTACATGAACAATAAGTGTATGGTAGAATTTGTGAGTTTACAAACCAACCAAGCATGTCATCCTACAGACTCCCAGACCTCTCCCCACCGCCGTACCTTGCACTGCAGTGAAACATTTGTCACAGATATGAAAATATCAAAATACCGCTCCTAGCTGTAGCCCATGTCTTACACTTGGCCTCTCCCCCCACCCACACGAGCACCCTGTTTTGGGGCTGCACACTTGTCGCAGTTCCCGAGAGGCCTCCTGCCTTTCGGCCGACCCCGGTCCTGGACGCACTAAGTTCCGGGTTTCCCTGGCGTCCCGTCTGCCGTGGGCCTGCCGGCGGAGCTCACCCGGTGCTGCTCAGGCGCCAGCGCTGCCTCTTGCCCCCGCAGCGGTTGATTCCCTGTCTGCTGATGTCCCTGTGTGTCCATGAGGCTGTGCTGATCACCAGCACCCGCCACGTGAGTTGTGGTGGTTTTAACGTCACTGCCAGTTCCGGGACCTCGGTCATCTGTGGGAGTCCTGCTGACGGCGTCATTGCTTCATGGTGGGTCATTCCTTCTCGCTTGTCTGTGAGTTTTGTGAGTTTTGATTGAACGCTGGGCCTCATCGTGTGTGGAAGAACTAGAGGCTGAGACGGGTACTGTTCGTGCCCGCACGTGAGCAGCCTCCTCTTTGGCGCGATCCTCAGGGTGGGGGCCGAGTGCCCCAGCGGGTGGCCGAGCAGGGTTTGGGCGCGTTGTTGGCGTTGCCAGTTCCTCATGCCTGCGGCTGCTGTCTCATAATCAGAGGGGGTGTTGGGGTGCGGGATGTCTTTCTCAGTGTTTTTGTCGCACCTTTAGCAGTCACAGCCCCTGCACACTTGAGCCACAGAGGGGTCTCTCCGTGCCCGTCCCCCTCCCCAGCTGGAGACACTGTCACCTGTTACCCTGGTGCTGGCTTGTTCTGGCAGGGTGGTCCTCCATTCCGGGACCCCCATCTTAGGCGGCCTGGAGAACTGGGGCCTCGGGGTGGTGCTTTCTTAGCACTGCTGCCTCTTTCCCCGTGGCAGGAAACCTCTGGAAGGGTCCTGGCAGGAGAAGGGTTCCTGTGGACACGCAGCAGTGACAGACTTGTGCTTTGTGTCTTTGCAGGGTGCTGCTGAGAGGCTCCCTCCTCCACAGGCCCAGGGGTCTTTGCCTCTGCTCCTCCTCCAGGAGCAGCAGGTCTTTGCAAGGCCCTGAGGGAGCCTGAGGGTTTTCTGCCTCCACCAGCACCAGCAGGCTTCTGGGGGAGCGGGTGGGCGCCAGGCCTGTCCTCCTGGGTGCCTGTGCCACTGCAGGGGCTGCTCCAGCCTCCTGCCCTGCCCCCATCCTTTCTCGTGAGACCCAGTAGACACCCGTGGAAGAGAGCCTGGGATTGGGTGTGGACGCCACTTGCACCCGGGCTCGCAGTTTGAGCCGTGCTCTCCCTCACCTGGCCGGTCTCTAAGGACGTGCTAGCACCTTGGCTGCCTTCTGCTTACTCACTCTTAGGGCCACTTCTTCCTGGTGTTCTGCCAAAGGCGAAACGGTCCCCATCCCCCTTCCTGTTGCTCCTTTGCACAGTTATGTTAAGCAGCGCGTTGTGACTATCATAAGGAGACAGCGCTCTAAGAGTTGCCGGCTCCGGAAGCCCTTTGTTTGCCATGCTGGGCTCTTCAGTGGGTGCCTCGTGCCTCGGGCGGTCCTGCTGGTGGTCCTGGGCAGCAGGCCTGGAGGGGCGGCGTGAGAGCAAGCAGCAGATCCAAGGGTGCTGCCGCGTGCGTGCTGTGGCTGGCCGCAGAGCCCTTGCTCCCGGCTGTGCCTCATTGCCTCGGTAGCCTGTGCGTGTTTGCCGACCACTGAGTCTTGCTTTTTGGTTATTCTTCTAGGAAGGTGCAGTCACCCCAAACGACGAGAACCTTTTCCCTGGTGTCGACTGGTTAATTGGCAACCATTCCGATGAACTTACGCCATGGATACCTGTCATTGCAGCCAGGTGATTGCGGCCACCACAGGGCATGGTGAATGCATGTCACATTCTGTCATCTCATCTCTGCTTTCCCAGACGGCAGCCACTTGCCACGCGTGGCCACTGGGCACCAGAGGTGTGGCTGGTTCAAGTCGTTGCCCTGGTAGAATATTGAACATACTGGGGTAAAGTTAAAATGAATTCCAACCTCCTTTTTTCATTTAAAGTTTTTGTTGTGGTACTGTATGTGCGATGTAACATTTCCCATTTTACCCACTTTCAAGTGTAAAATTCAGTGGTGGTGAGTACGTTCACTATGCTGTGCTGCCTTTACCACCGTCCATTGCTTTCTCCTTTTTAAAACATGGCTACTGGAAGTGTTAAACTACGTATGCGGCCCATGTTAGATTTCAGTTGGACAGTGCTGGACAAAACTGATTATTTCTGCAGTATTTACATCCAGTATCATAAGATGTTTATTTTTGCAAGTTTTTTTCCTGATAACAGGAGGGTCTGTCCTCATACGAACAGTCTGTCAATACACAGACCCTTTCGGCAACATTTGCCTCTTCATAGTAGGAGCTTTATGCATCTCTCAGAGATAGTTTGTGATTCTCTATGTAAAAGAGACTTCATCAGGAAGTGGGCTCTTTGCCACCTCTTGACATATAATTGCCACGTGTCCTTTATCTGAGGTTTTTGAACTATTTTAGCCCTCAAGGAAAAATATATGTCAAGGGTCAAGTCTCAGCATAGGCTTTATCGTCCCTCCCTCTGAAATTTCTTCCTCGTGGCTGAAATCTCAGTGTACTTCGGAAAGTGTTTTTTATCACAGCTGACAAAAGTGACTGCAATGGAAAATATTTGTTATAAAAATAGATTCATAGTTTATTGAAAAGATAGACTGTGCTGTAGTGTCTCTAGAAATGAAACTGGGGAAGAATGTAATTGTTACATGAGAAACAGCCAACCAGGAATGAGCTTTGATGTGATCCATTATCCCCACGGGGCTTCCGCCGCCTTGTGTTCAGTGCGTCCACTCAGTCTCCTCGGTGTCTGTGCTTTGTTCTTTCCAAGGTCCTCCTACTCTTGCCGCTTCTTTGTCCTCCCCTGCTGCTTCTTTGACTTCGTGGGAAAGTACCATCGGAGGCAAAGCGGAAAGACCCAGTACCGCGAGTACCTGGACTTCATTAAAGAAGTGGGGCTTACGTGTGGATTCCAAGTGCAAGAAGACTGCCTGCGCATTCCTTCAACCAAAAGGGTATGGCTGGTCCTTGTCCTCTGAGCCGTGTGAGCGTTTAGGTCGGAGTCCAAGGCCGTGCCCCGTGGTCACAAATGGTGTGGCGGTGTGTGAGGCTGGTGCTGCTTTGAGCGTCTCGGTCGATGCAGGTTCAGAGGGCTCGTTTTGTCAATACCATCTCCCCCTCTAGAGCGATTCTGGGACTCTCCCCTTCTCCCAAGACCCTTGCAGAGCCTTCCTTTCCTTTCCAGAAGGTCTGCACAGCCCGCGGGGAGCCCCTTCTTGGAGCTGCTCAGTCTTCTTGGGCAGTGGTTTCCAGCCGGGCTCTGCCGAGGACTCACTTGTCCAGGTGAACTCCAACTCCGCTTTCGGAAAGAGCAGCTGGTGGGAGCTGAAGTTGGTGAGGCTTGCTTTCCCAAGCTCAGAACAGCTCCACACTTTCTCTTTAAAGGCTCATTGACCCAGACTTACCTGAAAGGTAACTTGGATGACCACGAGGGCTGACACTGACCCTCAGGCGGCCTGCAGGGCAATGCGCACATTGTTCCTGTGACCCTGCCCGGTGGTCTGGGCAGGTCTCCCACTCCCCACTCGGGACTTGACACCATAGACAGTTGTGGGAAGGGCTTACGTTTTTTGCTTTAATTTTGCGCTAATTTTCTGGTTCCTTCTTTCACAAGACTCTGTGATTCTGGGATGCCTTCTTTATGAATAAACCCACCGTCCACATCACACAGCCTGATTGCTGGGCCTCATGTAAAGGGCCAGAGTCCACTCTGGGCCAGCTCTCCCCTGCCGCTTTGTCGCCGTGCACTCCTGGGCACCCTGCCCCACTCTTCACGCACACCCTTGCCTGTGAAACAGGGAGGGCAGCATCTGCTGTGGGGCGCGTCAGCGACCGCAGGGAGTGGTCCTGTGGCCCGGGACAGGTGGACGTGGGCCTTGTCAGCTGGGCCCTCTTTGTGATTGTGGTCAGTGCTGCTGTAGGACCCATCTCCATGGCCTTTGTGCTAGTCTCCTAAATGACCTTTATTTTAGTAAGTCATAGTCTTCTGAGGGTGGAGTGGGTTTTTGGGAACTGCTGAAGTTTGGGTCACCTCGGTGGGTAAGAGCACCCTGTGGTTGTGATTCTTGAGTTTTCCAGTCCCATCGACTAGCTGTTTGAAACCGTGAGCTCTCGCTTAATCCCTCTGAGCTTCAGTGTTCTCCTGAAGTGGTGTGGGCACTAAATGCAGTCGTGGAAGTGACCGTGTTTTGTAACTTCATTTATTTATTTTAGTTCTCCCCACCCCCTGAGATGGCTCCCTCATCTGTCTGCTTGTTGTTGTTTTTTTTTTATCCCCCCCATGGCTTTTTGTGTGCTGTCTGCTCTCTCTGTCCATTTGCTGTGCGTTCTTCTGTGTCTGTATTTATTTATTTCCCCTCCCCCCTTGCGGCTTGCTTGCTGTCTGCTCTCTGTGTCCAGTCGCTGCACGCTCTTCTGTGTTTTTGCTTGTCTCCCTTTTGTTGTTGTTGTTGTTGCGTCACCTTGCTGAGTCGGCTCTCTGCAGTATCCTGCGGGTTGGGTGGCTCTCCGCAGTGCGGGTGAGCAGCCTGCACAAGGAGGCCCTGGGACGCGAACAGTGGGCCTCCCATAACGTAGACGGGAACTCATCTGATTGAGCCAGAGCTGCTTCCCTCTTTTTTTTTTAAATTTTAATTAACATAAAAAAAAATAAGAGGTTCCCATATAACCCCCTCACTCCCCACTCCCCACCACATCATTTTTGTAAATTGTATTTATTTTAAAATATATACATCACAAAAAAACTGTTACACTAAACAACGTAAGCAATTCCTCTATACCCCCCAACCCCCCACCCCACTCCTCCCACACCAACAGGCTCCCTCATCATTGTGGCAGTCTCAGTCGCACTCTGTGAACACATTTTGGGGCACTGCTGCACTACACAGATAATAGTTTACCCTGTGTTCACATTCTCCCCCAGTACCTTCAGTGGGCTATGGCAGGATATATAAAGTCCAGCATCTGACCCTGCAATATCATTAAGGCAACTCAAAATCCCCAAAATAGCCCCACATCACATCTCTTCTACCCTCTCCCTGCCCGCAGCAACTACTGTGGCTACTTTCTCCACCTCGATGCTAAAATTTCTTCTATTACCCCTCGTTGTTTTTGCTTGTTGTTTTTGCTTGCCGTTTGTACTCATTGTGTTCGCTTGTTGAGGCACTGGGAACCGAACCCGGAACCTCCCATGTGGGAGGCGGTACCTAACGGCTTGAGCCACATCTGCTTCTTGCTCAGTGTGTCAGCTCGTTGCATCTGCTCATTGCATCAGCTTGTTGTGCCTGCTCGTCTTCTTTAGGAGGCACTGGGACTGAACCCAGGACCTCCCATGTGGGAGGTGGCACGCAACTGCTTGAGCCACATCCGCTCCCTAAGAAGCAGCATAGCTTTGCACAGTGGCAATATCGTAGCCAGTGTGATTTATCCAAGGCACGATTATTGCTAATTGAAAACTTTTTCCGGTACCCCAAGAAGTAGCACAGAGATAGTGGTGCTTAGTGTGGCCTACTAGCGCCAGGCTCTGCTCTGCGCCCAGTACAGAGAGGACAGCCCCAGCCCCAGCAGCACGTTTAGGAGGGCGTGGAGTTGGGGGTGAGCAGGGGGCGCTCCTGGTGCGACCTGGGCCTTTTCTTTCGTGCCTCATCATCTTGCTTTGCTGTTAAAGCCAAGAGGAAGGCAGAGGGCTGTGCCCAGGACGGCTGCGCTGGGATTAGCCGCTGCCCTCCCGGTGGCCCGGCCACGGGCATTTGGGTGACTGAGAAGGAAGGAAATCAGCAGGACATCAGCATGGGCGTGTGTGCTTTTTCACACACTGCTGGGGCTGCTGCCAGTCACCTCTCTCTGGCCAGGGTGGTAGAAGGACGTCTCGATTGTTTTATATCCCCCCCGAGATTGCCTTTAGGGTTCACGTGAGCATGTGGCTGTGGGGTGGCCAAGCAGGTCACATGGTCCCTTGACTAAGCGACACGGTGAAGGGAGAGCAGAGCCCGGCGTGGCTGGCAAGCTCAGGCAGCGCCAGCCCCTCACGTAGCCACGTCTTTCACTCCGGAAACGTTTGAGTGATGAGGTTTTTCGTGGGCTTTCTCTTAATTTTTTAAGTAATTTATACCAGTGTTAGTTTTAAAATAATGATTTCTATGATAGAATTGTAAGATTTCGGTGTAATTTGTACTCAAGGACAAGACATTAAAATATTTTGTCAGCCTACTAAGTAGTGGTCATGCTCTTTCAAATGCAGGTTTGCCTCGTTGGGAAGTCCAGAACATACCCGCCCGCGGCAGAAGCTTCCGTTGACGCACAGAGGAGTCAGTACCTTAACAGCAGGCAGGCCTGCCCTGCGGGCCCGCCGGGCGAGGACCCTCCCCGTGCTCTGCCCAGGGCCACGGACCCCGGTGCTGACCCCCAGGACTGGCACAGTGCCCTGGGCACCCGGTGCGAGGGTGTGCCTGAGGCCGGCGCTGGGTGTGCAGCGGGGGCCCAGGCCAGCGGGCCCTGGGTCCCCGGGTTTCAGCCCAGAGAACGCACTGAGCGCGTGAGGAACTGCGCCGCTCTCCCCCGAGACTTCATCGACCGCGTGGTTCTGCAGGTGGCAAACCTGCTGCTGGGAGGAGAGCCGTCGCACGCAGGAGGGGCTCCTCCGAGTGGGGCCTTGAGGCCCTGGAACCGCGGAGGTGAGCGGCCACGCCCAGGGGCAGCGGCCTGGCAGGGTCGGGGCGCGATGCCTCCGCAGCGGTCGAGCGTTCAGCGGGGTCGCCTGTAATCCTAGATGCATTTAGCCTGACTAGGCTGGGCCGGCGTTCGTTCTCCAAGTGTCCCTCGGGAGGGGGCCTTGGTGGGTGCTGCCGCCCTGCACCCGTCTGGGGGAGCCACCTCATGGTCCTCGCGGCTGGGAGATGTGCCTGGAGCTGGATTTAAGTTGACGTGGTCCCGCCCGCCGAAGGGCACGGGGTGTGAGTTGGAGAAGCGGAATCGACAGGGTCGTCAGCGTTCTGTTGTTTCGGGGGAATCCCGCTTTCCACAGAGAGCCTTTCCTTGGCGGAAGTCGCCCGCGAGCTGGACCGGGAGACGCTGGGGAGGTTGAAGAGGGCCTGCGGAGGCCTGCAGACTCTGCTGAGAAACAGCCACCAGGTGTTTGCAGGTAGGCCCCCGACCGCCGGTGGAGGCAGTTTCCTGTCCCCAGCCAGCGGGAGCCTGTTCTTACAAATTGGGCATCTTGTCGCTCCTAAACATCTTTTCAATGAATTTTTCACTCCAGAGTACTTCAGATGTGCAGAGAAGCCGTGCAAACAGTGCAGCACCCCTCATGCCTGCCCCCAGGCCCCCCGTCGCTGGCCCCGACCTCCACATGCCGCCGCTCCCTCTGCCCTCCTGTGTCTCCCAGCCCACGCTCAGGGGCCCTGCTCCCTGCCCTCTGGGCTGTGTCCCCTCGCGGGCAAAGCGCACAGCCAGAGGCCTGGACGCCGGGTCCTCGGTCACCCAGAGGACTCGGGGTGGGGTCATTGTGGCTTTGCAGACTGGAAGCCCCCAGGGCTGCAGGGCCAGGCACGGGACTGGTGGAGGAGAGAGCCCCTGCCTGGGAGCTGGGGCCTGGAGGCCCCCCTCAGCGGCTGGCCTGGGCTGGGGGTTCCCTGGTGAAACCTGCGCCGTGGGAGAGGCACCTCAGCCCTTCCCCTGCACGGGCGTTTTGTGCGTCCAGGGCCGGGGCTGCCCTCTTGTCGGTTCCTTCCCTCACGCCGCAGGCGGTGGGGCTGAGCGCAGCATGGCGTCCGTCTCTTCCTGTGTCCCTGTCCCAGGCAACGTGCCCTCCACTCTGCCTCGTGTGAAGCAGTGACCATCGCTTGAGCTGGGACTCCAAGGGAGGTCGGCTTGGCTGGTGGAGAAGACAGGGAAGCGTGTCCAGGTGGGGGGACAGCGTGTGCACAGGGCCTGGGTCAGGGAGGAGCTCGGAGATGGGGGCACAGCGGTGGGCATGGGGGCTGGGGGTGGGGCCCGTGGGGGCTCAGCCCCCGTGGCTGTGAGAAGCCTGGGCTGGTGGGCCTCCACTGGGCGGTTGGTGACATGAGTGCATTGGTAGGAGCTTACGTGGGCTCAGTCACACCCGGCTCTACCCTCTGTGTGAGCTTGGCCAGGGCCCCGCCCCCCAGCCATGGGGTGCCCACCCCCTCCTTGCTGGACAGGGAGGGTCTAGGGCAGTGCTGTGCTCAAGCCGCAGCTCGGCACATGCCCCGTGGTGGTCAGTGAGTAGACGGGATTTTTTTTTTGAGAAGGTATGAGTTAAAACAATCATGTCTGCTGTACAGGATTCCTATACATTGTCCCACAACCAACACTTTACGTTGTTGTGATGCATTTGTTACAAATGACGGAAGGACATTGCCGTGATACTACTGCCATCTGTAGTCCATGCCATGTTGGATTTGGTGTATTTGTCCCACAGAATGTCTTATTAGTAAGACCACGTATTAGTATTGTACATTGTGATGGTTCCGGAGAGAATGTTCTCCTGTTTGTACTGTTAAGCACAGTCCATCGTCCACCCCGAGGACCCCGGAGTCCCGTGCCTTGTACACTCTTCCCAAAGGGCACACGGAGTGGCTCAGTTTCCTGCAGCATAGTGCTGGCATTAGCCAGTCCATTTCAGAACGTTTTCATTACTCCAGAGGGAAGAATCCACACTCTCTTGGATCTCCCAGTTACTGGCCCTTAGCATTGATTAGCACCCTCTTTTCCACTGCTCTGAAAATATTACGGCATTACTAACTGCGGTCTGTGCGCTACATGCGTTGTTTTCCCGTGTGTCTACGTGCTAACACTTTGTAATAGAGGAATGCTGTGGATCTGCACTAGTAACCACAGCCCTCATCCACCACCACGGTCACTGTCGTGCCGTCCCTAGGTTAGCCTCCAGCTTCCTCAATAGATGCTAGCCTGCCCAGGCTGCCTCTTCCAGCCACAATCACATTCATGGGTCAGCGCATTAATTACACCACTGTGAAGTGTTACCAGTGACTCTAACCGTTCCCCATTTACAATTCCCCTTTTTAAACGTTCTGTGTACGTTCAGCATCTGCCCCCCCTGCTGAACCCACATTCTATCTCCTGGTAACCTGTACCCCGTAGTTTAATTCTGTCAGTTTACTTGTCATATTAAGTTCGTATTAGTGAGACCATACGATATTTGATCTTTTGGGTCTGGCTTATTTCATTCGACTTAATGTCCTCCAGGTTCATCCTGTCGTCATAGGCCTCCCCCGTTCGTCTCTCCTTAGGGCTGAATAGTATTCCACTGTGTGTGTAGACCGCATTTCGTTTATCCGTTCCTCGGTTGATGGGCACTTGGGTTGTTTCCATCTTTTAGCAACAGTGAATAATGCTGCTGTGAACATCAGTGGGCAAATGTCTGTTCCCATCCTTGCTTTCAGTCCGTCTGAATGCATTCCTAGTTGTGGGATTGCCAGATCATGTGCAGTTCTGTATTTAGCTTCTGAGGAAGCACCAGCTGATCTGCAGAGGCTGCACCGCTCTGCGTTCCCACCACCAGTGACAGTCCCCATTGCTCCACATCTCTCCAGCCCTTGCACTTTTTCACCTTTTTTAGTAATGGCCGTTCTGTAAGGCATGAAATGATATCTCATTGTCATTTTGTTCTGAATTTCCCTAATAGCTAGTGATATTGAGCATCATCCCATGTGCTTTTTGACCATTTATAATCCTTTGGAAAAAATTCTGTTCAGGTCTTTTGCCCATTTTTTGATTGTGTTGCTTGTCTTTTTACATTGAGTTGTATGATCTTTTCATATAACATGGAGATCAAATGCTTATTGGTTATGTAATTTTGAAAATTTTCTCCCAATGAGTAGGCTGCAATTTCACCTTAACAAAGTCATTTGAAGCACAAAAGTGTTCAGTTTTGAGGAGGTTCCATTTATCCACCTTTTTGTTGCATGTGGTTTGGGTATAAGGTTTAAGAAACCACTACCTACCTCAGGATCTTGAAGATGTTCCGCTACATTTTTCTTCTTGGAGTTTTATGGTTCTGGCTTTTTATGTTTAGGTCCTTGATCCATTTTGAGTTAATTTTTTGTACAAGGTGTGAGGTAGGGGTCCTCTTTCTTTCTTTTGTCTATGGCTGTCCAGTTCTCCCAGCGCCACTTGTTGAATAGACCGTTCTGGCCCAGCTGGGTGGGCTTGACAGCCTGGTCAAAAACCACCTGACCGTGGGTGTGGAGGTCCATTTCTGCATTCTCGATTTGGTTCCGCTGGTCAGTATGCCAGTGCTATGCTGTTTTTTTTTTTATCACCATCGCTAAGTAATGTGCTTTAAAGTCAGGAAGTGAGAGCAAGTCCTCCAATTCGGTTCTTTTTAAGACATTTTTGACTATTTGGAGTTCCTTACCCTTCTGAATACATTAGATAATTGGCTTTTCCCTTTCTATAAAAATAGACTGTTGGAACTTCTTTTGGGCTTCCATTGAATCTGCAAGTCAGTTTAGGTAGAAGTGACACCTTAACTCTATTTAGTCTTCCGGTCCATGAACGCGGAACGAGGTAGATATGATTTTGATGGCGCTTTCTATCACGGAAGGTTTCCTGGATGCTGGGTGTGGCCTGCTGTTGGGTGCCTCGTGTTGGCTGCTCCTTCCTGAGGAGGGTGGGGTGGGGACGGCGATGGCAGGCAGTCGACATCGTGTGTCATGGGAAGATGGGCCGAGAATGAGGACTGTGGAGAAGGCCAGGCCGGGCTGCCCACCTGCCCTTGGCCCCCGGCTCTGGGAGCATGGGCTCAGGTGAGGGCCTGGCACGGTGGTTCTCAGGAGCCCGCCTTCCCCGGCCCTCCCTGCCACCTCCCTCCCCTCCAACACCCAGCCTGTCTTGCAAGGCCCAGCCCAGGCTGCTCCGTCTTGTGGGGCCTTGAGCCCTGAGCCACCCGCAGCGCCTGCTTTGACGCTCAGCAGGTGCTGCTGGGGGCAGCACAAGTGGCCAGTGCGTGGGGGTGCACCTGCGGCCTGGGGTAGACAGCAGGTCTGAGCGACCCTCACCCACAAAGTGCCATCTGTGCGCAGGGCTAGTCACATGCAGGGGGGCAAAAGGCCGCGCCATCCCCAGGGGCCAGGCTCCCCTCCACCTGGGGCAGCCACTGTGGGGCGCACAGAGCTGGGCGCCAGGTTCCTGTGTGGGGTGCAGGCAGCTGCCCGGGCCCTGTGCTACCACTGAGCCTAGGGTGTGCGCGCACGCCAACTTGGGGCGGCCCGCACCCTCCACAGCCGCTCTGAGCTCTGGGGTGCCTGCACGGGGACACACGCTGCTCCACCCTGGGGGGCAGGGGTCACCCAATCACAAGCGGGCCGGCAGGCTCGGGCCCTGGGCTGGAAGTGACTCGTGCCGGAGCCCGCGCTTTGTTCCCTAGCGCTTTGGTGGGTTAGGATCCCATGGACCCAGAGGGCCTCTCGCCTTTTTGTTTTTCCAGTACTTTTTGTTTGGTCTCATTGCATTCGTCAGCCAAAGGGGTGCTGCTGCCGAATATCGGAAACTGGTTGGTTTTTATAAAGGGCATTTATTTGGGGTAGGAGCTTACAGATACCAGGCCATAAGCATAAGTTACTTCCCTCACCAAAGTCTATTTCCACATTTTGGAGCAAGATGGCTGCCGACGTCTGCCAGGGCGCAGGCTTCCTGGGTTCCTCTGGGCTCAGCGCCTCTGTTTCCTCCACAAGGTCATCTGTAGGCTATGAGGCTCTCTAGGCTTTGCCTCTCTCCACAAGATCAGCTGTAGACTGTCAGGTGAATGGCTCTGTCTCTCTCCCTAGGGTTTCTGCCAGGTCTAAGGAGCCGTCTCTATTCCTCTGTTTTCTCCTGGCTCAGGTCCTCTCTTCCTGGGGCTTGCTTCTCTTTCCTCTGCATGCTGACTTCTCGGGGCTCCAGCTCAAGACTTCAGCATCAGAAACCCTCCACTCTGTCCTTTGCCATGCCTTTTATCTGTGAGTCCCCACTCACCAAAGGGTGGGGACTTAATGCTCTACTGGCACAAGAGGTTTACATAATCAAGTAAATCTGTGAGTCCGGTATAACCTAATATGCCCCGAGGAGATCAGTTTACAAAGATAATCCAGTATTTCTTTTTTGGAACTTATCAATAATATTCAAACCACTACACTCATGAAACAGTATCCTTTCTTCCATGATGAATATGCATGTCTGCGATTGCTTTTCTGTGCCTTTCTCCTTGGGGGGCAGATGTATTTCTGGAAATACTGCTGCGTAGGAGGCTTGGGCGTGAGTTCCAGATAAACATTTCATTTCCAGTCATGCAAAAACTATGCACTGGCCCTGGGCCTTACCGTCTCTACACTCGGGCTTTCCGATTTTGTTTTAAATGAGAGCGGCTGGTTTCGAGAAATGTTAGTGAGTCAGGTTTCTAGAAGACATCGTTGGGCTAATGCTGACCCTTTCTGGGGGCTGGTCTCTCGCACCCTGCTCTCCCGGGGCCTGGTGCAGCCTGGCAAGAAGGCCTGGGGCTGCGGGGCGGGGGCGGCCAGCGCTGTGCCGAGCCCCTGACCCTGCCCGGCCCTGCACTGACTGAGCGGGAAGGGGCTGGGCCCCTCGAGAGGCCCCGGGCGCCGAGTCAGGCGGGCCCCGGGTGGCTCCTGCTCCCGGGCTCTGTCTGCCCCTCGCTGAGGGTCTGCTTTGCCAGGGGCCTCGCAGGCCTGGCCGGGCATCTCCCGCTGCCCCCCCACCAGCTGTGGCGGTTATTCCAGGCTGCGCCAGTAGGTGCTGCTGTCACAGCACCAAGTGGACCGTAAAAAAGTGTTCTTAACCTGAGGTTTCAGGTGAAGAAAACAAGCCCCAGCGAGAGCCTGGGGAGGCCACACGGGTGGGTGGGCTGGGGAGGTGTGAAAGGCTCGCGGGGCCCTTGGCAGGAGCTGCTTCCATCCCGGACAGCGAGCCTGCAGCCCTGGGCAGGGAGCGCCTCCTGGGGAGACCTCGGCCCTGGCTTCCAGAAGAGTGCAGAAGCGCCTGTCTGCTCGCGGGGAGCCAGTCCTCAGCTGCCCCCGGCCCGGGGCGGGTGGAAAGTGACGCCCCGACTCTAATTCACAGACGTCGTTCCCAGAAGGCAGCAGCCAGCGCTCATCAATGGGCCCTTGCTTCCCCCAGCCTGGCTGGCTGCGGCGGTGTGAGCGTCTCCAGTGGAACCAGGAGGGTTTGGTTGCCTTGGCCGTGCTCCACGTGGCCTTGGGGCTGCCCAAGACGAAGCGGCTGAGCGGCCTGGGGGTGCCTCTTCCAGCTGCCTCCACCCAGACCGCCTTCCTGCTTCAGGGAGGCAGCCCGGACGTGGGGCCAAGGCTGTCGGCCTGAGGCCGGGCCCCGGCCCCTGGTCCCCTCCCCTTCCCTCCTCTCCCTTCCCCTCTGTGCAGCGGGCGCAGCGCCCACCCGCAGCCTCCTGACCCCCATGCCTCCCTCGCATCCCAGAACAGCCGCGCTGCCGCCCCTGGAGCGGCGTGTTTGGCCCCGGCCTGCACAGGAGACTCGGTGTACAGGCTCGAAGGGGGTCTGGCGGTGGAGACGCTCCAGCCCCGCACACACGCACACATGGCCTGGCCCTGGCCGGCAGCCTCACGCTGCCTGGAGGCGACCCTTCCCTCCACCGCCCTCCTCGTCTTCCGTTTGGGAACCTTAAAACCAGTCCGAGACGGGGAGGGCAGGAGCACAAGTGGTTTCTGGAGTTTTGCCCCAAATCAAGGACCTCCTGGGCCTTGGACCTTCCCTTTCCCTCCGTGACCTCAGCCCGTGGCCACGGCTCCACTCTGCTTGCCCCGCCGGTTCCCGCCGCCTGGAGGCCCCCGCTGGCCCTCAGCCCGCCTCCCCCACCGCTGCCGGCCCTCGGCCCGCCTCCCACATCCCTGCCAGGCCCCCTGCCAGCCCTCAGCTCGCCTCCCACGCCCCTGCCAAGCCCCCCGCCGGCCCTCAGCCCGCCTCCCCCACCGCTGCCGGCCCTCGGCCCGCCTCCCACATCCCTGCCAGGCCCCCTGCCAGCCCTCAGCCCGCCTCCCACGCCCCTGCCAAGCCCCCCGCCAGCCCTCAGCCCGCCTCCCACACCCCTGCCGAGCCCCCCGCCGGCCCTCAGCCTGCCTCCCCCACCGCTGCCGGCCCTCGGCCCGCCTCCCACATCCCTGCCAGGCCCCCTGCCAGTCCTCAGCTCGCCTCCCACGCCCCTGCCAAGCCCCCCGCCGGCCCTCAGCCCGCCTCCCCCACCGCTGCCGGCCCTCGGCCCGCCTCCCACATCCCTGCCAGGCCCCCTGCCAGCCCTCAGCCTGCCTCCCACGCCCCTGCTGAGCCCCCCGCCGGCCCTCCGCCCACCTCCCATGCCCCTGCTGGCCCTTAGCTCGCCTCCCCTGCTGCCTGGAGTCCCCTGCTAGCCCTCTGCCCGCCTCCCATGCCCCTGCCAAGCCCCGTGCCGGCCCTCCGACCCCCTCCCCTGCCGAGCCCCCTGCCAGCCCTCAGCCCACCTCCCGCACCCCTGCCAGCCCTCAGCCCACCTCTCGCACCCCTGCCAGCCCTCAGCCCACCTCCCGCACCCCTGCCAGCCCTCAGCCCGCCTCCCGCACCCCTGCCGGCCCTCAGCCTGCCTCCCCCGGCCCTGCCGGGCCCCCTGCCGGCCTTCGGCCCACCTCCCCCGCCCCTGCCGGGCCCCCTGCCAGCCCTCAGCCCGCCTCCCACG
Source organism: Dasypus novemcinctus (assembly GCF_030445035.2). Classification (NCBI taxonomy): domain Eukaryota; kingdom Metazoa; phylum Chordata; class Mammalia; order Cingulata; family Dasypodidae; genus Dasypus; species Dasypus novemcinctus. The sequence continues at coordinate 204,981,214 of NC_080673.1, forward strand.
CCCCTGCCGAGCCCCCTGCTGGCCCTCAGCCTGCCTTCCCTGCCCTGCTGGCCCCACTCGGCTCCCTCCCCTTGTCCGGCCTGTGCCCAGGTGCTCGAGCTCAGGTGGGCGCACACCCACCTCCCCAAGGGCCCCCTCACGGCCGGGGGCTGAGCCGCTCACAGGAGCCCCCGCGGCCCCAGCCCCTGCCCCGCTTGCCACCTCTTCCCAGCACGGCTTCTTGAAAGCTGTCCAGGCCGGCTCTCTTGATCTTCTCTTCTCAAAAGTGTTTATTTTGAGAGAATGCAGCCATGCAAAATGGAAGAGCGGCGTGTCTTGAGCCCAGAGCAGCCTGCTTTCATCTGAGCCCCTCCTGCTGGCCCCATGCTGCTCTAAAGCAAATTCCTGGAGGACCACATTGTACTCCCCGAAAGAGCAAAACTGCACCCCATTTCCACACCAGGAACCCCCTGCAGGGGCCCGTCCCGTGCCCCTTGCCCCCAACTCCTCAAGACTTTGTTTCTGTACATTTGTTGCCTTTTTTTTTTTTTAAGAAAAGTTGTGAGTTTACTGTAAAATCCTGCATAAAACCCAGGGTTCCCCTACCCCCCTGTCTTATTAGCATCTTGCATTAGTATGATGCCTTTGTTAGAACTGATAAAAGCACATTTTAAAGGCTGGACTATTAACTCTAGTCCAGGGTTTATTTTAGTGTTCACTGTTGGGTGTCATGTAGTCCCATGTTTGTTTTCTTAAATTTTTTTTCTGGTAACGTGTGCAACCTGTAACTTCCCTTTTAACCACATTCAAGTGTATCATCCTTTGCTCCTAGGGACATGCCCAGTCGTGCTGCCGTCACCGCCCTCTGTCCCCACGGTTTCCAGGGAGCGAGGGGCACTCGATCTGATGGGCATCCCTTATAGGCTGCGCCTTGTTCTCCTCTTGCAGCTCTCAGAGCTCTCTCCTGTCCTCTGCTGTGACGTGGGGCCTAGACGGGGTGGGGCCCGTGTGTCGTCACGCTTATCCTGTTTGTTGTTCTCTGGGCTTCTTGGATGTGCGTGTTCCCCTTTTGCAGAGTTGGGGACTCAGTCTGCCACTAGTTTGACTCTTCCTTCTCTCCTTTCTTCTGTCTTGGCGTGCTTGATGGTGCCCCACAGGTGTCAGAGACTCTTTACTTTCCATAGCTCTTTTTCCTGTCTTCTCTGTCTCACTCCAGTTGTCTTCAGGTTTGCTCATCTTTTCCTCCGCCAGCTGCAGCGTGCTGTTGAAACCCTCCTGGGAATTTTTCATTTCGGTTCTTGTGGTCTTCCCCTCCAGTTCGGTTCCTTTTAAAATTTCTACCTCCTGCTGAGATTCTCATATTGTTAGTTTGTCGTTTTCTGGATATCCTCGAGTTCTTTCTCTGTGTTTTCCTTCATCCCCCGAGTGTATTGAAGGTGGTTTAAAGTTTCCTGTCAGGTGTGTGCAGCCTGGTCGTCTTTGATGCTCCCTGGACTTGTGCTCACTCGCTGGGGGCGCCATCAGTGCCTGCTCCTGTTTGTCCTATAGTCTTTGTTTCACACTGTTTATTTCAGTGTTTCAGAATGTTAACGTGGGTTGACCCGAGATAGACATCTGTTTCTTGAGTTTGTATCAAGATTTTCTTGAGTGTCAGGAGCTCGCAAAAGGAGGCACACGTGAGCACAAGACGCCTTTCTGTCTTTGCGAACAGGCGAGGCGATGGCCGGGGCGCTCTCCCGCTCGGTGCAGGACCCTGGAGGGGTCGTGCCTGCCAGCGGCCTTAGGAGGGGAGTGCCCCCTCTGCTCCCAGGAAACGGACCTCCCGGTCTCCCTGCAGTTTCTGTGCGGGCTCAGAGCATGGAAGCCTTTGCCCCAGGCCTCAGGTCCCAGGCCACTGACGCTGTGCTTCCTCCTCGGCTTTCACTGCCGCAGGCTGCCTTTGCCAGAGAGGAGTGTCCAAGCCAGCCTTTCAGCTGCAGCAAGGCCAGGGACCTGCGAAGGGAGCTGGGCCAGCGCCCAGTGCTCCTGGGAGGGGCCAGGGAGGGGCCAGGACCCCCCCTCTCACTCTGAGCTGCACCTTCTTGTTGTGACACCTGCCCAGCAAGTGCAGCTCCAAGGACGGGCACCGCTTTACGTCCCCTCCCCTGCCCATGCCCCGGGGTGAGGTTGGGAGAGTGACAGCCTCGGGGGGCCCAGCGCTCTCCAGCAGCTGATGACAAGCAGTGAGCAGTGCTCAGGCTCCGCGCCCCGGATCCTGGCGCCTGAGTCTCTGGGCCCCGCTCTGGCACAGCGGCTGCGCCGGCATCTTCCCGTGCCTGCCGCGAGGCTGGGGCGGGCGGTGGTTGCCGCCATGTGGAGAGTAGTTCGGTGGTCTCTGTCCTGCAGCCAACCTGCCCCTTCTCGCTCCTCCCTGGGGCTGCGGTGTTGTAGTGGCTGTGGGCTCTGGAGTTTCCAGGAGTTGCTGCAGACAGCTCGTGCCTGTTAACGTGCCCGCGGTGGCCAGCCTCCTGCAGCTTCCTGCCCGCCGCCGCCTCTCGGCCCTCTGCCCACCCCAGCGGGTGACCGACGGGTCAGTCACTTTCACTCTGGAGCGCCCCCCCGGGCCTGCTGGTTGGAGAGGCAGGCCGTTTGTCCTGCAGCTCCCGCTGTCTGGCCTGGCCGGCGGCACCCTGGGTGCCTTTCGTGCCTGAGCCCCCTCTGGCCCTACTTGCGCCCAGCAAGGCGTCAGGAAGCGCCTCGCGGGTGCTGACTCCCGGAAGTGCGCCGCTTGCCCGCGGCCCGGGCTCCCCACTCCACTGGGCTTCTAGGCGCAGCCCCGCCGCCCCTCCTCACCGCCCTGCGTGCCGGTGCTGGCAGCTCTGGGCCAGGCCTCACCCCCATTCCCCTCCCCGCTTCGAGGGGTCCCACCCCCAGTGTGTGCTGTGGCCTCCCAACTGCCCGGGTGCTGGACGCACATTCCCGCGGCAGCCCTGCTCACGGGGAAGCCGGCCTCGCTCGCGCCCCGTGTCCACACACTCTCCGTCCCCCGCCTGCGCCTTCGCGCCCGCCCAGTGGTGGCCCACAGCCAGGTGCTGAGGACGGCGCAGAGGGCTCGGCCCGCCTGCCCGCCGCATGGAGCCCACCAGCAGGCCCTTGGCTCCACCCTCGGCGCGGCCACACACGACCACTCCTGCCACCGTCCTGTCTCCACCTTCCTTTACCTGCATCACCACAGCCGGTCCCTACCTGCCGCCCCCTCCAGTGCCACAGCGTCAAGACCAGGGTCCATGAGGCCGGCCCCACAGCCCCCTGAATTGTCGTTCCCCTCCCTCAGCTCCGACCCGTGCGTCCCAGGGCCCTTGGACGTGCACCTGCTGCCTCCTTGGCCTGCAGTGCCCCCTGTCCCCTCGGCGAGGCCTCCTGACCCCGCAGGCCCCTCGCCCTGTCCTGGAGCGGCTCGCTGAGGCTGCGGGCCTCGGCCTGGCTCCCCGCCATGTCCCCAGCTCCCGTCCCTGCCCTCCGCGCCCTGGATGCTCAGCGGGCGCGTCGAGTCGGTGGACGCTGAGGGTAACCTGCGGCCGCATCTCCCATGTCCTTCGCAGTTGTGAATGGGCGCGTTCGCATCCGCGACTGGAGAGAGGAGGCGCCCCCGGGGCGGCCGCAGCCGGAGGCCAAGCGGAGGCCGTCGCCTGGCGCGTTCAAGACCCGCGTCTGCTGGTTCTTCTCCCACCACCCTGACGGCTGCGCCCTGCCCTCCGATCGCTGCCCGTTTGCCCACGGGCCCGGGGAGCTGCGGCCGTCCCAGAGCACCAAGCGGAGGAGGCAGCTGCCGTGACCTGTCCACCGGGGCCCAGGCGGAGTTGGCACTGCCGGGTTCTGCCGCTTCTACCTGCCTTTCTCCAGATGTTCATGGAAATATAACCAGATTCCAGAAAGTACAGAAACTGGAGGTGCCGAGTTCACTCCCGAACCCCGCGCAGGGCCAGCTCTGCCTTCGCTGGAGGCCGTGGTCAGGCGTGGGCAGCATCCCGAGAGCAGGCGCAGCCTAGCGCCAGCGTGTGCGGCTCAGGAAGGCGCAGTGCTCGCCCTGCCCCGTGGGAGACCTGAGGAGCCCCCCGCAGGCCCTCGCGGGGCCCCCTGCCTCGCTGGCGCCAGGCTCTGGGAACGGGGCAGGGCTGCCGGCCACTCCTGCCTCGCACACGCCTCGCACGCGCCTCGCACGCGCCTCGCACTGCTCTGGGAATCCAGCTGCTCCAGGTGTTAGTCACCAGATTAAATTTTTTAAAAAGTTGTCGAGGTTATTTTTGGAATTATAAAGAGGAAAATGAAGTAAAATAATGGCTCAGTCTCCTTGCTTAGGTAACCTTAGGTGACGTTAAAGAAACCCTAAGTAATCCGTGTGAAAGGCCACAAAATGCGAATATTACAGAAATATTCTCCCCTAGGCCCTCTACTCAGGGCAACATCCTTCCGGGAAAGAATGTCCTGATATGTTGCTGTTTAAAACACTTGCACCGTTCTACGCAGGAGGTCACGGGTGCTGGCGTCAGCCCTGAGTGTCCCGGCCTGCTCCGTGGCCCGCCCCTTCTCGGAGGCGGCTGTGTGGGCGTCGCGGTGCCCTGCCGGCGCCAGGCGCTGTGCCAGGTGAGCGTGGGGAGGAGAGAGCATGGCAGGGGTGACCCGGCTGCCCGGCCTGGCCCCCGGCTCCTAGAGCCTCCCGCTTCTGGGTGGCTTCCCAGCAGGGAGTCCCGGCTCCTGGCTTTGGAGGCGGGGAGGCTGGCGTCCTCTGGGGTGGTGGTTGCTGGCCGGCCGGCAGGCTCTGGGCTCTGGACCTGCCCCCTCCGCAGTGCCCGCGGCGGCGTCCTCTCTGGTGGGCTCCGTTGCCCTCCTGCTTCTGGCTGCTCCCCGTGGCGTTCCCTGAAAGGCCTTGGAGGACAGACCACCCGGCGCAGGGGCCATGGCGCCACGAAGCGGCCTCGGGAGGCCCTGCTCGGCAGCGGCTTGTCGCGCCAGCCCGTCGTGGCGTCTGCGCAGCTGTAGCGCACTGAGGCGCCCACCCACACCTCCCTTGTCCTGCAGGCAGTCTCGGTTACCCGGGGCCAGCCGTGCCAGTGCCCTTGGCCCGCTTGGTCGGCCTGCAGGCGGCGCAGCTCTGGCCAGCGAGGCTCACGGTGGGGGCGGGCCTGGCCCGGTGTTTCCTTGCTGGTAAAGTGACGTGCCCGAGGCACGCCCTGCTCTGCTGTGGAGCGCCATCTGCAGGGGGCACCTGCGTGCAAAGGCCGTGGGTGCAGGTGGGGGCAGCCCACGAGCCACACACAGGGTGGCCAGGAAGAGGCCGGAGAGAGCCCGGAGCACACGTGTGCAGTCTGTGCCACGGAAAGTGGAAGCAGGGCCCCGGGGGAGGAGACGCCGAGGCTCCGGGTGACGCGTGCGGGGAAGGGCATCCCAGCAGGGGGGCAGCCCGGCCAAGGCCTGGGCTCTGGGCACGGCTGCCTCCCTGGAGAGGTCCCCATTCTCATGGCCAGAATTCCGTGTCCGGGAGGACTGTCCTGCCTGCCCCGGCCGCCCCAACCCCCAGGGCCGACGGCTGCTGCCCCCACAGGCCCAGCAGGCAGGAGGGAAGGGGTCGGGTGGGCCCTCGCCTGGCTCAGCCTTGGGGTCCACAGCCCCCCGTGCTGTGGTCACTCAGTGAGTGTTCATCTGACAAGCTCCCGAGAGAAGCCCCCTCCCAGGGGAAGGTCCGCTCGCCTGGTGTCCCTCTGGAGCGGCTCTGCCACTCAAGGTGCTCACCAGACCTGCCGTGTGTTGTGACGGTGAGGTCCACGTGTCAGTGGGCTAGCCGTGGTGTCCGGTTGGCCGGTCCAGCGGCGCTGGCCTGGTGGTGGTGGGAGGATAGTTCATGGGTCTCAGTCCTCCGTCAGCCGATGTCCCTGCGGGTGCCGTCTACAGCCCCCAGCGGAGGTCGCTGCAGCAGTGAGGGACTGTCCTTGCCCACTCGCAGAGACCTTCCAGCAAGACCCGCGGCTCCCGGGTGTTTTCTGCAGCCAGCCCGGGGAGCGCCCCCCCTCACGGGAGTGGCCAGCGTGCGGCCTGCCCTGCAGGAGGCCGTCGCCGGTCCCCGAGCCGCACATGCTGGTCCTCTCGTGCACGGTCATCCGCTGTAAGGCCTCCTGGCAGTCCTGTCTCTGGAGAGCCTGGCCCCTGCCGACCTCAAGCTGGGGGACTTCGTCAACTCGGTGGACTTCCGTGGCCTCCAGTGACCCTGCCCTTGAGCACACTCGAGAACAAGCCAGGTGAGGGGCTGGGGCGGCCATTCAGACACGCATGTCCTCACCGCCTGCGGGACCCTGGGCCGCGGCGTGTCCTCTCCCGGGCCCTGCGCCGGCTGAACGCCCCTGTCCTCTCCAGCCAGCGCCCGCGCCCCGCTGTGGCTCCACTGAGGCCGTGCCAGATGCTTCTCCGTCCAGAGCAGTGAGGATCCGAGTGGTCAACGCCCTTACGTGGCGTGGCGCACCACAGCACCGGCTGCTCGTCGGGAGTGCGGGCCGGTGGGGCTAGGCGCTGCCCACTTTCCCTCTGCTAGGACTGCGGGAAGCCCAGAAGCCAGCGCTGCCGTCAGTCCTGCGGGGCCAGGCGCCTTGCAGTTCTCGTGAACCCACCCCTGGGAGGTGTCCACTGTGCCTCTGATTGTGTGTCTGATTCGTTTTTAGGAGGTACCAGGGATTGAACCTGGGACCTTGTATGTACGAAGCAGGCGCTCAACCCCTGAGCTATGCTGCCCCCTCTGGTTGTGTTTTAACCTGTCCTTTCCCTTCATCGTTTTGCCCAGCTCCATCCCGTATGGAAACACTGATGGTGTAAGATCCCGAGTGACAGCAGCAGCCCTGCAGGGTCCTGAGGACGGGCCGCAGCCCCCCGCCCGGCTTGGCCTCCGCTCCGGGGCCTTGGCCTGTCTCAGAGCTCCTAGCCTCAGTGGTACCGTCTGCACAGTGGGCCCAGGGGGAACGTGCTCCCGGGGCTCTGGGGGAAACGAGTGCGATGGACTCCGGGACACGTGCTCCCAGCCCGGGCTGTGTGAGCAGCGGGACGTGCTTTTTAAAATGCGTATTGTTTTTATTTTGCTTCTTTGCGGGCAGAGGCGGGAGGAGTGCGCAGGACCAGCAGGTGGCGCCAGGGGAGTCCAGATTTTCCTTGTTCAAGGGAGGGAAAGGCCCCCGGCAGCCCGAGCCCTGCGCTGCCCGCAGGTGCTGAGCTGCTGGGGGGTCCGGCCTGGGCCTGCCGCGGGGAGGGGGTGGCTTCTTCAGCTCCAAAGGGCAGACCCACCAGGACCCTTCGCTCCAGTCTGCGCCCCGGGCAGGGAGGGTGACCGACAGCGGCTCCCATGGCGGGGAGACCCCCACCCCATTTCCTGCCCCCCAGGTGCGGGGCTGCCTCGGTTTGCCTGGAGGTTCTTTCCTGGGTCTCCTCCCAGGACTGGGTGCAGAGGCCGAGCCGGGCCCTGGAGTGGGCAGTCGGGGGGCGCAGGGCGCAGGCGTGGCAGCGGATGACCGCGGATGCTCTGCCCGTCAGGAGGGTCCTCCAAGGGCCGGGGGTCTTGGAGCCTCTTAGTGGGGGGCCAGGAAGAGGCCTGGATGACAGCCCTGCCCAGGGTGGCTGGGGGGCGTAGGGGCTTTACTCTGGGGGGAAGATGGCCCCCGGGGCCTGGCGGCCTCAGCTGGAGCATGGGGCACACCTGCTCTGCGTCTCCCTCGAGGTGAAACCACATCCAACAGGTGGATGAGATGGGTGGGGGTGGGGGTGGGCAGACTCCTGCTCAGTCCACGTAGGAAGGAAAATTCGTGCTCAATCCACGATCCAACGAGATGGAACTCCTACCTTGGGTAGTGAGCCTCCCATCGCTAGAGGTGTGCAGGCGAGCACCGTGTGACTGTAGCAGGGATGCTGGGGTGGGTTCCTGTTGGTGTGGGGGGCATGGACCCCATCATTTCTAAAGCTCCTTCTGGGGGTCTGTCTAAGAACGGGACTAACGGCAGTGCCCTGGCTCCGGGGGCCCTGAGGATTGGGGCGCCTCCTTGCGTGGCGGCACCGTGTCCAGGGCCTTGGAAAGTCGCAGTCTGCCACGGCTACACCAGGACCACGTTGCTGGGGCCCCCGTGGCCGCCGACCCCGCGGAGGCCCGGCCGGTTGGCAGGAGAGCAGCGCCCGCGCCCCTCCCAGCGTCCCTCACTCCCTCGAGTTTTGTCCTGCCAGAGCCTTCGCTGCCTTCCTTGTCTGCAGGGTGGAGGGGCGGGGGCCAGTGAGAGACCCTGTAAAGGGCCCCCCATTCGGGTCTGACGCCCCGCCATGCCCACCAGCCCGTCACTCCTGCCTGCTGTGCCTCCGTGGCCCCCACTGTCGCCGGGGAAAGTCTGAGCCCCTAGCCCCCCACCTCAAGAACCTCGATTCTCCCTGGACCCCGCCCGGCTCACCCTGCAGCCCCAGGGCCCCAGGAGCTGCCGTCCCCCGAGTCCGCCTCCTGCGGGCAGCCCTCCAGTCTGCTCGGCCTTCCAAGCGCCCTCAGGGCTCCACCAGGCCCCCTGGCCCCAGCCCCGGCACCCACGCGTGTGCTTGGCTGACTCGGATCGTGGGCCCGTCCAGGGCTGGGCAAGGCCAGGCGGCCCGGAGGGTCCCCCAGCATCTGTGGGGGCGGCAGAGCAGCAGCGCTGGGAGTGGGGTTCAGGCGGGGGGGCGGAGCAGCTGCGCCCGCCCCAGCCCTCCCTCTCGTGAAGCGGGGGCAGTGACAGAGGCTGGTGGGGTGACCGCGGCTCGCGGCCACTGCCCCCCGGCACCCAGCATGCTGCAGAGCGCGTCGGGATTGCGAGGCACGTGGAGGGGAGGCCGCTGGACGGAGCAGGGAGGCAGGGGCGGCCTCAGGGAGCGGGGGGGCTGTCCGAGCGAGCTGTGCCACCCTCACCCTCACCCCCGGCTCAGGTGACACGTACCTGTGCTTATTTGTGCCTGGGCACTGGCACACGTCTGTGCCCATCTGGGCGCGTGCGTGCCCTGGGTGTGCACAGGTGCGTGCCTGTACACACGGCCCCTCTAGACCCGGCACATCTCCTGGTTGGAGGTGGAGGGAAGGGCAGGGCGCCCAGAGGGGACGTGTGTGCAGCTGGGGCCACCGCGGGGGAGGGAAACGGGGCGCGGGGGCTCTGTGGGCGTGCAGCGTGGGCCTGGGCTTCCTGGGGTGGCTGTGATGAAGGACCACTACTGGGGAGGGTCTTCAGATGCCAGAAACGCCCCCTCTCCGGGCTCTGGGGGCAGAAGCCCGACGTCCAGGCGTGGGCGGGGCCCGAGAGCTCTGGGGCCCGGCATCCTCTGCGCGCTGCAGGTGCTGGGCGCCCCGGCTGCTCTCCACGGGGCCTTCTCCAGCAGCCCTGGCCGGCGTGGAACTTCCTTCTGCTCCTTAGACCCGTTTGCCTCCCTTCTTCACCCAGGGAGGCGAGTGGGGAGCCAAGGAAGCGGGGTCCCCTCGGGGCCTCTGGGGCGTGGAGCCCCTTCCCCTCTGCACCTGCGTGAGGTCTGGGGCAGGCCCCGCCCCCTCCCCGCGCTCCAGGTTGTCCACCCACAAATCAGGAAGGCGGCACGGTCCCCTGCCAGGGCTCTGTGGTCGGTGGGATCAGGGCCACCCTGGGACAGTGGGACGTCCCCTCTTCCTGACCCCCAGGAGAGCCTCCCTGCCCCAGGAGGAAAGCAGCAGCAGCTCCTTTAATTAGCTGCCAAGGTCCACAAGGGAACAAGGGCGTTCCTCAAAGAGGGAGCATCCCTTTAGTTCAGCGGTTCTGACCCATAAAGTACAACCCGTTAGACCTCGGGGCAGGCTGGTGGGCGCGTCTTTAGAACATTCCGCTGGTCATGTCTGCAGAGATTCCCTGTGTCCATGGGATCGGGCCTCATGTCCTGAACGGTCCAGAACCCTGAAATAGAAGCGCCGCACTGCGGTTTTCCTTGGCGTTTGTTAACTGCATTCGCATGCTTCTGGAAGCAGATTGGCAGAGCGCGGATGGTGAGGGGCCCTCTGTGTATTAGCTACCCAGTCTGCGTAACAGACTATCCCAGACTTGGCTTACAATAACACATCTGTTATCTCATGGGGGCCATGGGCCAGGAGTCTGGGCGCAGCTGAGTCCTCGGCTCCGGTCTTGGGGCTGCAGCATCGGCTGAGGCTCGACGAGGGGAGCCCCACACACAGGGGCTGTCACAGCATCCGTTCCCTGCTGCCCATGGCCCCGTCAGTCAGCTGGCAGCACGGCAGCTGGGTTCTTCAGAGCCAGTGAGAAGTCGCCTAGCACGGTGGGTGCCGGTCACCTTTGCCTGATTCTGCCGGTGAGAAGCAAGTCACGGGTCCTGCCCGCACTGGGAGGGGGCGTGCTCAGGTGTGGCCGTCAGGAGCTGGGGGTCCCGGGGCCACTGAGAGCCTGTCCGCCTCGCTCTGGGTTGGCCCCTGGCGGTTTCCTCGCCCACGAAGGCACGCAGACGCCCAGCCACGTCAAGCCAGGCTCCCGGGCAGGGCCTGGGACGCAGGACGTGGGAAAGCACAGCCCGGGGCGTCCCTTGCCCTCAAGGCGAGAGGCGGGAGGCCTGGGCGACATTCTGAGTGACCGTGGGAGGGCCACCCTCGCTCGGAGGGGCTGGGCCTGAAGGGGTTCCCGGTGCTTCCCTGCCCGGGAGGCCTGCCCCCCTCCTGGCTGCAGCCCACTCCTGGAATGGCGTACTTCCCGCACAGCGTCCCCCTGGGAGCTGGCCTTGCGCGTCCACTCCGGACGCTTCCCGGCAGACCTGCCCCACCCCACCCTCGTTCCTCCTGGCCCCGGCGCCTACATCACCTGACCTGGGGGCTCTGAGCCAAACCAACAGCATCGTTCATTTTGGAATTTGAACCCTGAGATGCGGAGGCCACGGCCAGATGGCGGAGGGCCCCAGGCCGTCAGGTGGCAGCTGGCGAAGGCCCCAGGGGTGGCCTCGGCCTCCGTGTCCTGGCCCGAGAAGAGGTCGTGAGACTTGCCTCCCAGGCGGGACATTCCGTGGTCCACCAGGCTGCACCCTGGGGGGATGAGTCGGGCCCCCCCCACCCCCGCAGCACGGGGGTCTGCCACTCTGCTGCCCCAAGTCCCCTGGGGCTCCTCTCAGGGCTATCCCCACCCCGTCCCTAATGGGCCTCTGCACCCCTGCGCTGAATCGTGGTCCCCAAAGTCCTGTCCCTCAGAATGTGGCTTTGTTTGGAAATAGGGTCTTTGCAGATGTGATGGGCGAAGAGGAGGATGGGGGGGTCCCTGACCCAGGGATGGGCGTCCTTACAGGAGAGGCAGACAGAAGGACGGGGGGAGGGCCTGTGGCGGCGGTGGCAGTGAAGCCACAGGGCCACGGAGCGCCAGCCAGGGGACCCCGGAGCCTCCAGCGGCCCCCGGAGCTGTCGTTTCCAGCCGCCCTGCGCAGGCCTGGGTCACAGCCCCCCGGGAAGGCCACACTAGAAATGGGCCTGCGCCCCCCAGCACCCCTGGGGCCAGCTGCGGAGGGGGGCCAGGCGCGTGCGCAGGCAGCAGGACGGCGTGGGCGAGCCCGGCCCGGCCAGGGAGCGCGCCCAAGCGTGGCCTCCCACGGGACGGTGCCTCGGGACGGCCGCCGCCTCCTCGAGGGTCCACTCTCAGCACTGCTTAGGCCGCCGGCCAAATAACAAAGGCCCTGGGCGGTCAGGTCAGACGTGGAGGAGGGGTCGCGGCTCTTGGCCTCGGCTGGGCTGCGGGGGGGTCGGGCTGAAGTCCCCCTTCCCACAGGCCTGGCCACCCCAGCTGCCCACGGGGTCCCCCTCTCCCGCTGCTAGATCCAGCTGCCTCTCCTCAGGCCTCGCCTGCCTGAGTGCCATCCAGGGCCGCTTGGGCTTCCAGAAGCTTCCTCCCCACTGCCCCTTTCTGTCTGGACACTAACTGTTTCCCCCTCTTGCCGTGGCCCCTGGGCCACTTCCTGTCTTCTGCCCACGTCGGTGCTGGAGGTTCTGGGGTCCGCTCCCCCCCCCGGATAACCCCAGCCCCCTGCAGGTGCTCAGGTGCCCCCTCGCCCACAGCCCTCAAACCAGCGGCTGCTCCCTGCCCTGCAGCCTCAGGTGCCCCCCAGCCACCCCAGTCCCTCTGTCGCCTCTGCCTTCCTTCTGCGTCCTCCCAACTCACAGAATCACGGCCCCACCAACCACCCCGCACGTGGAGCCCCCAGCCTACCCCAGCGCTGGCGCCGCCCTTTACACTCGCCCACCCCAGCGGACACCAAGCGCCTTCCCTTCTGCTTTGGGCTGCTAGGCTGCCAGAATGCGATACACCAGAAACCGGTCAGCTTTTACGTGGGGATTTATTAGCTTTCACGTTCTGAGGCCTGAAAATGTCCAAATCATCAGGCAATCTCGTCCCCGAAGACTGGCCGGCGACCTTCCTGGGGTCCCCTGCCACATGGCCGGGCACGTGGCGGCTCTGCCCGTCTCTCCCTTCTCTTCTGGGTTTCATTGTTTCCAGCTCTGGCCTCCCTGGCTCCCTGTCTCTCTTTCTGTATCCACCCCATTTGTAAACGGAGCAGTTTAACACTATTTATGAATTTTAAAAAAAGATTAATTATGGTTGTAAACTGGCCTGTTCCTCTGGGTGTGAGAACCTTTTGATTGTATTAGATTCAGTGGAAACGACTGATGACATTATATTAAGCTTAGGGGTTTTTGGGAGACAGATTTGGCTCAACAGCTAGAGCAAGGTCCAAGGTTCAAACCCAGGGCCTCCTGACCCGTGTGGTGAGCTGGCCCACGCTCAGTGCTGATGCGCACGGGGAGTGCCATGCTATGCAGGGGTGTCCCCCGCATAGGGGAGTCCCATGTGCAAAAAGAGCGCAGCCTGCCCAGGAGTGGCGCGGCACACACAGAGAGCTGACACAGCAAGATGACACAACAAAAAGAGACACAGATTCGTAGTGCTGCCGACAAGAATACAAGCAGACACAGAGGAGCACACAGCGAATGGACACAGAGAGCAGACAACTGGGGGTAGGTGGGGAGGGGGAGAGAAATAATTAAAAAAAAAAGATTAGGGCGTTGATTCAACCGCGTCATTAGGCATGACTCAGGGTTGAGTGCGCAGCCCCCCTGGTGCTGCCTCTGGCAGCCCCCCTGAAGTTGGTGTTCCCGTGGAGCCGGAGGGATCATTGGGAGGGACCAGGAGAGCGCCCCCCTGCACCGCAGCCGCTGTCTGAGCCGCCGACTCTCGCCGGCACCACCGCGCAGAGGAGAGCCCTCGCCGGGTCTCCCGCTTCACCCCTCCCTGCTGATGGGCCGTTCCCAGCCCAGAGCCAGAGGGATCCGGGAGAACTGAAGTCAGGTCCTGCCCCCGTCTCTCCAGGGGCCCATCAGGCCCCGCAGGCCGTGCCCCCCAGCCCCTGCCTCCCTCCTGGCCTGTGACCCCCAGGCGCCCTCTGCTCGGGGCCCTTGCACGCGCACTTCCCGCTGCCGGGCCGCCCTGCTCCCAGACACCTGCACGCCCAGCTCCTCCGCCTCCTGGCTTTCCTCACCCCTCCGCGCTGCCTTGACCAGTGACGGCCAGACGCCCAGCGCCCCGCCGCCTGCCCGCCCCTTCACGGGCGCCGAGTCCTCACACGCGGAGGCTGCATGTCCTCTGGCACGCCTCCTCGGACCCCCTGGCCAGCGCACCGTCTTCGGGCTCCCACAGCCGGCGGGCGTCTTGGTGGAGGGAGCCTGCCCGGGAGCACCCGCAGGGCGGGCACGAGGCTGCGTCTCGGCCTCCAGGTCTGGGCCCCTTGGGACTTCCTGGCCGGGGCACCCCTTAGCCCGCCCCTGCAGGCCTTTCATGTCTGTCCCTCTCTCTCCTCACCCCCCACCCCAAGGCTGCCCCCCCCCCGGAAGCCCCCTCTGCAGCTCCCACGGGTGTGCTCTGCCCATGTGCGGCCCCTCTGCTGCTGATCGGGGTGTGGACCCGGCCCAGCTCTCTGCTCCCACCCTGCTCCCTCCCCCCCAGGCTGTGCCCGGTGCCAGCCTGGAGCCGCCAGCTCGGGGGACCCCGCCGAGCCCAGCTCCTGCCCCCTGCCCTACCCGTCGCGCCCAGGCCCGGCCTCCGTTCCTGACCCCAGCTTGCAGCGGGGCCCTCAGGGTGCCCGGCGTTGGCCTCGGGCCAGGCCTGTGCCTGCTGTCCTGGCGCGCAGGACGCAGTGTCCCACCGGGAAGGAAGGTCCACGCTGTTCCCGCTGCGGGGCCTGGATCCTGAGCCGTGGGCTCTCCCCTCGCCTGACCGTCACCCACGCCGGCCACTGGCCTTCACCCTGCTGTCCCCAGGGCGGCAGCTCTGCTCTCCCTGTGCCCATTCCCCCTGCCCCCAGCTGCCGCCCACCTGCCGCCACCTGGCTCTCAGTACACCTGTGCGGGGTTCCGTCCTGTGCCCGCCCGTCCCCTGACCTGCTGGGCTGCACCCGGTGGGTCATGGGCCTCCCGTCCCCTGTGCCGGCCCCAGCCAAGGAGGGGCCGCTCCCCTGCCCCCACCCCCCGAGCGCCCACAAACGGGAGCTGCCCCTCCTCTCTGCTGGCCGTGTGGATCTCAGTGGCCCCACCAGAGGGGCCCGTGGCCTCCCCAGGGGCCAGAGCTGCAGGGGAGTGGCTGGAGCCCAGTGCGTCACGGCGTCCTCTGAGCCTTGATTTCTCCTTTGTGAGTTGGGACACAGAGGCCCCCGGAAGGTCTCCACGGGGGTCTCACACACCAAGGTGGGTTACGGGGGCTGGGCCAGCGAGCGCACATGGGGTCGGCATGCCCCGCCCAGGGACCCGGAGCTGGGGTCGAGCTCCCGCCTGCCGCCCATGTGCCTCCAGGAGCCCTGCCCTGTGAGAGGCGAGCCCCAGCGCGGCCCCCTCCCTAGGGTCTGACAGACCCCAGACCAAAGCCGGCTCGAGGAGGAAAGCATGCCTGCCTTTGGCTGCCCCGGCTGCACCCGCTGCATCCTCTGACAACTGCGGGGGTGGTGTCACCCTTGTCTTCCCCATTCACTGATGAGAAAACAGACACAGAGAGGCCAAGACGCTCATCCAGGGTCACACAGCAAGCTGCGACAGCAGGGCTCGAGCCCGGGGGTGTGTGGCCACTGCTACGAGGAGACCCGGGACCTCCCCGAGACCCCCTAGCTCAGGGGGGCACCACGAGGCTCCAGGCGGCGTTTCCCCTGAAGCCCCGCTCACCTGGAGGGCGGCACCGGCCAGAGCCCTCTGTCCCTCAACAGCCCCTTCACGGGCCTTGGCGCAGCCGAGCACCCGGAGACACCTCGACTGAGCCGGCCCCGGGGACGGGCGCGGCGCCCGGCTGCAGCGCCACCGGGGCTCCCGCCCAGCGCTGGCCGCACGCTCCAGCCGGCTGGACCCGGCTCAGCTGGGACGCTGCCCGGGTGCTGGCCCTGCGCCCCCACCGTCCCCGCACGGCCCCGGAGCTCCCCTCCCCTGCTCGGCCTCAGGCCCTGCATCGCGTCCCGAGACCCGCCCTCGGGGCGGCGGGGGAGGCGGCCAAGCGCCGCGTGTGCGTGTCCCCGCGGGCCCTGGCCCTGGGCTGGACCCCCGCCGAGGCCGCTGCCCCTCGTCCGGCCCCTGGAGGCGCCGCGCAGGCCATGCCTGGGGTTCCGGAGCCAAGGCCCGGCTCGAGGCAAAACCCGACACGAGCCCCCAGAGCGCCGATGGAGGGCCGCTGCGGGGTGGGGGGGACAGGCCCGCCCTCTGTGAGGCCCCCTGAGGACCTTGCTGGCCGGGCAGCAGCCCCTCCCGGAGGCGGCCGGGGGCCATTTCCGTCTGGCCATGAGTCGAGGGGGCGGCTGGGGTCCTGCAGGGCCTGTGACCACCGCTGCCGCGCCCGACGGGTCCTGCAGGCCAGCGCCCCGCGCCCGGCGTGAGCCCCTCCGCGAAGCCCTGCCGGCTCCGGCCTCCCCGGCCCGTCCCCCCCGGGCTCAGTGCATCTTCCCCGTCCGCGGGCGTGCACCTGGGGGGGTGCACCCCGGCCACCCCGTCTGCGGCAGTGCACCTGCGCCGCCCCATCTGTGGGGGCGCACCCGGGCTGTCCCGCAGCGGCCTGGGCGGTGGACAGCGCCGGGAAGGCGGGCCCCTGGGCTGGGGCCGCAGCTGGCCTGCGGAGCTCCTGGATTTGGGCGACTTGTGACCAGCCTCTGCCTCAGTCTCCACGTCTGTGTGGGCGCACGCACTCCCCTCTTGGGGCTCTGGAGGGACCGACGGGAGGATGGGGTGACCTGCACCCGCTGGCTCCAGGCGGGCGTTGTCGGGGGAGGGCTCGTCGCCCGTCGCTGGTGCTCCCGGGCTGTGATGGTTTCTCCAAGGCCACAGCTTCCCCGAGGCTCTTAGCCTCACTCTAACGCAGGGAGCTTCTCGAGTGGGAAAACCAGCGCGTGGGCCCCGTCACCCTGGGGGCCCGGTGCGTGCTGGCTGCGAGGCCCAGAGCCCGGGAAGCGCCACCGAGTCCCCTGGGGCCACGGGGGGGGCTCTGGGCCTTCCTCCCCGTGGACCTCCTGGCCCTCTGGGGATACCCCGGGGACCCCCGTCCTCCCAGAGCTGGGGCCCCCTAGGGCCCGTGGGACGGGGGCAGGGGCCGCGGGGTCAGCTGCTCCTCTGCCAGCCGAGCTGCCCACCCTGCAGGGCCGTCTCCTCTGGTTAATGGGGGAATGGCGCGTGCCTTGTGCAAGGTCGGGGGCTGAAGCTGAGGGCCCTCCGAGGCTTGCGCCACGGACCATTGATGGAGATGGACACCCACGACGGGCGCCGAGGGCAGGACGGGAGTTCCTGTGGCCGTGTGCACCTGCCTGGCCCATTGTCCAGCGACACTTTAAAACCCTTGAAAATGCACAGGAAATGCTGTACGTACTAAGACGGTAGACGTCAAATTGTTAAGGCAAACTAGATTCCAGCAGCTTATGTGAAAGCATGTGCTTGCTTTATGCTTTACAGTCATGTAAATCATTCTATGACCAACACGCATAAACTGAAATGAATTAAAAAGATAAGTACTGGTGGCGGACTTGGCCCAGTGGTTAGGGCGTCCGTCTACCACATGGGAGGTCCGCAGTTCAAACCCCGGGCCTCCTTGACCCATGTGGAGCTGGCCCATGCTCAGTGCTGATGTGCGCAAAGAGTGCTGTACCACGCAGGGGTGTCCCCTCATGGGGGAGCCCCACGTGCAAGGAGTGCGCCCCGTAAGGAGAGCCACCCAGTGCGAAAGAAAGTGCAGCCTGCCCAGGAATGGCGCCGCACACACAGAGAGCTGACACAAGATGACGCAACAAAAAGAAACACAGATTCCCGCGCCGCTGACAACAACAGAAGCAGACACAGAAGACGCAGCAAATAGACACAGAGAACAGACAACCGGGGTTGGGGCGGGAAGGGGAGAGAAATAAATAAATAAATCTTGAAAAAAAAAAAAAAGTGCTGTAAATATTAAGCTCTAGGACTTTCAATTTTCACCGGGATGTGGTTATCCCTGCATTTATTTTTCCAATTGATGAAAATGACATAAATATATTGCAAATTAATTTTGGCAATAATCATTACACGTCACTTTAGATTTTATTGGAAATAATAAGATGGTGGGGCCATTTCTCACGGAGTGTTTGTGTAGGGATGCACGCTGCTCCCTGCCTGAATTTGAGGAATTCAGCATCCATCTAGTCTAATTTTTCATATTATAGATGAAGAACTGAATAAACCTTATTCACATAGCCCTGTATTACAACAACGCCACTTCAATGATCCAACCCCCGCTGGGGCCTGATCCCCAAATCACAGCAATCACCCATGACTTAGCACGGATCTGCTGAGAAGAGGTGATGGATTCCTCCACAAATTTGCTGAAAGCAGAGTTGAAACGACCTGACTCACGATGGTGTGTCATCCAGTCGTCGGCCTCACGCTTGGCCGGGGTTTCTAGAAGGAAAGCCAAAGCACCACTAGCCTCACGGGATGCCGTTAATTAGACCTGGCCCACTGCCCCTTAAAGGCCCCTGTGGTGGGCGAAAATGAGGTGGAATGGGGGTAAAAACACTTCTGTTGATTTGGAAACTGAGCACTTTATGGTTTCCTCTCCTTGGCTATGGCCTAGGGACAATTTTTGAAGTAGCCTAGAAATGACTTAAAATGGAGTAGGAGACATGCAGTGAGGCCCCTGAAAATTATATGGAGACAGATTACCGATTTTGTTTCTTGGCTGACAGCAAGTTTAAAGCTGTGTTTGATGAGATCGGAAGCACGCAGCAGCCTCTGAGAGAGCATGGATTCCAGGGCCAGCAGCTCAGCCTGCTGCTAAGCAGAGAGGCGTGATGTCCCAGTTTCGGGAACGCTGTCCTAGCTGCACGTCAGTAGATGCTCTGCTTAATTTTTTTTTAACCTTAAACTTCCTTTTTTATTTTTTTACATTTTTTAAAATTAAAGTTAATAGATCACAAAGAACGTTATATTAAAAAACATAAGAGGTTCCCATATACCCCCCCACCCATCATTTTTGTAAATTGTATTTTTTTGAAGATACATACATCACACAAAAAATGTTACATTAAAAAACATAAGAGGTTCCCGTATACCCCCTACACACACCCCCACTCCTCCCACACCGACAACCTCCCCCATCTTTGTGGCACACTAGTCGCACTCGGTGAACACACTCTGGAGCGCTGCTGCACCACGTGGATGACAGTTTACCCTGCAGTTCACACTCTCCCCTGTCCATTCAGTGGGTTACGGCGGGATATACAAAGCCCAGCATCTGACCCTGCAACATCACAAAGAGGAAGGTTTAATCTGCTTTGTGGAAAGACAACAGAAAGAGAAAAGCGGCCCCCAGTGATGGGCGCCAGAAAGACCCTCAGGGACTCCCAGGCTCGCCCCCAGGGGGGCAGACAGTAGCCGGGTTACAGACGAGGGAGCGAGGCTTGGAGGGGCCGGGACCTGCCCCGCTGGCCGCCGCGGTCTCTCCGCGTCCCCATCCAGCTTCCCGGCTTTGGGAAGCAGGCTGCAGGGGGCAGCACGTGGCTGAGCCTTGACCCCCGGGGACCCCCCTGCGTCAGGAAGGGGTGTCCACTGCGCCTGGGCCTGCGGCTGGGGGAGCAGCCACCAAGGCCGGTGTTTGGCTGCCTTCTGGGTGGGGGACCCTCTGGCTCGCGAGGCGCTTCTGTTCCCCTCCCTCTTGTGGACTGTCTGAGGCCACCTCTGGCCCCCACGGCCCCCGGGCCTGCCAGGAGGAAGCCCCCCATGCCCTCGAGCCCGGGCCTCTGGACCTGCAAACAGATAGGGAGCCTCTTGCTGGGGCTCCCCCAGTGGGGCCCCAATTGGGGCAGGCCGCTGGGGCAGGGGCAGGGGGCTCGGCCAGGGAGGGCAGGGCCTCGCCCTGAGGCGGGCAGGCACCAGTTCAGGGAGGACGCCCACCCAGCTGCAGCACCCTGGGGGGGGGTCTCATACCTGGCCGGCAATGGAAGTGGGGCAGACCCCCTGCCCACCGCCGACCCCCAGCCCCAGAGCCTTCTGTTTTTGTGGCTCACCTGGTACTAAAAACACCCCACTGCCCCGGCAAGCCCCTGGGGGACGATGTGGGCCCCGGCACTCAGATTCAGGGGCATCTCTTACCCACGCTGGCCTGGCCTCGTCGGCTCCTGGGCGAGCACAGCCCCCGCCCCTCCACAGCCCAGGTCAGGCCCCCAGAAGGCCCACCCCAGGCAGTGGACTCTAGCAGCAGGCTTCAGAGGGGCAGGTCCTGCAGGACGAGCTGCAGAGAGGACGTGTGGCTAGAGACGGAGAGAGGGATGGAGAGCGCTTTGTTACAGGCTGCCGAAAGCAGATCCCATGAAGTGGGCTGGCTTCACAACGGGTGTTTATTACGTCACAGTTTGGGGGCCGAGAAAATGTTCAATGTGATGCTCTCTCCCCAGAGGCCAGCTGCCGGCCATCCTGGGCTCCTCTGCCACACGGCAAGGCTCGTGGCGACGCCGGCCGGTCTCTCCCGTCTCTTCCAGGTGGTGTTGCTTTCAGCTTCTTGCTTCTATGGCTTTCTCTCCCTCTCTCTGTCTTCATCCCATTTATTAAGGGCTCCAGTAAGAGGATTAGGACCTGCCCTGGGTCATGCCTTAACTGAAATAACGTTATAAAAGGCCCTGCTTAGAATAGGTTTACAAACACAGGAGGGGATTAGCTTTGTCCACGTCTGAGTCCCGGTGGCCAGTGTCAGGGCAGGCACCTGACCTGGAAATCGGGTCTTTGCAGATGGAATCAAGCCGAGACCGTACTGGATGCGGGGAGGCCCTAAACGAATGTGACGGTGTCTTTAAAGACGGCGAGAAGGTACCGCCCTTGTGAAAGAGGTTGTCGACGTGGGAGGAGTGGGGGTGTTGCGAGGGGTATATGGGAAACTTATATTTTTTATTGTAACATTTTGTGTGATTTATGTATCTTTAAAAAAAAAGAAAAAAGTTAAAAAGAACATGAAAACAAAATTAAAATAAAGACGGGGAGAAGATAGAGAGAGAGGGAGCGGTGAAGACGGAGCAGAGATGGAGTGATACGGCTCCAAGCCAAGGAGTGCCTGCAGCCGCCAGATGCGAGCAGAGAGCAAGGAACTTGCCACCCAGGCCTGGGCTGGAGACGACCACCGCCCCGTCCATGTACCGCGGTCTATTACCACACTAGGACGCTACGAGGAGGGGAGCGCTCCAGCACAGTGCACAGCACTGACGACCGTCGCGGGCGGGGCCCAGCAGAAGTCAGACCCGCAAGGCCACGGCCTGCCCGCCGCTGTAGGCGCCGACTCACGGCCCCGCAGACGCCCTTCAGCCCCGATCCCTGGCCCTGTGGGCGGGAGCCCTTTGTCAAAAGGACCTTTGAGGGTGTTATCAGGTAAGATGCGGCCGGGCCGAACGGGGTGGGCCTTAGTCCTGTAGGGCTGAAGTCCTTTAAGCAAAGGGACACAGAGAGGAGCCACAGGGAGCAGCCAGGAGCTGAAGCTGACGGAGCCCGGAAATGAAAGGTGCATCACCACATGACGGAAAAGCAAGGGCCCAGGCTCGCCAGTGGCCGCCCCGCAACGCCCAGTCTCCTGGGAGTGACATCGCCTATACGACGCCTTGATTTGGGACTTCTCCCAGCCTCAAAACCATGAGCCCTGGGAAGCAGACTTGGCCCAGTGGTTAGGGCGTCCGCCTACCACATGGAAGGTCCACGGTTCAAACCCCGGGCCTCCTTGACCCGTGTGGAGCTGGCCCATGCGCAGTGCTGATGCGCACAAGGAGTGCCCTGCCATGCAGGGGTGTCCCCCACGTAGGGGAGCCCCACACGCAAGGAGTGCGCCCCGTAAGGAGAGCCGCCCAGTACGAAAGAAAGTGCAGCCTGCCCAGGAATGGCGCCGCACACACGGAGAGCTGACACAGCAAGATGACGCAACAAAAAGAACACACAGATTCCCGTGCCACTGACAACAACAGAAGCGGACAGAGAAAAACATGCAGCAAATAGACACAGAGAACAGACAACCGGGGTGGTGGGGGGAGAAGGGGAGAGAAATAAATAAATAAATAAATCTTTAAAAAAATCCAAAAAAATTTTTTAAGAAAATCTGCATACTACAAATTAAATACATTTACACATTTAAAAACAAAACAAAACAAAACAAAAAAACCCGGGAGCCCATCAGTTTCCATTGTTTATGCCAAACCATTGCCTGATATTTGTTTTAGCAGCTGAGAACCCAAGACAGCTACTTTTTATATCAAGTTGAAAACCAGGCAAAATAACCTGCTGATGAAGGCAGTGGAAATGGCCACTTTGAGGAGGGGGCGTAGTGCCTGGAGGAGGGTCCAGGTGGTGGTCTCTCTTCTGCTATGGCTGGCGGCCTCAGGGGTGTGTCCATTTAATGAAAATCCATCAAGCTGTTCAGCAATAAATTGCTGCTTTCTCTGTATAGGATTTCCCTAACAATAACACCAAAAACCCCCAAACAAAACAGAACGAAACATGAAAACCAAAGCTCTATCCAGCAAAACAAACAAAACCCAAACCAGAAGGACCCTGGCACGTAGGTCTCAGGGAGGATGGAAGGAGAGGTGGGAGTTCTGAAGCACTTGGCAAGACGCGGGGTCCACGTGGGCTGGGGGTGCTGAGGGGTCCAGGGCAGTCCATTCATCAACTTAACAAATCCTCTTGGAATACCTACTATGTGCCACATATTGCTCCAGGCGCCGAGGAAATGTCCACAAAGGACCCAAGCTGACCCCTGTCCCTGGGACCTCACGGTCTGGTGAAGGTCACCACGGTTTCTCCTCTGCAACAGGCTCTGGGGCGTGTCCATGTCCTGAGTGTCTGCTCCGTGCAGGCCCCCGGCAGGTGCTGAGGATACAGCCATGGGTTACAGCCCTGCCCCAAATGGCTCCCAGTCTGGTGGAAACAATCAGAGGATGGCAGCAAGTGTCACCCGGGGTGGAACAAGGACCAAGGGAGGGTAAGTCATGGAAGGATCAGGGGAATCCCCTGGGCTGAGCCTTGAAGGACTCATGGGAAATGAGCAGGTTGCTGGGGTTGGCTAGGGATTGGGGTTGGATGAATCTGTATTCATGGGGGGTGGGGATAAAGCCAACACTTGAGGCTCATTAATAGCAGCTACTATTTCCTGAGTGCCTTCGATGCTCATGATAACACTGCAATGGTGGGGGGGGGGTCACTTCTATTTTATAAATGAAGAAATTGAGACTAAGAAGTGAACTGACCTGCCCAATTTACACAGCAGGTAAGCCTTAAAACATTGCTTTAACCTGGAGGCCAGGGTCTTTCTAATACAATATCTGCCTTTTTATAGAAACTGAGTTCACTATACAAACTCTGACATATCAGGCTGAGATTGAGCTGCACTGGCTCATGCAAATGGTGAAATTGTCTCTTGAGTTCCTGTTGTGGACATGGAGGCTGATTGTTCTTCTTCTCCAGCTCTAGACTGTGAGCTCCATGAAGACAGAGATATCTCTCCTTCCTACCATTGTTTCTCCGGTGGCTGGAGTGGGTCTGGTCCATAGCAGGTGCTCAGTGAAAGTAGGTGGAATGAATTAATTCACCTGTGGACAGAGAGTATCTGTTTATCTTCCCAGTTACACATCCATCCACCTGTTTACCCATCCACTCATGCACGCATCCATTCATTCATCTACCTACCCACACCATCCATTATCCTCCCTCCCTCCCTCCCTCCGTTCCTTCCTTCCATCCACCCACCCCCAGGCACCATCCGTTCATGCACTGAGCCATCCATTTATCCACTCCTCCACTTACTCCTTTATCTTTCTTCCTCTCTCCCTCCCTTTGACTCAACAAAAGGCTATTGAACCAGGATCCTCCAAGGGCCAGACGCCAAGTCCTGATTGGGGGGCCCAGGTGGCATTGGCAACTCTGCACATATTTAACAATGTAACCTTGTCGTTGGGAGGCTCCTCTGGGCAGGTGGTTTCTTGAGCAGCCTTGCAGTTTTCTTCTAGCCAGTTTTAAACACAGAGAGACCCTAGGGTGCAGACAGAAGCCTCTCCTTGATGGCCGTGCCCTATCACCCCGTTCATCACTGTCTGGGAAGAGAAAGAACTCAAAAGAAAAACCAGCTGCCGGAGGTGCCCGGCACGTGGTCAATCTTGAGTCACCAGCCGCCTTTCAGTGTGGCTCAGGCCGGGTCTCTGGGGGCCCAGAGCTGCACAGCATCGATGCCCAATCGCCCTGAGTAACTAATGAGCTACTGACGAGCTTGAGGAAAGGAGACCACGGGGCCCCGTCTGGTGGGTGAGCCGGAGGGCTGGAGCCTGCAGGAGACACACACGACAATTCATCCAGAAATTCATTTAAAAACGCGTGTCCAGGGGCGGTCACGGTGTGTCAAGACCAGACCCATGAGGGGTCCCAGCCCCCCCGGCAGGGGGCAGGGAGGTGGAGGGAAGGGCGGCCGCTGGGGAGGGAGACGGGCCCTCTGGGGCCGGGAGGCCGAGGAGGCGTGGTGGTGCTGGCCCTGGCTATCCCTCTGCGTGGCGCTGGCCAGCTCCTGGCCCCCGGCCCAGGCCGCACCCGAGGGCTGCAGCAGGCCAGGTGTCCTCTGGAACCTTCCGGCTCTGAGTCCATCC
This sequence comes from Dasypus novemcinctus, assembly GCF_030445035.2. Lineage (NCBI taxonomy): Eukaryota > Metazoa > Chordata > Mammalia > Cingulata > Dasypodidae > Dasypus > Dasypus novemcinctus. The sequence continues at coordinate 205,005,358 of NC_080673.1, forward strand.
CCGAGGCTGGCAGTCCGCTGAGCTTGTGCCCCTGCAAGGACTGTCTCCAGCCCCGGGAGGCCGTGGCAGGGTGAGGAGGGGCCACGTGGCCTCTCCCCGGCGAGCCCTTGGAGGGCCGAGCCCCTTCCCCCCAGCGAGGGGCCACGTCAGCCGCCCTCCGCTGGGAGGGGCCTCTTTCTCGCGGGGCTTCCACGAGGCACAAGCGCCTGGCCGGGCTGGAGCCTGGGCAGCGGCCGCCCTTCCTCCTGGCAGACCAGGGATGACAGATTTCCAAGAACTGACTCCTGTTCAGGAATGCTTTTGACCTGAAAGCACCCTTTCTCTACGCTGGCACTGGCCGGCGAGGCTGGTCCTGGGCCTCCAGGCTTGAGCCTGTGGGGGCCCCTCCCTGGAACGAAGGCAAGCGCGGGTGCTGGCGGCCAGCGGCTCGTGGGCTCCGGGCTGGACGGAGGGGCCGCCGGGCCAGCCGTGCTGCCCTGGCAGGGGCCTCGGGCCCTTTAACCTCAGCTCTCGGCTGTGAGATGGGACACGCACGCTCGCAGTGCGCGGTGGCCACGGAAAGCCGGGGGGCAGACCTTGTGTGGCCCCACTCACAGGAAACAACTAGAAGGCGCAGGCTCAGGGAGGCAGCAGGGGCCCAGGTGGCCGGGGCAGGGTGGGGTGGGGGTGAGCGCGGGCCGCGGGCAGGGTTTCTCACGGCGACGGGGGGTGGCGAGGGCCGCACGTGGTGAACGCAGGGCATCCCGCTGGGCGAGGGCGTGCCTGGGAGTGGGGGCAGGGGCACGCTGTATGCTGGTGACACTTACAAAAGAGGCTGAGCGGACAAGGGCATGAAATGCAAGACACGCCCCTGGGCTGGGAGCCATAACGGAGGAGAAAAGGCCCAGAAGGAAGAGTGGGGCCCTCATAAGGGCCAGTGTCCAATCGCTTGAACTTGACAGCTGCCCTTGAGGTGGTGCCATGAGGCAACGTCCCTGTTCTTAGGAGGCGGACGTGGAGGTACTGAGGGTTCAAGGAGCATGGCGTGTGCCACCTACTCCAATGTTTAGTGAGCAGGTAGACGATGACAGGTAGAAGACAGATAGATTGATTGATAGGTGATGATAAGTAGATTGATAAGAGATAAATTATAGATAGATAGGAGATAGATGGATGGACAGATAGATCGATAGGTGATGATAAGTAGATTGATTGATAAGAGATAAATGATAGATAGGTGCTAGATAGGAGATGGATGGACAGATGGATGGTAGATTGATAGGTGATGACAGGTAGATTGGTTAGAGATAAATGATAGATGCTAGATAGATAGGCGATAGATGGATAGAGAGATGGATGAATGGATGGATGGAGAGATAGACAGATGGAGGGTGGTAAGCCACAGCAAAA